>NC_036242.1:5455410-5458901 GCF_002742605.1 Olea europaea var. sylvestris | reverse complement strand
CTTGATGTTGGTAAAATAAGAACTGAAAGTAACACACTTGACATAGGGTAGCCTACGTAACATGTTACTCATAGAAAATGTAATGTACTGAATAAAAGGAACACAGTGTCATACAAGATAGTATTAAGTCATTTGTATAGAAAATTTTCCATAGAATTTGGCTAAATTACTCTTATGTGTGGAACCTACCGTAAATAAAAAATTGCCAAAAAATACCTTCATCCACAACCCTATGTGTGTGTTCTCGCATGCTTTTGTATGAAGCTTGATGCATACACAGTAGGGTTGTAAAAGATATTACCCCTATAAATCGTTAATTTTTCGATTCGATAAATATTAATATATGGCAACACAATATTTTACCTTTGTGAAACAGTAATTTTTAATAACAAGTAACATATGATAAATATTACGTGCTACATGAGCAAGATATTTAATTATTATTTTTTTAAAAATACTATATTGTAACATAATCTATTATCCACGTAAAATGTTATTTTCAATGAGAAATTGAAATAAATGAAATGGTGATATTTTTTCTAATATATATATATATAACGAACTAAATTGAAAATTACTGATTTTTAAAGAAAATTAGATACTTTTCCAAAAATTGAAAAAAATGGCATTTTTTTTTTAAATTTTATTTAATAAAATATACGGTTATTGTCAATTTTGCCCTTCATAAATTCTTACTTCGGCTTAACATCCATCCCATCCAGTAAACCTGAACAACGCCAAGAACAATGTAGATCCTCTCATTTATATTGTTGTTGACGTTATTGGTCACTCCAATTGACAATGTGAATATGAAATTTATTGAAATTTACCAGAAAAACATGTATTACTAAGCTCGACTAGTGAAATTTTGAAAAGTTATCTATTTAGCTATGTCACTTAATAGATTACTATTTATTTGGGTTAAGAATCTTATATAAAAAAGCATAGCATGGATGATGTTTAGTTGTGACATCCCTTGAATTTAATTAGCAATTTTTTGTCCAAGTTAGCTACTTGAAACCGCAACAGCTCGATCAAGAATTGATCGTGTCTGGCTCTGGTCTAGTATAATCAACTATGTAATAATTGAGAATTCTCCATAATCCATGAACTACCAATTATAGGTCTAGTCAATTGGCAATGATTTTGGCATGTGTGACATCTTTATCTTCTTATGGGTAACACTATCCTATATTCCTATTTCAAGAGCAAAAGCAAAAAAGGTGAAACGTTTCTTCTCAAAACAAGAAAAAGAAAGGACATTTATAAACGACCTTTGAAGTCTACCCTCACATTTCTAGAAAAATTTTCACATTTCAAATGATAAGCATCTCTAAACTCGATTGCATTTGATAGTGTTGGTTGGATATATCAATAGGCTTTCGTCTATTCCATTAACGCTTATGGGTGGTTCGGCTAATTCAAAAGTGGATATAAGTTCAGCCATTTTTACCCTACTACATTATAATGATATGTAGGACTTTATTTGATGTAAAACGATGAGAACAAAAAGAACGAGCCTAGAAACACGTTGATTCACAACTAATACTGCAAATTTAGGAATCAAATATTTGTTGATTCTTTACAAAGAATATCGAATTCTTGATCTTGACTGCAGAATCATTGGTTCTAAATGAATGTTAATTTAGGATAGACAAATTGATTAAAAAAAAAAAAACAACATTGGGGGAAAACTTCACTAAATTTTATTATAATAAAAAATATGAATCATTTTAATTAAGGCTTACCATCATTGTTTAGTCCAAAATAATGAGAAGGTCTAAAATTTAGATAATGATTAAATTCTCTTTAATGGCTAAAATTTTTATAATGGCAAAAATTTATAATTCTAATCGGAAAGTAATTTAGAATTTATTTACTAAAAAAACTAACTAAAAGATAGTTTTTTGTTTGACCCCCATTAATTTTCATTCCATTATATTTTATTTTTTCTCTCTTATTTTCAACCACACAATCTTTCATAAAATAATATTATACGTAAATTGAAAACTTTTCTTTCTTTTTCAATCAGTCATTTTTCAAAAAAAATATTATTCCACCCATTTTCATTTCCACAAAATGGGGGCCAAACAGGGGGCTTAAATTCCCAATTGTAAATGAAATGAAAATATATAGATAAAAATTACATAAAATTATTTTGAAACCAATCATATATCCAATTGTATCATTATCTCGAGTATTATACTTAGTCACTAGACTTGACTTGTTGCATCAAGTTGGTGAAAAACATGATTCACGAGAGAACTTGATGTTAAATTATCAAATTTATCTTTACTTTTTAATTTTTTAATAATGTTTAATCAAAATGACACTGTACGATTCCTAAACCTCGAACAACCACAAATAAATCTAACTCTTCTGTCATGCGATGTGAAACAAATTAAATTAACATATTTGGTTTGATTGTCCAAACAAATTAACAATATTCAGTAGCTGTCACCTAATAAGAGTTTCATTTCTGGTTTTCTGTTCAATATTCATAAACTAAGAAAGAGAACGTGGGTGTGCTGGCATGGATTTTCTCTCTTCAAACCTATTAATCCTACCCAGGATCCTCTGTTCCAATTAAATTCACACATGACACACCTCCTAAAAATCCACTACTCTATAGTTATGTCTCTGTCTCTGGACTTTGATTAAACAACCATTGTCAAACAAATTATTTGTTAAAAATATGTCATTTAAGCTTTTAATCGAGATTATTAAGGTTTGTTTGGTATGACTTTTAAGAAGTCCAAAAGTGCTTTTGCGGTTCAAAAATTACTTTTGGATTCGTATGATTAGTTTTATAAAAGTGTTCCCGCTAGTAAGGAAAGTTTTTAGAGAAAGTTGATCTAATATTACTTCACCTAAACATTCCTTCGAAAAAGAAAGTACTTTTAAAATTTATCTTTCAAACAATAATTATTAATTAAGATATTTTTCAGAAATCTCTTCTATAAGAATCAGAGATAAAAGCATAATTGGGTGTCGTCTGATTTACAAGAAACTCGAAGTCCCTTCTTTTCTCTGTTCTAATAATACTTGTTTGTAATGATAATGCTTGTAAGTCCATCATCAACACAATTGTCCGTGTATTTAGTAAAAGATTCGACAGCTATCGTAGCCCCTACTTCTTCGGTCAAAAATCCAAGTTAAGGAGTTACTTGAAATGCTATCAAGATATCCGTCTCTTTGCCCCCCAGGGCACATCCGAGTTGGTGGAACAATCACTTCGCTGGGACGCTGGAAGCAAGGGTGGGGAGTTCGATTCCTGGAGTTAACACTGTGAGCCATATGGAGAGGAAGCCATTGGTGTGAACAAACGCCCAGTGAGGAGAGCTCTCTTTGCGGAAAGAGTCCAAATGAGTTGTGGGAACCTGGGAGCCAACAAGGGCATATCCTGCGATTTACCTCCCTGAGCAGCTGAGGGGCCGGAGGTTCAGGGACAAGGATCTAGTCGGACGCAAGCCCGGACACCTTGTAAAAAA
>NC_036242.1:5441857-5454748 GCF_002742605.1 Olea europaea var. sylvestris | reverse complement strand
AAAAAAAAAAAAAAAAAAAAAAAAAAAAGATATCCGTCTCTTTATTTTGTATTCTAAGCCCTGCCAAACGGGCCATAAAAACTTTCGTGCTCAATTGCGTTTATTTTGTCTCTATCCCAGCCCATTTGGGGTATAAAGGTCAATTTGTACAACACCTCATAGTCTAATGTCCAAATAGTATTAAATGTGTAGCAATCTTTTAGAGCACATGCCCTCACAATCATCTAATTTGACAGCTTTTGTAGATAACCAGCCATAGTTTTTAAGCAACTTTTTTCTACAAAACCATATAAAAGTTTATCAATTCAAGAACCCCAACTGCCTTTTTTTTCCTTGTGAATTTGTGGCAAATATGAATCTCATTGGTGAATCTTTAGAGCCCTTTTTGTTCAAAGATGAAAATCTTGAGCCTGGAGAATTGATGGAGGAAGGCTGGTTCTTTGGCAATTTGCTTGACAGAAAAAAGAGGATGTTAAGAAGTTATTCTGATCCTTGTACTTCCTTAAACACCACTTTCTCAGAAAAATCATACGAGGAAACGTACAAATCGATCGAGAAACTCTCGGTAGGGATGGAATTAGATCAGCCTAGTTTGATGAGGACACCATCAATGCCAGAAAAAGGAAGTGTTCATCGAACGAAGAAATCAAATGGACAAGTTAAACGTGTCGATTTGCTTCGTGCACCGTCTTTGCCAACTTGCTCTGGAGAAGAGGAATTTCAAGATGAAGAGAGTGATTTTTCTATGGGAAAGTTAATTAGGCAAGCTTCTTTAAACCATTCAGACAGAAAAACTCCCACAAAACCTGCTTCAAAGGTACTGATCAATCTCCTTTACATGTATTTGTAGTGTCCATATTGCTTTAATTAATGGACCTGTTAAATGGAAGACATCAAATTAATAACCTTGTACCAACCTAATCCAAGAATGTACAGTGTACTAAATTTTACACTAATGTTCTGTCTAATGTTATTACATTTTGATTGCAGAGTTTGACAAAAAAATCCAGCATTACAAGGCATTCTTCACAAAGAAAGCCAGATATCGAAACCATTGACATGGAGGGCTATTCGGAGATGAAACAGAAACACCTAATTGATCAGGCAATGAAGATGCAAAAGAGCAATGATATACGAGGTTTTAGAGATTCGAGGTTAAGTTACAACAAAAGAGACTCAAATCCAAATGTGCTAAAAACACTTGAAGAATACGAATATTTTTCTGAGACGTGGCACGGAGAGAGCTCAGCCCCTCCAATTCCAAAATGGGTCGACAAAAGATCGAACAAAGACATGAAAGCGCAGATTAAATTTTGGGCTAGGGCCGTGGCATCTAATGTGCGCGCCGAGTGTTGAAACTTAGACCACCTTGGATGGATTAGCTTCACAAAATAAGTACAAAGCACATATATACTTGTAGGGATGAGTTGATCAGATAGAATTCTAGCTGTTGGCCATTTGCAAACATATGATCACTGTCACACAATTTCTCTAACATATTGGGAAATTCTGAATATTCTTTGCTAAACCAATTTCATGCTGATTCTTTTTCCATTTCAAAGGATTCGAAGTTTAAAGTTTCCGAATAATCATTTAGAATTTGATTTATCATGTTTTGTTACAACGAACGAGCTTATTGCTGAATTTTGCATCAGAAATAGAATGGATTTCAATATAGTTTTCTTCGCTTTGATATTCTCGATTGCAATCTTTTGCTTTGAAATGCAACAATGGATTTTCACTTCATGTGCACATAAAGTTGCATAAATATGTACTTTTCTCTGTGTGTATTTGGCCTTGGGGATAAGCAAGCAACTCCCACACACAAAACCGAGCTGCTCTTGGCATCAATCTTGCTGCATGTACATTATAGTTTACACCTTGGTTTAACGAATTTACACTTGGCACAATCTTACATCATCTTACACATTTAATTCAACTATCACAATCTTGCCACATTATCTATCTGTCAACAAGGATGCCAAAGTTAATGTACAAATAGCTTAATTGTCTTGACATAGATGATAAGCTTTGTAAATTGTACTTTGACACTAGATTATTCTTTTATATAGGTTTTCGCATGGAACGAGGTTCTTAATATTCGAGCAGGTTTTGCAATAAATCGAACAAAACAGTGCAAGCATGTCTAATTTTGCGAGTGGCTCTTTATTCATGTTCGTTATTAATATTAATAAAAAAGCTTGTGAAAAAAAAAAAGGAGATAATTTTGTTATAAAAATAAAGATATTTTTAAGCACGAATTGATAACTAGGAAGAGACAATAATTAAAAACAAATAAGTCAGTTTTCAATTTTCTGGAAAATTATATCTGGGGTCCCAAACCTATGCGTGGAAGAGTTTTTAGGTCCCAACATTTAAATCCAAGTGTCTAGGTCCCTAAGCTTTCAGCCTTGTAGCATTCAGACATCAATGGATACAAATAAGGAAGATGCTACAAGTATCAAATGGTTTACCTAGGGGGTCGCCACTTGTCAATTCAATAAACCATTAGATACACTATTTGGTACATATAGATTAATCCTACATTTATCGAATTAACAAGTGGCGACCCCCTATTGGACAGCCACCCCTCCAATAGGGGGCCACCACTTGTCAATTCGATAAACTATTTGGTACAAATAGATTAATCCTACAAGTAACCCATTTAACTGTTACAAAATCAAAGTACATACTGAAAAAACCATTATACCTTATTTTTGTTTTTTGTTTTTTTAATTTAACAAAAAAGGATACACGAAGAAAAAATTAACAAAATTTATAGTCTCCGCCAAGCCCTAGCCCACTAACCCCTTCACTCCACACCATCCTACATAGGCTACCTTAGCCATCAACGATCATGCCCCATTCTCTAATATTTGTTTTCTCTAACTTCTTCATCCGCCCACCCTTGCAAAATGAACATAAAACCTCGTTTGATTTGGTTAAAAGTCAGATTTTTTTATTTTATTTTTATAAATTTTGATAAAAGTAAATAAAATATGTGATTAAAAATTTAATAAAAATTGTGAGTCCTATAAAATATGTGGTTGAAACGGATTTAAATAACTAGGACAAACGGCGAAAAAGATTAGGGTTTCATTTTTGATCTTTACTACCAAGATTAGTTTGAAGTTAAAGATCTTCAATGAATCCTTCTCACATACTAGAGAAACTATAGAAAACAAATTTAAAAAACTTCTACATGGCCTTATAAACTCAAAATTTGACTGTCAAACTAACGATTTCGATTTATGTAGGCCTAAATGCGATAAGGTGAAAGATTGGAGGCGAGCTTTGATGATCAGCTTTAAAAGTTGGGGCTTAAATGCGGTTGGTTTAGCTTTTCATTTTCTATTTTCGATTTTAAAATGATTTTTAATTTTCTCTGAAAACGGCACGTTTTGAGCGTTTTCCGCGTTTTGAAAATTTATAACTGAAAACGCTCAAAATAATAAAAAGTTGTTTTGCGTTTTCAGTTATAAATTTTAACTCATTTACAACGATCAAGCGCATTTTACATGTTTTCGAAAACGAAAAACAAAAAATGACTCGAAAATGTCAATCCAACCGGAGCCTAGTTTCCCAATTTTATTTTCTTGGCTACTTTGATCCTCGTGTCCCAGATATTCTTCACTGTAAACTGATCAACTGCCATGAGCCCTTCCAATCCTCAACTGTAAACCAAAACCTCTACAAATGTTGCACTTTCGGAACACTTTGCATCTTCCCTCAAACTACCTTTTCCCCTCTTTATCTCCACTTTTCATTTCACAACCTAGTCAACTTTCCTGAAGAACCTCCACCACTTCCAGTCTTTATCTGCTCTGTCCACAAAATATCTGTTGCCAAAATTTCAGAGGAGCCCACCACCACGACCTACAGCTCTGCAGATGCACCGCCGGAAGAGGGACCCGTTGAATTCTCACCCTCAATTCCTCCCATTTTCTCCACCTCCAACGACCCTGCTCCTCTCCTTACGGTGCCATCACTGTCTTTCTTTTCCGGTCCCTCCGCTGCCGCGCCAAGCGTGCCAAAGAAACGGTATTTATACTCACCAAGGGCTTGTTTTGCTTTTCCTTCTTTTTTGGCTCATAAAGGAATTGAACTTACTTTGTTTGCTTGTGTATGCATACTCAAATGTTGAGTGTTGTAATCAGAATTTCCAAATAATTAGCAAATTCTTATTTTGTGATTCATAGGGTACACAAGTTCAATTGTTTGATAAGATTAAATTAGTAGTAGATTTATGTTCATATTTAATTAGCAAGATTCAATTTTTAGATGATAGATTAGGATAGTTCAAACTTAGGACCTTCATTAATTAATGCAGTTCGCTTTGGAAGTTGTATGTGGCATTCATTGTTCATGCAGTGACATTGCGTTGCTTAATCCAGCCTCACATATGATTTTCTGTTCTTGAGATTAAATTGAATGTAGAGAGTGTAGGGTGTTTTTGTTCTGGAGTTCTAATATATATATTCTGAATATTTGCCCATTTTCTCTTATTAGAGATTCAGGTCATCAGGGGCAAAGAAATCGTTGAAGGAAGAGGTCCTGAAGAGCTTGAGAGCAGTGTCTCTGTCACCAGTTACCACCAAGGCTGCGCCTTGGCCTGTCCAGGCACTGTTGGGAGAATTATCGGCCGGAGTGATTGCAATGATTCTTTACAAATTCACAACTACTATTGAGGCTTCACTCAATCGACAGATTCTTTCAGATAAGTTCTCGGTGTGTCTCCAATTTAGCTGCATCAACTATCATATATGAGTCATGTATCCTTTTTTGCCCTTTTTCTTCATAAAATCTAAGGCAATTCATATAGAATTAAAAATATCTCATATCATAATAATTCAATATCAATCAATAAGTTGCATTTGGACCGCATTTAACTGACTCCAGACTAAAAATACATAAAATGATTACACTATGGTTAGATTCAAATTGAAAGATATCTAATACTTACTTATGAGTACTGTATACTTTAAATATGAGACTTTATTGAAGTTTTGAACAAGTGGGGGATTGATGGAAATATTGTTCAAAATCAGTAAAATATTGAGTGTGGAATGAAATGGTGATGATGGCTGTAAATGTGGTCTTTGTAGCCCATGCGGTCGCATGGATACTTGCAGAAATAATCTTGCCCAGTTTGAGATAAACTGTGCGGCCGCATATTGTTGGACTATGCGGTCGCATAGAGGATGGAATTAGCCGTTGGAGACGGTTTTTGATTCAAATTTGGCAGCCTTTCACTTATACTTTGGTGGCACCACTTCGTATAGCAATGTTTCATAGCTATAAATGGATGGTTGATGATCATTCTAACATTAAGAAAAACACTTGAATACATTTGTGATCATAATCTTCATTCCACAAGAAGAAATCAAAGTCTTCTTTATCTATATTCAATATTCCCTTTGTGTTCTTCAAGTTTTGGAGAATTTATACAAGTGTTTAAGTATTGATTCTTTACAAGACTTGATTAATCCTACAAATCGTTTGCCGTGAAACTCTTTAAGCACCAAAATCATATCGTGAGGGGGCGAATATCGTTTGAGGACAACGATCACATGTTTATATTCGTTTTCTTCTTCATCTTTTCTTTTTTCATCTTCTTGATATTCTGGTTGTTTGTTTCTTCTTCATTTTACCCCGTGATGATAATTTCCCAACACACTTTGCATCTCCCGTCAAACTACCTTTTCCCCTCTTTATCTCCACTTTTCATTTCACATTCTAGTCAACTTTCCTTAAGAACCTCCACCACTTCCAGTCTTTACTCTATCTGCTCAGTCCACAAAATATCTGTTGCCAAAATTTCAAAGGAGCCCACCACCACAACCTACAGCTCTGCAGATGGACCGCCGGAAGAGGTCACCCTCGATTCCTCCCATTTTCTCCACCTCCGATGACCTTACTCCTCTCCAACCGGCCACCAGTGTTCTCCTTACCAGTGCCATCACTGTCTTTCTTTTCCGGTCCCTCCGCGGGCGTGCCAAGCATGCTGCCAAAGAAAAGGTATTTATACTCACCGGCTGAGAATCTTGTTTTGCTTTTTCTTCTTTTTTGGCTCATAAAGGAACTGAACTTACTTTGTTTGCTCGTGTATGCATAATCAAATGCTGAGTGTTGTAATCAGAATTTTCAAATAATTAGCAAATTCTTATTTTATGATTTATGGGGTACATAAGTCCAATTGTTTGATAAGATTAAATAAGTAGTAGATTTATGTTCATGTTTAATTAGCAAGATTCAATTTTTAGATGATAGATTAGGATAGTTCAAACTTAGGACCTTCATTAATTAATATAGTTGGCTTTGGAAGTTGTATGTGGCATTCATTGTTCGTGCAGTGACATTGCTTTGCTTAATCTAGCCTCACATATGATTTTCTGTTCTTGAGATTAAATTGAATGTAGAGAGTGTAGGGTGTTTTTGTTCTGGAGTTCTAATATATATTCTGAATATTTGTCCATTTTCTCTGATCAGAGATTCAGGTCATCAGGGGCAAAGAAATCGTTGAAGGAAGAGGCCGTGGAGAGCTTGAGAGCAGTGTCTCTGTCACCAGTTACCGCCAAGGCTGTGCCTTAGCCTGTCCAGGCACTGTTGGGAGGGTTAACAGCTGGAGTGATTGCAATGTCTTCAGAAATTCACAACTACTATTGAGGCTTCACTCAATCGACAGACGCTTTCAGATAAGTTCTCGGTTTGCTCTCCAATTTCGCTGCATCAACTATCATATATGAGCCATATATCCTTTTTTGGCCCTTTTTCTTCATAAAATCTAAGGCAATTGCACATGGAATTAAAAATGTCTCTTATCATAAGAATTCAATATCAATCAATAAGTTGCATTTGGACCGCATATAACTGACTCCAGAATATTGGATATAGTACTAATCTAAGTTTAATCATGATTTTATTAAGTTTTTCTTTATATAGCTCGTGGATATCAAATTTTATCATCTTAAACAGAATCTCAGGTATCACATACTGGTTTAGGGAGTTCTGCATATCTATTTCCTTTAAGGCTTTTGGATTTGTTCGTGATGGATGCACCCCCTGTAATTAGTTAACAATATTAAAACCGGAGAGATGCTTATGATGTTTTATCATTTAGCAATAGGATAAACTTATTAAAGTCAATACATGATTCTCGGGCGATCACTTCTTTCTGCAATTTCATTTTATTTTTTGTATGCATGGGCTTCTTAAATTTTTGCTTGATTGATGTTTGTTTAAATTCTGAACTTAAGTGCAATGGCAGAACATTTGAAGGGTATTTGGACCGTCAATATATCATTTACGTATTTCTATGCTCAAGGCAGTCTTAATTTATTAGAAAAAATAAAAATAAATACATTTAGTGAGTGGTCTTGTCTAATATGAGTGATTCACAATACTAATGCTACATATTTTCGCCTGTTCGCAGGTCCACCAGATAACGATAAGTTAATTTTGGCAACTTGACCTGAAATTCTCTGTTCTCTCTGATAAAATTTGACTTTTGATCCCTTTTCATCAACTATATGCAGGACTATTGTGAATGGATTGTGTTACCTTGCTACATTTGTTGTTGGCCTCAATGCTGTAGGTTTATTACTTTCCTCGGGCCAACTTGCCATCAACTCCGTCATGGGAGAGTCTAATGGTCAAGATGAAGCACCATTAAGTTCATCAAATTCGAAATCAGTTAGTACAGATGGCTCTGGAATCGCTGGTAGCGATGAGGATCAAAGTTCAGAGAATGCACAATACTGGAAGTAAGAATCTAGTAGTAGCAGCTGTAGCCCGTTTACTATTTTGTCCCCTTTTTTTCCTTCTTTCTTATCAAGGCTTTATATCTGTTTTTTGCTATGCTGGAATTCTAGAAAAGAGTGTAAATGGAAACTGGAAAAAATGCTATTTATTTCATGGAGTGCAAAACCATACTTATACAGCAGTAGGATCTCTTACATTATAAGTGCAGAGAAAAGAGGTTATCCTCTTTCATCCCTGTTATAGTTTTCTCTCTTGTATTGCTGATTTCGCTTCCGTGATCTTAAGTTGATGCTTGATGTTCTGCTCCATCCATTTCCGATCTCTGACGATGATCATTAGCACTAGTAACTGTAGTCATTTCTTTACCACTCTCCTTCGAGTGATGGCTGGCTGGTGTCTTTGTAAAGTTAGGCAACGGGGTTGTGTTTCTATCCAGATTATGCAACACCACTACTGTTATCACCGAACAAACAAACATCGGGATTGGACCGAAAATCCAAAGAAGCAAATTGCTGGCAAAAAAGAGTGATCTCAAGCCAATTACCCAGTAATTACTTCCTCTTATAATTGCATTCTCAACATGGCTAGTAGGGATCTCACAATTTGGCATGCTTATAAGGAAATTGGCATTAACAAAACAACTTGCTGTCTGAACAAAACAACCAAAAGCAACCAGGAAACAAGAAAGAAGAGTTATAAACTTTATGTAAACAGCGGTCGAGCTTTTGTTCCCATAGATATTACTGCTTAAGAAAATATTGTGGGAGGCGCTTCCAATCCACGCCCCAATTAGAGAACTCAAAGCCAGGGAAATGGAAGCTAGTGAAATTGCTGCAGATATATTGCCGTTGATCACAGTTAAAGCTTGCCCTCTATCTTTGGCTTCAACCTGCAAATAGCCAGATAAATATAACAAACAAGACTTTTAACTTCTTTTAACATGGTCGAGTGCTACTGACCTCGAGAATTCTTCGAACCCAAGCCTTCTTGTTATGATTTTCATAGCCGATAATAGTGGTATTGGGGAGATGTAGGCATCTGTGGAGATGGAATAGATGGTATCCAAGCATGAGCAGTATACCACTTGGGACTAGAAAAAAATCCAAGAGTTCTTCCTTCAATGTAAGCCCCATCTCTTCGTTCTTCTTCACATGTACAAAGTCTCTTCTTTCTTTGTGCAGAGTCTTCTTATGAGTTGTAATGGCTAATGGTAATGGTGGTAGGTAAAAAAATTGGTAGTCTTAATATTTTATGTTGGATTGTGGTCATTAAGGACGCTGGGCAACGGTCATTTGAGTATTTAATTCCTGTGTACCTAATTGTTTATAAAAATAGTAATTTGTCCATGACCATGAATCCATTTATCTAGATCTGGAAGAAAGAGTCCATTCTAGACCTGATGCTAGCCATTTAATATATTGAAATACATCAGCTTGGCGTGCTATCATATGTTTCTAAAGGATTTAAAGAAATTTTGAAAATCTCTTGATTTGTTCCAAGTAACCTAATTTTTTATGCTAACTAACTTGTGTCTAGTGTAACAATGTTTGTTGTGTCCGATCTTAAAAGGTCATATCGGATCATTTAAGCCTACTTCAAAACAATTAGAAGAAGTTGGTCATGAAGAAAGACAATGACACGTCAGCATTGAAGCAAGTCAATTCATAATAAATGTTATTTAGAAACACTTTCATGACAGAACTAAAGAGATGTTCCCCTATGGCATCGCGCCACCCCTTGTAACCAATCAAAGACAAAAGGGTGTCTACCATAACGCCAGTGCCACCTATTGCCACTAATCAAAGAACAATAATGATGGCCTGGGTTGTAGGCTACGATCCAAACGACAGCTCGCCGCAGCCAATGAATTTTTTTCTAAATTGGTTGATGTCACGCATCACTAGATCGGATATTATGGGCCTGTTTGGGCCCGATTTTTTTCTCAAAAAAATTGATTTTTTGACCGATATTTCACTATTCCAGCCATCATATTTGACTTCTTCTCTCAGAGGTGGACCCCACTTTTCTCCTAACGATCAAAAAATCAATTCTTAAAATCACTCCCAAACAGGCTCTATAGCTTGAAATGACCAAGGGCGACAATATCGAATCTTGCAACCTCTATAAGGGGGGAATGGCCCAACGAAATGGGTCGAGCTAATCCAATTCTCCGTAATACCCTACTGAGAAGATTCTCAACAATAATAAAAATTATTCTTACAAAAATTCCAACAAGCAATTGTTACCATGTTAAAATTTCTTTTAAGTTCATCTCCAAATGTCATGTCATTTTTAGCCATTAACTTTATAGGGCTCGAGACATGATGTTCACCGATGATATATGCCTAATAGGTGTTCGACCCACCAGCAAGGTAACTATTTTCTATTTCTAAATATGTAGTGTTTAACGAAATTTGGATAGAATTTTCTTGTAAAATCAACTATGATCTTGCACAAAAAATGGGGGAAATGATGTTTTGAATAGTATTTTTTGAAAAATGTGTGGTTAAGAAGTAAAAAAATTTTGGATTTACATGTAAAAAAATATTTCATTTGTAAATGTGCAATTAAAAATGAGTATGTACAAAAAAAAAAAAAAATAAAATTAAAGAGAGTAAAACAGAGGCTAATTAAAGAAGCTAGCTTTATTCCCAAGTTATATACTAATATCATTATTTTGTATACTAAAAAAATGTTTTCTATGAGTGAACCATTTTTGTATATAATTGATAATTTTTCACCTAATCACGAATCCCCAATACTCGCTCAATGAACATTCAAATGTACAACGTTATTTATAGAGAAATTTGCATCATAGGTTTCAAACCTTTCAAAAGTATACATCACGATTCTAACCTTTAAATCATTACAATTTTGTCTAGAAGCACGTTAGTTGAACAAAATGTCATAATTTGACCTGCATTTAACAATATAATGAAGGGCAAAATAGCTTTTAACATTTAATTAATTAAATTAATAATTGAAAAAGAGAAACAGAAACAGAAAACATTTTTTATATGATAGCTAGCCCCTACAATCAAAAGGTTTGAGATTGTGCTTTACATTTTGGAAAGATTTGGATTCTCTACTGCAAATTTCCGTAAATTATATTTAGGGATATTGCAGCAAAAGCCCTGAACCTTTGAAACATTAGCAAATTTTTCTCAAACATTTCATTTGTTGCAACCTTCATCCTAACATTTTCAAATGTTGCATGTGAGACCCTTTTGGATGGTTTCCGTAAAAAATGTCGTTAGTTGACTATTAAAGTAAACTTTGACCACCTTTTAATCAATTTTAGAAGGGGAAAATGGTAACTTTTTATTTATCATATTAAACAATTGAAAATTTTAAATAAAAAAAAAAATGGATCTTCTTCTTCTCTCCCCCTACCCCCTCAATCTAGTTACTAGTGGTTCTGGCCAGTCTTCATCGACGGATTTAACTACACCTACGGTAGCTGCACCCACTATTTTTAATTCTAATTTTCGGTACCAGCTCTAGATTCTATGCAATTAAATTACTCGAAGCTATGAAATTCATTGAAACGATGCCAATTGAACTTGATATTTCTGTCTGGGAGCATTGTTCAGAGCTTGCTAGAAATATGTAGATCATGAATTTGGTGGAGAAGTTGCTAAAAGGCTTTTCCAAATCGAACCTACTAACCCTATAAACTATGTACTACTCGAAAATATGTACGCTCAAGCAAATAGGTTAAACGAAGCTGACAAGGTTAGGAGATTGATGGGGCTTATGGTATCATAGTGAATAACTTGCCCTGTTCAATTTTGTCCTATCTTCACGCCAATAAGTCGTCCACCGTTTTTTTTCCACCCAGGCTCTAGCTCCACTTCAAGCGCCCATTGGCTTCTCGATAGTTTCCATCCAGGCTTATTGGTAAGCCGTCCATTGATCGTTTCCACCCACGTCCCAGTCATCCACAGATTTATTATTACTGGTGGGGGAGAGAAGAAGAAGATCCTCCCCCCCTTTTTTTTTTTTGGTTTTTGATTTTAAGTTTTTTAGATTTTTAATGGGTAAATAGAAAGTTAGCATTTTGCTATTTTAAAATTGATTAAAAGATGGTCAAAATTTGTTTTGATGGTCAGCTAACGGCATTTTTTACGGAAACCATCCAAAAGGGCCTCACATGCAACGTTTGAAAATATTAGGGATGATGGCTGCAACAAATAAAAGATTTGGAAAAAATCTGCTAATATTTCAAAGGTTTGGAATTTCAACTGCAATAATCCCTTATATTTATTTGTTTATGACATGCACTTAAAATAACAAGATGGTCTTCTTATTGAGGTCAATTAAAAACTATACACTAGATTTGATTAAGTAATTAATTAATTATAAGTGGCTTGACAAACTTTTTCTAAGTGCTTTGGTCGTAACTGATGGCTCACATAGTATTTATATTTCATTTCAACGTTTAGTCGGCCATAAAATAAAACACATAATCTTTTTTAATTTCAAACAAAATCTACCAAAAAGTACAATAAACATATCTTAAATGTCCATGTGTCTGACTTAGATGTACAGTGAATCGTTATATCTAAGCTCAACACGATATAGTCCGAGACTCTGAGGTCTGGTCCACAATAAAGGCTAGCTCACCTCACATGGATCACAAATTTTTTTTTTTTTTTTTTTTTTTTGGCTCAACTCGAATAATAACCATTTATATTTTCACTTACACATTTAAATAAAAATCTATTTTTATAGTAAACAAAAGTGATGATATCGACTCACACAACCTACTTTACATCATTACACAAAATGTGACATGCAAGAAGTGTCCAAAAAGCCTCAAAATAAAAATTTCTAGGTACATGCAAATTTTATTAATAATGGATGAATGATAAAGCTGCTTTATAGTATTGGCCCCATCGTGTCCTTTTGTGGATTTCATTTTCTATTCATTAGGGCTAAAAAATTAAAGCATCATAGCGACAATGGAAAAAGGTTGGGAATCTATGTCCAAATATGTTCATCCACTTTGTAAATTTTTTAAATGTTTCGACTCGAATTTACATTTAACACGAAAAAATATATATTTTGCGTCAACTGCTAATGGCCAACAACTTCAATTCTTTTAATGAAACAACCTTTGCTGTATAT
>NC_036242.1:5411231-5431067 GCF_002742605.1 Olea europaea var. sylvestris | reverse complement strand
ATGCAACTTATATACGGAGGGCTAATTGGTTATTATGACTATAACTAGATGATCAGGTAGGTGGACATTGTCGGTTAGAAACATGTTCTTGATGTTATGAATAAGTGTAAGTCCATTAGATCTCCAATTAAGAGTGAAATCAAGTTATGATTAAGACTCTCTCTCTTAAAGAAAACTCTAGACGTTTCTTACTTGTCCTATCGAGCGACATCACTACCATTTGAAAAGTGTAAGGGAAGATATAGCCAAGGTGAGAGGATGTATGCATATCATTCGTGATCGATTAGTAACTTTTGAATAGGCAGACGAAGAGGTTACAACACTAAAAAATTAAACTATGGAAACAATGGATAATGCACTAACAATAAACAATAAAAAGAAGGTAACAAAAGCTCAGATTAAGAAAAGAAGTAAACAATAAACACCATCATTCATCCAACAAATGTAAATTGAAACTTTTACCTCAATAGTCAATTCTCATCTAGAAATTAAAATAACTAAACATTCATAAAGTAGTAGTAGAGAACTGTCAAATTTTGATTTTATGCTAGAAACTGAGATCTCAAACGGAAGATGGTCAAGATTGGTTGCTAGCGGTAATTTTTTTCCCATCAAGTCCAAGTCTTGCTACTATTGCAAAAACTATAGGATGATGATGATGATGATCATAATAATAATAATAATAATACCAGGGGAGATGTGCACTTGATTCACCAAAGATAAAAAGCACTAATAATCACATATAAGAACTTATTTTTCATATTAAGATGTTGTGAAGAAACAAAAATAAAAAATTCATCAACAGCTTAATATCTACCTGAAGGAGCAGTAATAGGATGGGGTACTTGAGGCATATTTTTCACTGGAGCTGGATGAAAGTATGATACAAATTAGAACCAAATACAAGCAGCAAAATACCTGGAAAAGCTTGCTAAATTTGATGACAGTAAAAAATTGATATAGAAGCTTCTTAACATGAGACAATTCAATAATACTTGAAGGAGCAGGCTGAGTTTGAGAGGTCTGAGCTGTAGTTCTAACTGTAGTTGGATCATCTCGAGGCATGGCAGGCATGTTTGTCTGTGCAGGAACGACAGTCTTCGAGGCTTTTGCTCTAATAGCATATCGCCTATTTTGGAACCAATTCCACACCTTTTGCGAATAATTAAAGTTACAGAAAGATCAATTAAAAAATTAAGCATGTGCATAAAGGGAAGTTATTTACTTGTTTCACCGTAACCTCAACCACTCCGGATCTTTCAGCTGAAGCACTATATCAAAAAAAATTACACCACAGCCAAGCTTTCAGATATTCATTAGCGGACTCCAAGTATTTAAATTATTAGCCACAGCATATCTCCTACATACCTAAACTTCTGAGCAAGAGCTTCCAGAATTTCACGTGCAGGCACAGAACAGTTGTGCGCTTGAAGAATAGCTTCCATCTCGCTAACCTTTAATGTAAAATTGTAACCATGTCAAGGGAAAAGGAATTAAGTGCCTTGCCATGCCACAAAACAATGATAAACATTATACTGATGCAATGAGTTACAGCAAGATAATTCCATAGAAATCAAATAAAAACTACATATTCAAATTACATGTAAGTTTAACCCTGGTGCATTAAAATAAATAGGGACTTCCACTTTGTCAGCGTAGATGCACAAATTCACAAATGTTTTTAATCTGATGACACCTTTTATGTCAGTGACTATCCAAGATGTGCCAAATAGAAATACGAGATTGTAAGAACATTTTAATGGTGGAGATGCTCAAAGTTTGTTGAACATGAGGCGCACATCAGAGTAGGAGGGGCTGATTTTAATGGATGGAGGTTGGCACGGAATAATATTTTCTCAATTCGTGCTTATTTTAGATCATTATTGGGACCTGTAAAGAGCTCATTCCCCTGGAAGATGGTATGACAATGTAAACTGTCCCCTCGGGTGGCATTCTTACTATGGACAATTTTGAGGAAAGAAGTGTTAACAATGGATAACCTCCGAATAAGTGGCTTTTATGTTATGGAGTGGTGTTATATGTGTAGGAGGAATGAGGAGACGATTGACCACTTATTTCTTCGCTGTGACGGTGCTCGTTTGCTATAGAACAATATTCTGGCCTCTCAACACATGTACTGGGTGTTATCGCGGCGTATGGAAGATGTATTGCGTATGGAAGATGTATTGAAGTCATCGAGGATAAAATTTCGTAATAAAGATAGCAAGATTCTTTGGGACCTTATTCTATACAATGTGTATGGAGGGAAAGAAATAGCCGTTGTTTTGATCATCATACATGGACAACAGAGCAAATTAAAGAATTATTTTATTTGACATTGTATACCTGGTTTAATGCGACACCTATTACTTGTATAGACAGGCTACCTAATTTTATGTTGTTTCTTTTTTATATAAATTGATAATAAACTTCCTATGTATTATCCGTGATTAATAATTTTTTTTTTTTTTATAAGTATGATTAATAAAATATTTAATTACCTAAAAAAAAAAAAATGTTTGTTGAACATGAGTGTAATAACTAGTTAGTTTCTTGCTACAAATGCTACAGTGCCCAGTTCTGAAATGCATGTTTAAAAAGGTCGGAAAACATGGCAGCACATTGTGTTAATGCAAGGATGGGTTCCTTCAACATAAGTGTGGTCTCTTTAACATGGACAGGATGTGTTTAATACGCCATAAATTGTGATCGTAACAACTAGATGACGTACACCAGGTGTAGCAAGGATTCAATTCTAACAGCAGGAGGCTATAACAGACTGGAACTCAATATAATAATTTCCCAGAAGAAATAAAACTTTATGGTATTACAGAAAATTCAAAAATTTCACACTAATTCACAAGGATTATTTCACCAGAAAAATCCACAAGAGGGCTTTGGGAATGATGATAAAAGAAACTGACTAAATTCAGTTTAATAAATCTTCCTCCTATCTTATAGTTACTTCGTGGCTTTTGCTTCAACTTAGCTGAAACCATTCAAAAGTGGTTAAAAGTTTTTGCGTGTTTCGAACAAAATGGTATTGCAAAACTAGACAATAGACATACAGATGAGAAGCATGGGTAGCATTTATTCTTGCTGAGGGAAAAAGTGTATGCACACAACAAGAGATTCCTATGTTAACCTACTCATTTAAAAGCTTAAACTATTAGAAATGGCCTCGTATATCCATTTAATCTTGTATTCATCAAGCCACCCCCACGTGCAGACCAAATGTATTTTTTGACCAAAGATCCAACACTTGCACAAAATTGAACCCAAAGTGTTGCCTGGCTCACCATCATGTTAACCATCTCATTTAAAATTTTATAATTTACCAGAAGATGGTCAACATGGTTGCACCCATCTTAGCGGGCTTGATTCTATCCATCTGAAAATCTCATACAAGCCGTTAGATTTCAAGATTAATATTTTCAAATGAGCCACACTAAATATATTGAGGATAAAAATCCACATAGCTTAAACATGAAAATAATATTCAACTTGTAAAGACTTGGGCTAAGAACCCCAAGACTTCGAGCATGTTGCGGAGTGCTTCAAACTTCAAAGCTCCTTATAAGCTCTCCCAACAATACATGCACTGAATAACCAATGCACTCAATTCATGTTTATGCATCGATTTCTTCATATAGTCCATATGCTCAGCTAAACCACCAGTGTTCACATCCTCTACGAATTGCTCGAGTGTGCATCTTATCCTAAATAAAAGTTTTTATACACTTCAGGAAACCGGCACCAGATATACCTAATTCCGCATAAACGAGTGCAGGTACCAAGCCTTTATTTATTTATACAGATCCACTTACGATGGCTTTGGTGTTGAAAGCGAAGTTTTTAATGTCCTGTCTGTTTGACATCATGCCCCTCACAAGATCCTCGAAAGACGATAGTGAATTTGAGCCCTCTACTGTTGCAATTCCACTCTTATCATCAACAGAATTAGTTGCCTCCAGCAAGGCCCTTGTCAACTCTTCTCTGAGCTTTTTCATAGCATCCAAAAACATCGTCAGCATCAGCCATCAGACAAAACAAGTAAAATGTCATAATATTTCTAAAAACCGTGTTGACGTGGGACAGATAGAATTGGTAAATGCCCACAAACTTTTGACGTCATCAATTCAAGTGGAAGATACTGTTGAAAGCATTATCTCCAACCCATCATTTTCTTTCTTTCTATTTGGTTACCTACATTCCTTAATTATATTGTCATGATAACAAAATTAACACTGGGAAATTTCAATTTCGGTTCAATTTTACTGTTAGATAAAATGGTCAATTTCAGTTCATTTTACATTTAGAAAGTAACAAAACTATCCATGTTAATAGAAAAGAATTAGACTACGATCACGCGGGACTAGGAAAACATACAACTTGCATCTAGTGAAGGTTAATCACGGACATTTATATTTTCTAACTCAGAATACATTGTGTTACCAAACAGGCCCTTAGTTTTGTCGAAATACCAATGATGCCCCTATTGAGCAAAGAGTCTATGCATAAGAACTGGAAAGGGTAATTTGACATTCAGGTAAATTTTGAAAATTTTATTATGAAATAGTAGAGAATGTGTAATTAAAAAAGAATAAAAAAGTTTTTTATTTGTATATAATATTATTTTAATGAAAATTGTATGATTGAAAATGAATTCCGTAAATAAATAATGTCGTAAAATGTAAAATAATAGGTGACAAATCGAAGTTCGGTAAACAAAATTACTTACTAGAGTTGCATTGCTCCCGCCGAAAAACTTCCATTTCATACACTCTGCAGAATAATTAAATACGTTTAGACATACAAATATATACAACACAAGAACCAAGATTACAGCATTACCAGAAAATAAGTAAAAAAAACTTAGAAATAAGCTAAGCCAAACACGCTCAAAATTACCTATGGAGGAAGAGCAAACTGTGGCGGACTCAAGAACAAGAAAAGCAATTCGAACGAAGAGAAAAGGCAAAATTAATCCAATCAACAAGATCGCCGGCATAACCACCGTCCGTTGACAAATCCGGCGAGTAACCGCCTTGTGCGGTGAATTCTTACCCTTCATCACCTGCCAAAAATTCCACCGGCAGCACTACCCGATATACTCAATCTCTTTAATCCAGTCGTAAAAATATAAAACTTCATATTCCGAGATTTGATTTCCGCTTCTTCTTCTTGAAGAAAATTATCATCTCAGATTCAGCTTCTTCTTGTTCTACTAAGATAATTCAGACGTTAATTTACCTCTGAAGAATCAATTGATCAATTTCTGCTTCATTACAAGCTGTATCTTCAAGTTGAAGTTCAAAAACATTCATATATACTGCGATCTGTCAATCAAATAATGATATCATTTTGCTCTTCATCAAGAAATGATCAACTATTCAACTGTGTGTGTGAGAGAGTGAGAGAGAGTGGGGGGCCTAAAGCCAAAACCAACGCCGCGTTAAATGCCGCGGGAATTATAGATCAGCGCTCGATTCCTGCAATAGTACCATGTGCTTTGTTGAGAGTACGGAGAAATTGTTAAATTCCTATATTATCCTTCTTCTGTCGACATATTTACGATGATGACCCTTCTTTTGCGAGTCTGTGACCGACACCGACACGATTTTGACTTTCCTATATTTTCCTTTCGTCTCAACCACTCGCCTTGTTTTCACGATGCAAACAAATATATATTCATGGTTTGATTCTCATTCTTTTTAAAATTTAGTTTTGATTCTCATTCTTTTAAAAATTTAGTTTTTTAAAAATTATTTTTAATCACATATTTTTTTAATAAAATAACAAGTAAATTTAAAATTTTTCTTTAATTTTTAACTCTATATTTTCCAACAATCTATTATTAAAAATGCATTATTTCTCCTAAAATAGGATCAAAACAAAGGCTTATGTTTGAAAAATACTAAAAAAGAAAAATAATTTATACCTCAAAAGTGATATACATTGCAATTTGACGGCAAACATTCACAAGATGTTATTGTGTACAATATAATTTGTACAACGAGTAGTAAATTGATGGAAAATGTATGGTTGAAATATGAGAAAAAGTTTTGATTTATGTGTAATATTACTTTAATGAATAATGTGTAGTTAAAAAGAATAGAGAAAAAAATGTATTTTGAAAAGAATGGGAATCAAACTAGGCTTAGTGTTCAAAGCAATTTATTTTCGAATCTTTGGGTTCCTTGTTAAATTCTTTTGCATTTAGCAAAAAGAAAAAATCCAAAAAAAGAAAAAAGAAAAATAGGGCAGTCACAATAAAAAAAAGCCCCAAAAAAGAAAAAGAAATTAAAGGTGCCCAATCAGAATTCAAGAACCACTTTCTTGGATTACATATCAGTTCTCATTCAAAGTGTCAAGTTCATTTGTTTTCATTATTTCTCCTTGAGTCTTCTAAAGTTACAAATTCTCCTCACATCTTAGTTCAAATTTTTTAAGAATAAAACTTGGTTTAGATCGAATTAGTTTTTTGAAGCACTTGGACGAAAGTATTGAATGGAAAAAAATAAGAGCGGTGAAATTATTAGGGGAAAAAATCAATTTGAGTGATATACGAGTGTATACATGTGAGGCAAATATTATTATAGATTCGGGATGTCTGACAAGGACGATTCTATATCAAGCAGGAGCAACAATCAAGTTAACATGACGGAAGAATTGATATGACGGTTCGAGAGGTTATTTGAAAATGTAAGGGGTAGGTTGGATAAGTAGTAGGTATGGACGGAAAGGCAAGGCCCATTGCTTGTCAATTTACGTAGGAGAGTTTTCCAATGCAATAAAATAGGGTAGGCAGAAGCCTAGGGTGGAGAATCGTGTAGAATATGAGCAAGTAATGACATTGATCAATGAACATTGGTGGACGCCGAGATAGGAAGAATGAATGACAGAGAAGTTGGGCATGAAATGAGGGCTAGAGATCTTGGTGGAGATAGAATAGACAGAAGTATGTGCAATATCAAAATGACAATTCCTTCATTCAAAGTAATGAGTGATCTGGAAGCCTACTTGGAGTGGAAGAAGAAGATCGAATTGATATTTGATTGCCACAATTGATGCAGCATCTATAGGATGATTAATAGAAAAAGAAGACAAATTTAGAAAGAATAGGGAATTAGGGGAGGGGGAGGAGAATAATTCAACAAAAGAAGGCGGAAGAAGGAGAGGGATGCGCCATAAGCCACCAAAATAATTATTCATTCATCAACTAAAAATTACAAAGCAAAGTATGTTTAATAGTAAAGCAAACCCTAACGAGATTGGGCCCGAGTCCATACAAGTCCAATTTTCTAAATAATAGTCCAAGAAAATAAATAAAGTTTAACTAGAAAATAATATTAATAAATATTCGATGTCGTCATCAACTCTCCCGGGGTGGGAGAAAACTCGTCCCTGTCGAGTGGATATATCACTATAGGCGGTCATCAATCTCCCAACCATAAGCTGAGTGGTTGGGCAAACTTCTTCCGACATCTGTAGAAATGTGTCAGTGGAGGTCTGAACCTGATATCCTCACCAACTCCCCTTGGGTGAACGAGAGGCGATCTAGGCCAAGGAAAATCCTGCTGACTCCGATAAAACTCCAATAAATTTGGATCCAATTGCTGTAGTGTCTTTCTGGAGATCCATGTACAATCAGAATCTGGTCGACCAACCCAACGAACGAGGAAGCGCTGAACCTCTCCATCATTAGTAAACACAATTTTTTCATCTAAAATAGTATCAATTTTATCTGTGTGTGCTATGAGAGGTGGTAGTGGGTTAGAAGTGGCCAAATAATAGGGATCAAGGTCCACAAAAGGAGGTAACAAATGATCATCTGAGGGAATGAAATAGCCTTTATAAGCTACTAGATCCTCAACATTGAAAGTAGAGTGGTAACCAAGGCTTGGTGGAATGTCAACAACATATGCATTTGGACCAATCTGCTTTAAAATCTTAAAAGGACCAACACTACGAGCTTGCAATTTGGAAGCGGGTCCATATAGACGTCGCTCTGGCCTAATGCGGACCATAACATAATCCCCAATGTTAAACTTAATATGTCGTTTATGTAAATCAGCTTGGAGTTTATATTTTGCATTACTAGTTTCAAGTTGTTTATTGATCTCAATATGCAAATCCCGAAGATGTTGTGCAAATGCTTCGGCTGACACTGACACTCTACCCTGTGGGGACATAGGGATGAGATCCAATGGTTTCCTAGGCTTGTACCCATGAACGGCTTCAAATGGACTCATACCTAATGAACGATTTATGAAGCTATTATACGCAATTTGAACTATAGGAAGGATCAAATCCCAATTTCGAAGATTTTTCCGGACCAGACAACGTAATAGGTTACCAAGACTTCGATTAACTACTTTAGTTTGACCGTCAATCTGAGGGTGGTAGGCCGTAGAAAATTTCAATTTGGTACCCATCTTTTGTCACAAAGTCCTCCAAAAATGGCTAGTGAAATGAACATCCCTATCGAACACAATAAATAGTCTTAGGAAACCCATACAATTTAACAATCTCATTAAAGAACAACATGACCACCTTAGACGCATCTGAGGTCTTGCTACAGGGGATAAAATGAACCATTTTCGAAAAATGATCGACAACCACAAAAATAGAATCATGTTTCTTTGGGGTGCGTGGAAGGCCTAATACAAAATCCATACGAACATCTTGTCAAGGACAATTAGGGACGGGAAGAGAGGTGTATAGACCTGTGTTCTGTCTCTTCTGTTTACTCAATTGACAAGTGTTACATGTACTAACAATTTTAGCCACATCTTTCTTCAAGCTAGGCCAATAGAATTGGCATTCAACTTCCTCTATGGTCTTATCTAGGGCTGGGCAAATCTCCCGAATCGAACCGATCGAACTGAACCCGTACCGAACTGAACCGAACCCGACGGTTCTTGTCAAATTAAATACCCGAACAGGTATTTGAATTGAGAACCGATGGGTACGGTTCGATTCTCGATTCTAGACCAAGAACCGAAAAATCGAATAAGAACCGAATATTTCTAATTTTTTTTATATTGAGTAAATCAAATTATTTTAATTTTAATTTTTTCTAAACAAATTAACAATTTCTAAATCCAAATTTTTGGCCCAATAATTTGTTTCATTTCTAATTTTTTAATTTTTGGCCCAATTAACCATTTTATTGTTTTATTTCTTAGTCCAACAAGATCCAATCCACTAAATAACCATAAACACCTATACTAAAGTGTATAACGTTGTCTCGACTCTCGCAGCCTTGCTAACATTCCAAAACCTATACAATCGTCAGCCGACGCTGTGACCCTCAAATCTTCGATCGAAACTGTGACCTCCGACGGTTCCATTTACTAGATACCCGAAAATTTTGGTTCGGTTCAGATCTCTTTAGAATCGAACCGAACCGACCCGCGCCCACCCCTAGTCTTATCACGTCCAAAGTGACCGGCTAACCCTCCCGCATGAACTTTCCACACTATAAAATCTCGCACTGAAGTTCGAGGGATGCACAATTTATTGGCTCGAAAGAGATAACCCTCCTCAAGTCGGAAGTCATCTGTGGTGTTTGATTGTCCCATTTGCAAATCGAGAAAGATATCCTTAAAATCGGGACATGTCTCGTAATCCTCCTTAAGCATTTCAAAATCGATGACCTTGACACTCATGATCGACAAAAGGGAGACATGACGACTTAATGCATCAGCTGCTTGGTTCTCCACGCCCTTCTTGTATTTTAAAACAAATGAATAAACCTGCAAATATTCAATCCAACGACCATGCCTAGAGCTTAATCTCTTCTGGGAGTTGAGGTAATGGAGGGCCTCGTGGTCCGAATAAAGGACAAATTCATGGGGTAACAAATAGTGGCACCAATAGTGCAAAGCTTGGATCACTGCATACAGTTTCTTATCATAAGTTGAGTGCCGCTGTTTGGCTTCATTTAACTTTTCATTGAAGTAGGCAACAGGGTGACGATCCTGATTCAAGACTCTGCCTCTACCTACCCCGGAGGCATCACATTCAACTTCAAAGATTATGGAAAAGTCGGGAAGATGCATGACAGGAGCCTACGTCATTCGCCTTTTGACCAACTTAAAGGCCTTAGCCACCTCTTGTGTCCAACGAAACTCCCCTTTCTTCATGCACTTTGTGATAGGCGCCATAATAGTGCTAAATCCCTTGATAAAGCGAAGGTAAAATGTTGTTAAGCCGTGAAAGCTCCTGACGTCATTAATAGCTTTAGGCTCAGGCCAGTCAATAATTGCTTGAACCTTCACAGGGTCAGCAGATACCCCTGTCGAAGAGACAATGAACCCCAGATAAACGACTGTATCGGTGGAGAAAAAGCACTTCTTAACGTTAGCATACAGATTAGTTACACGAAGGGTAGAGCAAACTTGTGTGAGGTGGTCACGGTGTTGATGAGGATATCATCAAAATAGACCACAAGAAACTTTCCCATGAAAGGTCGAAGAGTTTGTGTCATTACCCGCATAAAGGTACTTGGCGCATTACTTAGCCCAAAAGGCATGACCAGCCATTCATAAAGACCATCTTTCATTTTAAACGCGGTCTTCCATTCATCACCTGGGTGAATTCTAATCTGATGGTATCCACTCTTGATATTGATCTTCGAAAAGATTGTCGCACCAACCATCATATCTAGCATATCATCAAGCCTGGGAATGGAAAAACGACACTTCGCCGTTATCCTATTGATAGCACGACTATCCACACACATTCTCCAAGAACCATCTTTTTTTGGCGTCAATAGGGCAGGGACAGCACACGGGCTTAAACTCTCATGAATGAATCCTTTGTGAAGGAGGTCATCTACTTGTCTTTGGAGTTCAGCATGCTCGATAGGATTCATCCTATAATGAGGCAAATTTGGAAGGGATGCTCCTAGGACGAAATCTATGGCATGTTGAATGTCTCTTAGAGAAGGTAGATGATCAAGTAGGTCCTCCGGAAAGATATCTCGAAACTCCTGAAGGATCGACTGGACTTCAGCAGGGCTCTCTATTGTGGAGTTAGATGAAACCTCCATGACTACCAAGGCGAACACGATTGAGTCGCCAACAAGTGTACGCTCAAACTCCGTAGGACTAATGATATGCAATCCCTTTCGTTCCATACTCTTCTTCGTTTCCGGTGAGCCAACAAGCTTTAGGGCAGTGGGTTAAGATAAATCTTCTTTCCATTAAACACGAAGGAGCAGGAATTGGATTCGACCATAGATGGTTATATCTAGGTCAAATAACCAAGGTCGTCCCAAGATGATGTGCCCGACATCCATTGAAATGACGTCACACCATATATGGTCGTTATACTCCAGGAACTGGATAGGGACTAAACAACGCTCCTTAACAGCTATAGAAAAGGTATCAACCCAAGAGATGCTGTATGGCTGAGGGTGAGGAACGGGTTTCAACCCTAGACGGGATACAGTAGCCATCGAAACCGCATTAATGTAGCTGCCACTATCCACGATAACTTTACAACCCTTACTATTAATCTTGATGTAAGTGTGGAAGATGGCATGACGGCGCCAATCATCGGCATCCCTTGATTGGGTAAGAGTGCAACGGACGACACCGACTCTAGGCGTATATGGGATAAGGGGACTAGGTAGCAGTACGGGAGTCACTACGATTTCTATACGGTGTCCTAGTAACTAACTCGTAATCTCGAACGAAAGAGTAGGTGTGGTCAAGAGTGGCGACGCCTCTAAGGACAAGCTCACATCTAAGATCATCCCTTAGGCCTTGCCTAAACCTACTTAAGGTCATGACCTCATCCTCAACGACCTGACATCTCATTCGAAACTCATCAAACTGAGCAACATATTCGGTCACAGGTCGACTGCCTTGCGTAAGTGCATTCCATTAATCCAGCAAATTACCCCTGTAAGATTGAGGTAAATATTTTTCTTGAAGGCGACGCTTCATTTCATCCCAGCTCCAATAGGGGGAGCATGACGCCTCTCCAGGAGGTCCTCAACACTTTCCCAAAAGAGTTGAGCAGTGCCAGTTAGTTTCAAATTGGCAAATTGTACCCTTCAATCTTTAAGGACCCCATACCAGGCAAAGAAGCGATCCATATCTCTAACCCATTGATCGAATACACTATGATCTAGACAACCATCAAATGTAGGGGCATCTAACTTAATGTTTCGAAAGAGGCGCTCCTCATGGCGAGGGGGGATAGTGTATCATGACGGTGATATTCCCACTCTCGTCCACGAGCTTGATTTCCCTCCCTACGATCATGTCTGACGTGGTGTCGACCACCTTGTGGACGACCATGAGGTCTATTAATGGAAACTTCAGAGTTTTCAACTTTAGTCGAATATGGGGTTGGATCAAGAGTGTTCAACCTAGCGGTTAGGGCTCTATTTTCCTTACGAGTAGCGGCTACCTCAGTTTGAACAGCCGTTAATTGATTTTGTAATTGTGCCAACTGTCGAGTGAGAGCTTTAATTTGGGAAGGGTCCATGGCAAGGGTACTAGCACTAAAAGCAGTAACACGACCACTACGCAATTGCATACACGGTAACACTAGTTAAGTGAGGTGCGCTATAGAGATCAATAAACAACGGGTGCCAACAGTAGATTAGCAATCTGAAATATTATTATTATTATTATTATTATTATTATTATTATTATTATTTTTTAATTTTTGTGTTTGTTAAAAATGAGATTACGTAAGGTCCGATCTTAGCAAGCTAATAATACTGATGCGAATAAAATAAAAAGCAAACGTACAAATGATAGGCCTAGTCACGTGGGGTAAACAGGTGAGCAATAAAAGTCAGTTCGCGAGTTCCGATCAAGTAGGAGTAAGGCAAAAATTATCAAAATAGTAGCAACACAAAGAAATAATTGATGCAATTCTAGAAAAAGCAGTAGTGTAAACTAAAAATAGATAAGAGCAATTCAGTTGGTCGGAATTGCCAATGAGTGGGACTCCACGGATGTTTATGTTCTACCATCCGTTTCAGTTGTCTTCCAATTCAGAACTCGCTCCTCTTGATTTGTGATCTATATTGCTTTGGCTCTCGGATAGCAACAACGGTTGAGTTAATTGATAGCAGATTATGGGGCACTGATTTGTCGGGCAGCAAGTGATGTTGTAGTGAACCGGTGACAGGTGGCGGCAAGTGACGTGGAGCTGGAGCAATGGTGAGTAGCAGTTGAGCTTACTGTGAAGTCACTTCACCCAAAGAAATATCCAAAGACTTGAAGCAAGAAGACCCCATGTCAGAAGACTTCTCCATCATCAACACAAATTCACAACGGTTTCTCTTGTTCACTAACAGAATCTTTAACTCGAATCAAAACTGCTGGGATGGGTGATGGTACCTGTGGTGATGGAGGCCGGTGGGATGAACCAATTGGCGCGACAGTGGCGCGGTAAAGTAGTGGCAGCGGCTTGTGGCTGTTACAGGCGAAGGAGGTAGGGGCCGAAACGGGTGTGATGGTGTTGATTTGGCTGAATCGGTAGATGGTCTAGTGGAGGCGAGGGGACTGGACTTTGATTGAAGAGCGTTGTCGGGGGTTTTGGGGTTGCCGACGAGTGAAGCAGCTAGGGGATGCCGGTATGGTGGCATCTGCAAGTGACGCTGCTGGGAGAACACTAGTGTTGAGGCCGAATTGAAGATGGGTGGCGTTAAATGGAGATGGGCTTTTGGTGTTAATGGGTTGGGTTAATATGTCGTAAATGGGCCGGATTTGGGCGTATTATTGAAATGGGCTGAAGGATTCCGGACCAATGGGCTAGAGTTTAGGTTGAAAATTAAGTTGGGCTGGGGTAGTATTAGTTTTGTAACAGGCTCAGTAGGTTTGGATTTGATTTATGAATGGTTAAGTTGTTTAGGCTTGCGTGGGTTATGGCTTACTGGACTTGGTTATTGGTTGGGCTAGAAGAATTTGTAGATATTTGGGCTGGTAATAGGGCAAAGAACAGCAAAATTGATTTAGAGTGAGGAGCAAAATGATTGAGACGACAGCCGGAATTTTCTTTTACAAAAGACTAATGTTTTTTTATTTTTTTTCCATATGTGAACAGGACGATGAACAGTAACCCTCTTCTTCTTCTTTTTTTCAACCAAGAATGAAAACTACTGCTCTCACGCTAAATCGTTTTAAATTGTGCTGTTCCAACAAATTTTGTGAAGGAAATAGAAATATATTTTGGATTGTAGGAAAGAAAGTACCCAAGATTCAGCTCTGATACCAAATTTGATGCAGCACCAATAGGATGATTAATAAGAAAAGAAGACAGATTCAGAAAGAATAGGGAATTAAGAGGGGAAGGAGAAGAATTCAATAGAAGAAGGCAGAAAAAGGCAGGGGATGCGCCATAAGCTACCAAAATAATTATTTATTCATCAGCTAAAAATTACAAAGCAAAGTATGTTTAAATAGTAAAGCAAACCCTAACGAGATTAGGCCCGAACCCATACAAGTCCAATTTTCTAAATAATAATCCAAGAAAATAAATAAAATTTAACTAGAAAATAATATAAATAAATATTCGATGTCCTCATCAACAACAATCTCTCAATCATCTCTTTCGTTACGATGATTTGACCATTCTTCCCGTTTGAAGTAGAATCGTCTCTGTCAGACATCCTAAATCTAGAATAATATTTTTCCTCGTGTGTACACTCGCGTATCACTCAACCTGACTTTTTTCCTCTATTAGTCTCACCACTCCGTCTTTTTTCAATCAATATTTCTTTGCAAGGGCTTCAAAGAACTAATTCGATTTCAATCAAAATTCAATCTTCAAGTAACGAAAAAAAATTCACTCTAAAATCACTCAAGAAGTAGGAATTGATATTCGAATGGAATACTAAGGATAAATTGAAGAAGGTGTTGCTTGAATTTGAATTGGACACTTTTGACTTTGGGACATTTAACAAGGAGCCCAAAATTTTGAAAAGAAATTGACTTAGACACTAATTTAGTGCACAAACAACTTTTGAATATGATTAGAACTTAAATTGGATTGAATGACTTAGAAGATGAGGAACACAAAGGACAGAGAATGAAAACTCAAAGAAAAAAGTAAAAAATATAACTTCAATTTTTGGAGCCTGGCTCGATTCCAAATGATGCGAACCTATGTAGCAATTGAATTACAAAACACTCGACAAATTAGGTCAAATCCAAGAATAACAAAGGATCAACATTTGGAAAAGCTCGATCCGATAAATTATTAAACAAAGAACTAAGACAACCGCAAACAATATCTTGACTCCATGATCACAAAACTTGCGAGCTTTACTTGAATTGGTGAACACCACAAAAAATTAATCATTGATAAGTTCGAAATTAATTATATAAAGAACGAGTTGAAAGCAAATATGTCTCACAATAATATATCATAAAATCGTAATTAAAACGGAATTTACGTTTAAAGATATCAAAAGGTAGCATAAAAAGAATTTTAACTAAAATAGAAGATTGCGCAAAATTTGGAAAAATTCGCGTCCCAGTTCTTACCATGTGGCCGCATAGGTTTAAGGCATGCGCTTGCATAAGCTAATCAACAACCTATACGTTGGTCTTGGTAAGGGTCCATGCAATCGCATACTTAGAAACACTATGAGGTGGCATAGGTCTTCGCCTCAACTCCCTCATCCATTGCTTAAACCAAGTTGATCCAGTTTGTTTCTCTTTCCATGCCTAATATGAAATTTGTCTTTTTTGCTTGTTGTGATCGATGTTTCACTCACTGGAGCTTGAACAAGTAATCTCATGGATTTTTTTTACTTTTTTGCTTGTGACCCAGTCATTGGCCCTTCCTCCACGATCAACGGATCCTTATCCTTACAAGCTCTCGTACTATGCATCTCATCATTTCTAGTCGAGCATGCCAAACGAGCAAATGTGAACAAGTATTCATGCAAGATACACATGCCACGCTGCTCTAACCATAAGTTTTACAGCTTATATTGGACAAGTAGTTATATCATCCTACAGAAGTAATTAAGTTATAAAGTTCTCCAGTATAAGATACATTGCTTGACATATTAATTGACATGCTTAGAAGTATTTCATATTGTTATACAATTTATTTTTTCACACCTTTATATCAAACTTCAAAAACATAATTGTAGGTCCATTCACCCAGATGCTACATAACTCCACTATTATAAACAAATTCTGCTAAATAAATTAAGAGAATAAAAATATAATTAAAGTAAAAACTCGAAATAGTCATGCTCCTTTTTTCTAATTCCAACAACATCAGAAGAATCCTAGCTTGGATTAAAAAGCCCTAACAAATATGAATATTTTGTCGTAGTCATCTTCCAAGATTAGCCCCAAAAAATTAAATAGCCAGTATTCATTCAAAACTAGCAATTAAGTTGGGGTTTCACGCATTGGTTAATCGATAACAGAAAATCAAAAATCTTCAAAATCAATAAACTGTAGAAACCAAATTAGAACAACCTCAATATTATCAATACAAACAGAAAAGTACAAGAAAAATGAAGATCAGACCAAAATCCTATATAGAATTATGCAAAAATGTAAAATGTTGAAAACGAGATAACCGTAACATACAATTACTTTCACAATTCCATAGGCAGAGCTGGATAAAATCGTCAAACCGAATTGGACCAAATCAAACTTAAGCGAATCAAGCGATTGTTCTTTAGTTAAACATCCGAACAAATATTTAAATCGAGAACTGGCGAATTTAATTCGGTTCTCTGCTCTAGACAAGAACCGAATAAAAACTAAATAAGCCAAATTATTTTATTTTTTCTAAATAAATTTGCTAACTAATTAATTTAGTTCAAATTCAAAATATGATTTTCCTATTTTTAATTTCCATTCAAAGCACAATTTAATTAAATTGATAAAAGTTTTACCCAAATTTCTCATTTTACCGTAGTGCCATTCTATTGTCCTGGAGAAATCGAATTGAAAGCTCGACTGCGTCTCTCTTCATTATTGAGAGCTCACTATTAGAAGATGATTTTAACAGTCAAATCTATAAAGGACTCAACAAAGAGAGGCATAAAAGATATTACAGGATTGGACTACGTTATTTTCTAAGAGTTAAGATTGAACATCTCATTAGTTAAATTAATATAGCGTTGTTGTAAATATTAAAAAGAAATCATTACTGTATGGAACTTGGGAATCCAATGGAATCGAATCAAACCGAACGATTCCATAATAAATTTCGATCCGACGATTCTACTTATTAAATATTCAAAAATTTGGGTTCGATTCTATTCTCCTTAGAATCGAACAAAACAGGACCATGTTCAGCCCCATCCAAAGGATTTTGATCAAATATCAATGCACAAAGGATTTAGGAAAAATAGGTGTGAGGAGAAGGGGGTGAACTTTTTTATAGGGAGTATTAGTTCTTTTGTTGAGCAATTTTTTCTATCCCAACACCATCAATTAAATGATTGATCATCAACATTATCCTTATTTCTATTTGCATTATAAAAAATAAAAAGTTACAAACTAGTCATCCACTTTTAAACAATTTTCCCCATCATGCATACATCTCAATCTTGTTTTGACGGGAGGAATGAAAATTCTACGTGACAATGAATGATATTAAAATTTGAAAGTTAATTAAATGAGTAATCATCAATATTACACTTTTGATTACTATTTGCTTATTTAAAAGTAAATGATTATTGAGTAATAAATTACTTTAAAAAAAATAAAAAATAAAATTACTCCTTATTTTTGCTTCCTTAAGTTGTATTTCACTTCCAAAACTTGCGACTCTCATATTGCTTTCTTAATGCTTCTTATAAATTCAGTGTATTCCATTTATCCGTCAATTGCTCCGACTCATCACCTTTGCTTCAAATACCTCTAAGTCCATGTTTACCTACAATAACAATATATACACTAAATTGATTAGAAATTCACTCAAATTTACAATTATATTTCATAAATAAAGTGTGTAAAATACACTTATCATTTCCCCAACGTCAAAGGAAGAAAATGAGTTAGACATTGACTTTTTGCGCAAATGAGTGCATGTATGTGTGGAAAATTGATGACGATAGAGTTACTAATACTCGTCGGTGTGATGATACGATGCCTAACAATTTTCGACACAAGGAACCCATGATCCATGAATATGAAAAACTAGAGGCATATATGGCGGTTATCTACAATTTGTATGATGAACAATGAAGCTAAACTTAAGACACTATGTCTTGAAAAAAAAATTTAAAAAAATGATTATAGATTTGGCCTATTATTTTAATTTTTCAACTGCGTTTATTAATACTATCAATATTTAAGACTGTGATTTTAGTCCAATTTCTTTTGAACTATTTGCTGCAATCCTAGCATTTACAATTACATTATGTAATATGATTTCACATCATTATTTTTTTATTCCCTATTTTTTGTCAAGTCATTTATTATTTATTTTTGTAGCAAGAAAGGTTTTTTTGGTAAGGTTAACCAACTTTAAATTGTATACGGTGCTTGATATGCCCTTGTTTGAACCCCATTCTTTTGAAAAAAAATGTATTTTTAAATAATTTTTTAACATCATTTCAATTATACATTTTTCAATAAAATAATATTACACGTAAATCTAAAAATTTTCTTTATTTTTTAACCATACATATCACATCATTACACTATTCAAAAATACATTTTTCTAACAAAAATTGGGCTCAAACAAGGGCAATGTAATAGCATACAATTATTCTATGAGCCGTGCTCGGATGCCGGATAAGGGTTCTACAAAACCCAAACATGGGGGGTGAGAATTTTTGGGGTAATTTTTTAATGAGGTGAGGACTCACCTCATGCGAGAAACTTGTGAGAGCCTTGTGAGAACTTACTCTATACATATAGATAAACTCTTGTTCCATTTTACTGAATAACTAAATTCATTGAATAGACGTTAAAAACAATGTCTAAAATTTTGAAATCAAACATGTGTTTTCAATTTTTTTTGTTTTGAGAAATAAGTTTTAAAATGACAAATCAAACACATTTATAGTGATCTCAAAACCGACTCTTAAAGCAAAAAACTGAAAATGAATTTAAAAATCAAAACTAAGTACTTATTTGGTACAGATTTTAAGTCAATTAAAATTAATTTTTTGACCATTATTTTACTATTCAAATCGTCATTTTTGAATTCTTATCTCACAGATAGGACTCACTTTATCTTTAACGGTCAAAAAATCAATTATCAGAATCCTTACCAAATAAGCACTAAAACACGAATCAAACACGAATCACTTTTCACAAAATCTATTGTAAAAAAAATTATATCAAAAATTGACACTATAAGAAATATTTGCTTTCAAAATTTCTGTATAATAAAGGGAATTTAACTTTAGGGGGTGTTTGTGCCCCATTATTTATGAAGTAATATATTCTGGAATAATGATTGATATTGAAAATGTGTGGTTAAAAAATAAGAAATTTTTTTATTTACATGTAATATTATTTTAATAAAAAATATGTGGTTGAAAATGAATACTATAGAAAAAATAATGTGTTAGAATGGTAGACAAACAAAGCCTTAGAGAGTGTTTGAGAGACATTTTTAGATAAAAATATATTTTTGAATAGTAAATTGATGGGAAATGTGTGGTTGAAAAATAATGAAAAGTTTTTTTATTTACGTGTAATATTATTTTATTAAATAATGTGTAGTTGAAAAAAAAAGAGAGAAAAATATATTTTGAAAAAAAAAATGGATACCAAACGAGACCTAATAACACCCAAAGATAATAATTTGAAGTCTGCAACTAATTTTGAATTTATTAATATGTTTGTTGTTGTCTTCCAAATTCCTAAA
>NC_036242.1:5395492-5403739 GCF_002742605.1 Olea europaea var. sylvestris | reverse complement strand
AAAAAAAAACTGTGCTAATTCATACCAGTCCTCATAATGGTTCGAATCAAAATGAAGTCACGTCTCTAAAAGAGACTCATCTTATGTCTTTATTCGTTATATCTCGAGATCATAATAATATCATAATAAAAAGACATAAGTCAAATGCATGCTTAAATGATTTATAGATATGGAAAATATATTTTATTATTGGAAGGGGCTGTACCCATAGAACATATGGGTTGCCTACGTACTTCGTAAAGAGATCAAGCTAAAGCGTAGTTCTTTTACATAAATAGCTCCTACTAACCAAAAACATCAAAGATTTACGTAAATAGCAACATGTCTTAAAAACTTTTGGAGCAAGTCCCTTAGTCAAAGAATCTGTAATCATCGCCTCTGTATTGATATGCTCTATTTTTTGTCTGCCTTCCTTAATTCTGTCTCTAGCAACAAAATATTTGACGTCAATGTACTTTGACTCACTAGAACTTTTATTATTTCTTGAAAAGAATACTACAACGCTATTATCACAGAATAATTAAACTCAGATAGGGGCAGTGACAGGACGCCTATTTGGTGTCCCCTATTGGAGGGCGTCCTCCAATAGGGACGCGCCAAATTGGCGCCCTGTCGTAGTAGCCTATCACGGCCCTTGTTACAATAGCAAGCCCTATTGTCACAATAAATAGTGATTGGTCTCGAGATGGAATCAACAACTTTAAACCCAGAAGTGAAATTCTTAACCAAGCGACTTGGACTGTAGCTCCATAATATGCCACAAATTCCAGTAAAGTGGGTTCAACACTTTTTCAAGAGATAGCACCATCAGCTAACATGAATATATAACCTGATGTTGATTACAATCATCTTAACATCTAACAAAATCAGATTCTGAGTAGCCTACCACCTCAATTTGATTTGAACGCTGGAAAGTAAGCATATAACCCTCAGTTTTCTTCAAGTATCTTATAACTTTTTTAGCTGTTTTCCAATGCTCTTGTCTTGGATTCGACAGAAACCTGCTAATCTTGAGCATACATCAAGCTTCCTAAAGCACTGGCATATGGTATCATCTTCATAGATTCCCTTTCTAACTCATTCACTGGACAATTAACTTTGTTNATCAAGCTTCCTAAAGCACTGGCATATGGTATCATCTTCATAGATTCCCTTTCTAACTCATTCACTGGACAATTAACTTTGTTCAACTTATTCTCTTTCATGATAGGTACATCACCAAGTGCACAATTCTGCATATTGAACCTTTCTATAACACGTCGTATATAACCCTTCTGAAAAAATTCCAACAAGCCACGATAATATTTTCTTTGTCTCATAAAGCAACTCCAAGTCACTACTAACAAGCAAAATGTTATTAATATACAGAATTAGCAAAATAAAATTTCTCTCACTAGGTTTGAGATAAAAGCATTGATCAACTGTATTTTCAACAAAATCAAAAGAAGTCGCAACCTCGTCAAACTTCAAATACCACTGTCGTGATACTTGCTTGAGACCATATAAAGATTTGTTTAACTTACATACCAAATTTTCTTTTCCTTTCACAACAAAACTTCAGGTTGTCTCATTACCTTTTTCAGAAAGATTTCCATTCAAAAAGGCTATCTTAACATCCATCTAATGAAACTCCAAATTATAGTATGCCACAAGTGCCATGATAATTCGAAAAAAAAGAATCTTTAGACGAAATAAGTGAGAATGTTTCATCATAGTCAATGCCCTCTCGCTGAGTGAAACATTTTGCAACCAATCTCACTTTCTTTTGTTCAACATTCCCTTCGAATCCAACTTGCTTTTGAAAAATCCACTTCTTATCTATAACTTTAGCATTTGGAGGACGTTCAAGAAGTTCCCAAACTTTACTCTGTTTTATAGAATTCATTTCATCTTCCATAGTATTTATCCATTTATTTGACTCAAGATTTGTCAATGCTTGATTATAAGTAACATGATAAAAAATATTGCCCAATATTAAACTCACTCTCCAATAAATAGGTAATGTAATCACTAGACAATACAGACCTTCTTTCCCTTTGCGATCTTCTAACTTGTGAATTAGAAATTGACTCAATCATTATTGGAGGAATTGAAAGTCTCTTGATTCCTCGATTCTTTATTAACAATTTCAACTGGTTGAGAACAACAACTTAATTCGGTTCAACAAAAAGTTCTTTCAATGTAGCACTTCTAATATTACCAAAATCATCCTCCAAAAATTTAACAGTAATGGACTCAATAATTCTAGTGCCACGATTTGGACAATAAAACTTATATCTTTTTTATATGCCTGGATACCCAATAAAGTAACTAGAAGTGAATTTCGGGTCTAATTTCTTTTCAAAAGGATTATAAATCCTAATCTCGGCTGGACATTTCCAAACTTTAAAATGAGCCAGACTTGGCTTACGTTCTATCCATAATTCAAAAGGTGTTTTTTCAACAACTTTACTTGAAACCCTGTTCAGAATATACATAGCAGTTTTCAAGGCTTCATCCCATAGATATTTTTAAAAATTTGTTTTGCATCTCATGCTCCTGACCAAATATATTAGAGTTCGATCATATTTTTCAGAAGCACCATTCTGCTCAGGTGTTGAGACACTATTCCACACTCTTGTAAAAACTATGCAAAATCACCCATGTTTTAACCAGACTCGTCATATTTTCCATAGTACTTATCACCATGATTAGATCTTACAACTTAGATACTTTTTTCAGATTGTTTATCTACTTCCATTTTGAAAATCTTGAATTTTTTTAAGTGCATGAGATTTATCATTAATCAGGTAAACATATCCATATCGTGAAAAATCATTAATAAAAGTTATGAAGTATTTGTTCCCACATAGGTGGAAGGTAAAGGTCCACTAATATCAGCATGTATCAAATCCAAATACCATTGCTCATAGTGGAACATTTTCTTTTAAACTTAGTTAGCTTTCCTCTTATACAATCCACATAGGTGTCGAAATCAGATAAGTTTAGAGAGGGAAGTATATCAACTTTTATCTCTTAAAATGTGACCCAACCGCTTATGCTACAACATAGAGGATGATTCAAAGATTAGAGTCATTTTCTTTGATACATTGGTAACACAAGAGATTTCACCAAAAGGAGTCGAAGACAATTTATATAAACCATCATATAAAAGGAAATTTATAATCAAACGAAAATCATAAAACAAGTCAACCATTCCATTACCAAAATTAAAGGAAAAACTAGAAGCATTAAGTTTCAATATAGAAATTAAATTCTGTCTAATTGTTGGTACAAAAACTGTATTTTCTAAAACAAGAGAGAAACCAGACTTTAAAACAACTTCACTACTCTTATGAATTCAACCTTCACTTGAACTCCATTTTCAATGCACAAGCTCACTTGGCCCTCGCTTGCTTGTGAACCCCTGTAAAGAATTCGCATTATGAATACTAGCTTCCAAGTCTAACCATCAAGAATTCAAAGGCTCATCTACAAGGGAAGATTCAAAACAAGTTAAGGCCAATGAAATACTTGAGGAGCTCCTTGTTTTCTAACCAAGTCTTAAACTTAAAAATAATCTTTATGTTAGTGACCATTCTTTTCACAAAACTCGCATTAATTATTTTTCTTTATAATTCCTTTGGGACCACTTGAAGTCTGACCTCCAAAATTTTTATTCTGCTAATTTCGGTGTGAGTTATTAACCTTATGAAACTTAGACTTATGGTCATAAGAAGATCCCTATTCTATGGTGGTCGAAAATCTAATTGCGCAGTTTCAACAATCTCACTCCACATCCTATACTCTTATTGGGTACATGTTGCAATAAAGTCATTTAAATCTCATTTATCCCGTTGAGCATTGTAAGGAAACTTAAGTTAATTGAACTAACTAGGAAGGCTATTTAAAGCATGATAAATTAGGAAAAGTTCCACAGTGAGAATGTCAATAGTCTTAAGCTTAGATGGTGTATTTATCATCTTCATAAAGTGCTTCCTAACTCTACTTGTACCATTATATCTCATATTTACAATTATGTAGAAAATGTGAATGTAAAATAATACCCTTGACAAACTTATCAAAGGAAGGGTATATAAGGAATTTTAAAAGCAATCGCTGCCATTGAAAATGAAAGGAAACAGCCACGTATCACAATTCTAAATTCTAAAATTTATAAAACACCAAATTCAATGTGCTACAACTTACAGAATAATTAACAGGTAATTTTCCATTCAAATTCTCTGTGTATATAATTTTCCATTCAAATTGCAAGAGATGTTCTCTCTCTCCTTTTTATTTCAGACATTGTAATCTTCCTCCTCAGGATCGCCTTCAATTTGGTAGCTTTGTAATTTTTTGTAACTAATTTTCGACTGTTTTCGATTTTTTTCCCAATTTTCCCTTGTATTTTCTTTCTGGAATTTTTGTGATTATCACCATGCGTTTTTCCCCCAAGCACATTTATGTAACATGCAATGCACGCGTTTCTATCTTGAGTACGTAATCTTGATGGGTTTTATTAAGAATGTAGTTTGATAATCATTGATCAGTTTATAATGCATGTCTCAAGATTAGGGTTTTGCGCCCATTTGTTAACTGTTTGCAGGAGTTACAATTAATTTATTGGAATTTATTGCTGGACAATTATCGGAGGTGGAAACTTGGGGGAGCCTGGAACCTATTTTTACGACAAAATGTGAGTTTTGTGTGTGTGTGTGTGTGTGTATATATATTTTTTTAAGAGTTATTTACTTCTTGCTTCATTTCTGGAGCTTTATGAAATACTTAGCACTCTGTCTTGTTTATGTTTGTAACTACACTTTCCAAATTATAACTCCATATCTTCAGAAAACAATGTCATTGTATTTTTGATATGTTGCAATTTTTATTATTATTATTATTATTATTATTATTATTATTATTATTATTATTATTATTATTATTATTATTTTTAAATGTAATATGTAATCTTTATTGGATTTTGGTGGGTAGGTTGTTTTATTGCCTCATTTGGATGAAATGAGTGAGAATTCTTAAAGCTGTTCTCACTCTTGGTAGAATTAAGAACTCTCGAAATAATTAGAACTGAAAGTACAGTTTCTGAGATTAGGGGGTTCCTTGAGTCGTGGATGTTATTGGGTTCAGCGGTATCTTATTCCTGAAACTTCCTATTTTTATGTTTGAGCTCAGGATTACTAGACATTGACGGTATAGTTAAGTGTGATACAGCAGCTATTAGATGAGCAAGTTTTATTTTGGACAGCTATCTTCCCTTGTTAAGCTTTGCCTTTCATCTGTAGACGCGTGTAACTTGTTCGTTCTTTTGGACTTTTGTCGTGCCATTCAAGTTTGGGAAAAATTAATAGTGCTTGTGTTTATTTTGTCGAATCCCCATTTGTCATCCATTTATGGTTCAAGTATTGTTCAAGTAAGTCAACAGTCATTTTAATTTATTATCAACGGTAAATTAGAGGAGGCATGTAGGGCAAAAGTCAAAGTCTTGTTATAGACAGTTGTCTTTCTTTGTTGTGGCTTTAGCTTTCACTTGTAAATACTGTTTTTTTCCTGTTAAGTCAGACATTTATCTTGCTGTCAAGTCTAGGATACTTCTTTTCTGTAGGAAACTCCATAGTCTGCACTTGCAGTTATGATAACAATGTTGTGCGAGTTTATAATCTTACTCACACGTTAGATTCGGAAATTTGACTTGACGATCAAGCCCGACAAAGGTCGTTGAAGCATTGAGAATATGAGTTTGTATGGAATTCTCGAGGATGTGACACGACAAGGTCATTTATTCTTTGAAATATAATACAAACGTGCTTTTAGTGTTCCATTGTTGTTAGAAAAAGGGAGAGAGGGGCCTACTTAACACTATCACATGGACTGAATACCACAGATTCAGATGTCAGTCATTTGTGAACATCGACATGTTATAGCTGTCTAGGGACTTACCTAGCTGTATACTGAGCCAGGTTTAGCCTAGCCATGGACTGTCCAAGCTTGTCTTGGTATCATGAAAGAGCCTGAAATTGTTTGAGCTTGAGTCATTGACAATTTTGGCTGAGTTCAATAAGATTTCCACAAGTTAAAACTCAGTTGAGCTCGGGTATATTGGTAAATTGAAACTGTATTCTTTACATATGAGTTTAACAAGTCCAATTTAAATAAATGTATGAGCATGGCTTTCTTTGTAGCCAAGTTCATCATGCTTTAAACAAGCGTTAGCCAAGCCAGTTTTGAGCTTCCTGGGCCTATTTACAGCCCCACTTCCTTGACTCTCGTATCATGGAATAGTTGGATATTGTGTCTATGGATTTTACAACTTCTTAATTGTTGGACCTTCTAATTCTCTTAATGGCGTGCCTCCATCTGTTGTAGAATAAGTCATCAAGATGATGCTGCTGAATATATATCTGACAGTATGTGAATACTTCAAAAGGATCCATCAGTAATGTATGAGAATAATAGTCATTGCAGTTTCACTTTCTTTCTCTTCATCTTTTGTGTTTAGTTTCAAACGGACATTACTGTACAAGAGGAGTATGAATTATTACTCTGCTGTCTTCTTTTGTAAATCAGACATTGTCAACTTACCAGCAACTAATGGGTTGCAATGAAACAAGTAAGACAAGTTCAGTTACCAAAAATTGTACTGCGACGGACCTAATCTTAATTACAGAGTAAATGGGACCTGTTCTGGGTACATGATCTGCTATAGTTTGGTTGGATTTGTATAATTTTTTTATCTGTGGTCTGACTTCTTAATCCACCACATTTAACAAGTCTTGATCATATCAGATTTTGGTTGGACTTGTATAATTTTTGTGCATGGTCTGACTTCTTTATCCACCATCTGTAATAAGTCTTGATCATATCGGATATTTGATCTTTTTAGGTATCGTATGTAATAGAACTGTTTATATTTGCCCACATTAATGGAAATAAATGTGTATCGTTTATGTTTTCTGGAAATCTACTGAGACGTGAGATTTCCTGGATGTTGTGCTCACATAGAGCACACATCTTTCTTAAAGGACCTTCTAGAAATTGGGAGTCCATGTCATTTAACATTAGTTTTTCGTTATATGTAATTTTTTCTGCTTTGTTCTAGAAGATAAAAATGCATGGCTCTTCTGCTTGTTCCGATAATCATTCTTGGAAGAGTCTCCTGTTACGGTAAGGTGTCTGAGAGATTAAAACTTCATTGTAAGAAGAAAATGATTTGGTCTAGTAAATGCTCCCCAAAGTGTTGGAACTTATGGAGTGATCCTTATTAAAGAAATCATCTTGTCATTTCAGTTTGCCCTATCTTTTACCATAACTAGGTTGTTTTCACGAGCGATTGGAACCAGATACTCTCTATTGTTTATCATAATGAGCTGGAATTACCTTATCTTTTGAACTTTCTTTCAATGACTCTAAAGACTGGTCACTGACTATTCATGGTCTTTTCTGTCACAGGTTTGAGTTTGCTAACTTTTCTTGGATGATTTTAGACTTTCAGTTCTATAACAAATAAATAATAAGTAACATGGCTTGAAATTTTTAGTTAATTCTGATTACATCTGATGCAGGCCTTTCGCGCACATGGCACACTGGAGCAGCACACAGTTCACTGGCCATAGCCATTTACATCCTGAACCTTTCATCTATTGTGGGAGTGTACCAAATTTTCCTCAACCTCATGTCCAATCGGTGATCCCTGATCCTGGAAACGTTTCCAATTTTAATCTTTACCGTACTCCAGAACCGCATGGCAGCTCTCTATTCTATTCAATGACATATTACAATGGTGCTCAACACCAGCATCCAGTCTCGAATCTTAATGTAGCTGTTGCTGCATCAACTATTCTGTACTATCCACATATCGCCCCTCTATCTGGTATTAGTGATATTTCTGTTCCTGTAAATCACGGGGCACATAATCAGTTGTCTCATGCAAGCACTCACAGAATCAGTAGTATTCCTACAGTCAGCTATGGGAGCAACATTGCATATATGGATGGTGTCAGAGGTTCACTTAACAGAAAGAATTGTGAAGAGATTCCTGTAAATTACCAGCATCACAATGCTTCAGTAGGCTCTAGCTCCTCTGTTGCTCCTACGGCTGCCAGGCCAGCAGAACAAGATATTGCTTCAATGAATGGTCCATCTTTTCAACCACCTGAGCTTGGAGCGGATGAATCGATGACATCAATAGTGGAAAATGAATTTCAGAGGAGTTCGAGGAACAGATCTAATATGATCCTACCTGAATTTGTC
>NC_036242.1:5391594-5393112 GCF_002742605.1 Olea europaea var. sylvestris | reverse complement strand
AGTTCTGTGAAAGCATTCTCAACGTTCATAGACTCGAGTGCAGACGTCTCTATAAAATATGTTTTCTCCCTCTCAGCAAAACTTGTGCCATCCTCGGTGGATACAGCACGTAGGTGATGTAAATCTGCCTTATTGCCAACAAGCATGATAACGATATTTTGGTCCGTATGATCTCGGAGTTCTTTTAACCATCTTTCGACATTCTCGAACGTGACATGCCGTGTAACATCATAAACAAGCAATGCTCCCACAGCCCCTCGGTAGTAAGCACTTGTGATAGCCCGGTATCTTGAGACAAACAAAACATGTAGAAATAAGAAAGTTATATATGGATGTGCACTTAAATCATCCCAAATTATGAATCCATGAACTCAATTAAGGAGAAAGGAGAAGGTGAAATTTCCGTAACCGAATAAATTTCAATTTTACACCAGTAACATGTCACTTAAGACTATTAGTTATTGAAGGCAACGCAGAAGGAGCTCCGCCCATTGAATAACAGGAATACATACTGATAATCTTATCATTTCCTTATAAATGTTGTAATAATAAATTACTGGTCTATATACAAGTTTAAAGCAATGAAATAACACAAAGTTCAATAACTGATGGAAGTTTCCAGAATCCTTTCTAAAATAGATGAAGGAAAATATTACTCAAATCATTGTTTATACCCGAAGAACCAATGGAAGACAACTAGCAAGTAAGAATATAATTTTTATTTTTGTTTATTTTTAATTGGACGAACGGCTCAATTTGGTTTCCAGCTGTTATTAGAGGTTTCAGTCATCGGAGCATGAGATTAATAAGAATGTCAAACTATAGCAATCTGGCAAAATTTGAACCCAATCGAAATTTTCCTACAGTTATATTTAACTTCGAATTAAGTCCAATTTGCAGAACTACAAAACCATATCAAGCACATCCCAGAGTAATTTTAAATTCTGAGAACGATTTACAAACTCTAGGATCAAAAATTGAAAAAAATAAATAAAGGACAATAATCAAAGAATCAGAGTAATGTAAAGAATCAATAACACTAAAACGATACCGTTCTTGGCCGGCGGTGTCCCAAATCTGAGCCTTGACGATCTTATCCTCGACGTGGATACTCCGTGTAGCGAATTCCACGCCGATTGTTGACTTGGACTCCAAGTTGAACTCATTGCGAGCAAATCTCGATAGCAAATTGGATTTTCCGACTCCCGAATCGCCGATCAGCACCACCTTGAACAAGTAATCGTAGTCATCTTCCGCCCTGTATCCCCTCTCCATTTCAATTCAAAAGTATGCAGATATGCATTTTTCTGTCGTTGTATTTGCAGAGATGGAGCTCAAAACTCCACGTATTGGCCGCGGTAGGGTTGAGGGGTTAGCAGCAAATCTTGGAGGAGTCGTCAAAAAATATATATATATATATATGTTAGTATGGGCTGGCAATTTATTACAGTATCACAGGAGAGTAGAGACATGTTTGGCTAGGTATAAACAAATTAAAAGTTTCTTTTAATTAACTTT
>NC_036242.1:5382119-5391541 GCF_002742605.1 Olea europaea var. sylvestris | reverse complement strand
CAATTAATGCTAGTATGGGCTGGCAATTTATTACAGTATCACAGGAGAGTAGAGACATGTTTGGCTAGGTATAAACAAATTAAAAGTTTCTTTTAATTAACTTTCCTTTTTCTAAGCGTATTATTATTTTTTCTGTCACTGTTAAGTAAAAAATGTTTATATTAGATGTTAATTTAAAAAGAAAATATAAATTTAATTATAAAAGCCATTTATTTTATAACTTAGCCCATTTTAATGAGTTTTGAAATATTGACTTTTGTTATATGCATGGTTATAAAGTAAGAATTTTTTTTACCGAGCAATAGAACATGAAGTGCTAGAAACGAACAGTACACGAAACTTGATTACCAGATGCAATGTCGGCGGCGAATATGTTGTGGCTGAAATGGCGATATCTTCACATGAGTTATCTATTAAGGATGCAGGATTTCCAAGTGAAATTCAATCTGATAGTTGATACCTTTACACGACTTAACTGGAAATTAATTGGATTAATAGGATATTTAATTTGAACCACTTGGTGATCAACCGATTGAATAACATATTCTAATCAGGCCAATTGAATGTGGCATGCTTGGAGATTAACCGTGTTCAATAGCATATTTTAATGAGGTCTACCAAAGGTCGATGGTTTCCATGTTTTAATCCATAGTTCCTCTAAGGACAAAAGTGGCTTGGGAAACAGAAATTCAGCATGATGGAGTATGCTAATAAATGGTTTTCCCTTGGTTCAAAGCCCCTATCGATTTTATTTGAGTCAAGCTATAGGCCTCGCACATTCGAGGCCATCTCATAAGACCTCCAATTAACAAAGGTGAGTCCTAGCTAGTGGTTCGCCCTTTATTGGAGGCGAGTCTCTACCTCGTAATTTCTCAATTATTGAGACAAGCTATAATCCATAGTTCCTCTTAAGGCCAACTCTTAAATCCTCCCATTACTAAAGATGAGCCTACACTCTTAGGTTTGTTATAATCGAGGCAAGCTCCAAGTTTTTGCCCATCCTAGCCAAGCTAAAAGCCCTTACTCATGTATACCAGTTGCTTAAGACGAGCCATGATTCATAATTTTCTTATTATTTAGGCAAGCTCTAAATCCTTGTTCAAGGTAAGTGCATAAGACATCCTATTGTCGAAAGCGAGTGCATAATTTCTCATAAATTTGAGGTTAGCTCTAGTTCCCGAGACCCGCTCCAAGTTCTCAATTGTCCGAGGCAAGGACGTAAGGCTTCCCATTATTGGAGGCAAGCCCCCACTCATAATTTCCTTCTCTTGGTCCTCTCTCATCCGAGGCAAGCTTGTAAGGCCTCCTATCATCAAAGGCGAGTGCTCAAGTCCTCGTATATCTAGGTTGGCTAGTAGTTCTACTATTCTCCAAGGCTTGCTCTTGAGTCCTCGCTCATTCAAGGCAAGCACTAAGGCTTCTCATTAGTGAGTCCCTCTTGTAATTTTCCGTATTATTAATGAGGCAAGCTCTAAATCCTTGCTCATTTAAGGGAAGCGCATAAAGCCTCCTATTATCAAAGACGAGCGTACCCAGGCTAGCTCGTAGTTCTACTATTTCCAAGGCCGGCTATAGCTACTCAACACTTCCCATTATTGAACACGACCTCGTAAGCTCTAGCACCTCAGGGCTAGCTTATGGCTTTCTAGTAATTGAAGACAAGTATGTAAATCCTCACATATCAAGGCTAGCTCATGGTTTCTTGTTATTGAAGACGAGTATGTAAATCCTTCCGCATCAAGGCTAGCTAGTGATTTTTCTATTGTTGAAGGCGAATTCTTGCTAGTGATTCTTTTATTTTGGGATGATTATAATATATGTGCCTTGGTACGTGAGATGGTCGTACTACACGTGCCTCGATACTCGAGATAATCATATTTTATGTTCCTCGATTTTCCCGATGATATATTGAGCTTACCACCCCTCGGAGAAGGAACTGACTACCTTATGGGACCACCTGTCGTAAACTCTATGGGGATAGCTTATGAGTTATTCCTGCAAGGGAGCAGAGTACTTTACAAGGGCCGCTGCCATTAACTTGCAGGAATGAACTCCTTGAAATATTCACCTACTGGGGAAGCCATGTACCTTACAAATACCGCCTACTGTTAACCCATTAAAGCAAACTTAAGTCACCTTGTCCAGATAGCCATGCGCCTTGCATAAGGTGCTTCCACTAACCTTTGTGAGCTGCCTAGTCGAAGATTAAATGAGGAGAGTAAAAAATTCAGTGAAAAACCGACTCACTAACCATTATGAGAGTCACAATATTTGCATTATCTCTACCTGTTTGCAGAGTCCGACCCCAAATAAATATACAGACTTGGACTTGGAGGATTCTTGTTACTAATTTTTGTAGTCCATAACCTACATAAATATTCGGCTTGAATTTGGGATAATGATGCTATTCTGATACCTTGGTCTATTATTAGCATATAACTTGTAATGACACGTGCTATGTCTTCATTTTTTATCATCTCATACACAATATAAGCTTGCACGCATTTTTTTCTAATGATTTTAGCGAACTATTAGAGATTGACATATTTCAAAGGCTTCATGTCCTTGTTACATTTTAAAGGCAGGTTACAAGTACTTAGGCGACTAAGTCCTTGCCTTTTTAGGATGATTCATATCTCGGAAGATATTCACAATATGCAAGTATATCACCTATTTGAGGTCGATATATATTTTTGAGGCAGCTCGTAAGCCTTCTTCAATTTTTTATTGTCATCAATTTCAGAGCTATCGACTAATTGAAGACAATTTATATTTCTAATGAGTATCATATCAAAGGTGATCTCCCAGACTTCTAACCCTTTTACTTTTCTTTTTAGTCCGATGCACACATAAATGTACAGCTCATACTTAGGGGACTAATGTTACGCCCATGGTGCTTTTGGGAACACTGTACCAGAACTGCGTCAAAGAAGTTTTCCACATTCTAAATCATGTTAGTCTTAGGTTTCTGAAACTGGAGACTTAATAAGCAATCAAGAGGCGAATCTTGAGCAGGGCAGAAATTCCGAGTAGAAGGACCTTGCAGAAAAAGGGCATGAAAAATGAGTTATATGATTTAATAGAGCACACGCTATTGATGGATGATACCTACACGAGGAAGTTGACGGTAATAAAAGATCTATGAGAAATGACAAGAAAGTCTGATACTAATGCACAGAAGGTAGCCTGGATGAACTTCAAGGTCTTGCTGATTTCTCCGTCTTTCTTCATCTCAGCCCCAAGCAGAAAGTTGAAGTTTATGGACTGAAAATCTTAGGAGGCAAAAAGTTCAAGATAAATGTAGAAGGGACTGCAGTTTAAGTTCACCCACGGTTGAAGAAATTTCAAAGAATTCTGACTTGAAAGACACAATTTACGTGGAGAAAATTGATTCTATTTTGAACAAACTTGATGTGAGAGAGGGTGTAAAAGCTAAAAAAAAAAAAAAAAAAAAACACCGGTGCAGAGAAGAAGAAGAGAGAAAAAGAGAAAGGAAAAAAAGAAAAAAAAAAGTGAAAAAAGGAAGGAAAAAGAAGGGGGGGGGGGCAAATTTGCCAACATGTTAGGAATTAAGTGCTCTATTCTATTAGGCTTGGATTTCTCAATTTTGAAAGGTAAGTAAAAAGTTACTTATAGAAAAGTTATGTTTGATTTTATAATTATTAGATTGTTAGATTAAATTCAATTTTATTGAAGGGGTTAAGTATAATAAATTATGAAATTGAGTAAGATGAAAGAAAAACTAGTTTTAGTGATTAAAGAGACTTTAAAAATCACCTAAATGTGAAATGATTAAATTTGAGTATCACCTATTTAATTAATGAAATTATTTAAAATAATTAATTGTTTATTTAAAAATTATATCGCATTTTAGGCGACGATACTGACATCAGGACAGTTTACCAACCGAGTAGATTTTGCGAACATAATACTATGAGTGGAAAATATAAATATTTTTAAAATATTTATAAATTAAGTATATTGTTAAAGTATGTGCAATTATATGCAATTATGTGTTCGAATTACATGGTTATTATGGAAATATCTTTTATGATGATACATGTGGGATTTCAAAGATTGTATACAGTACATTGTGAATTGGAATATAAGATGTGATTTTGAGATCGACCAGAAACGTACCCGTGATTATATATTTCTTCTAGTTCACTAAGGGGTTTTGGCCGTGTTCTATACTACATTGAGGGGGTCTTGGATCGAGGATGAAGGGGTCTCGACCATGTACATATAGTTCACCGAGGGGCCTTGACCGTGTTCTAGAATTGATTATGAAAGGTTTTTGAGATCGGCTTTCGTTCACGAAGGGGGCCAAAGGCTCGTGGCGGAAGTTCTTAACCCGAGAGGTGGATTATATATTTCAGTTAGAGGGTACATTTTTTGTGAATTTTTAGTACGTTTGATGTGATGAGATTATAGTATGGTTTTTGAGATGATATTTTACGACATTATGTGAATATTTCACTTTTGCTTATAATTACATGATGTTATCTTGTGAATTATTAAATGATATGAACTCCATTTTCGATAAAAAATGTAAAATTGAAAACATATAATTATTTTTGAACTATTTCACTCACTGAATTATCAACTCATATATTTTCTTACAATTTTTCCTACAGATGGAAATTGATCATTCTTAGTTGGAAGAGTTTAATGATTTCGGAATAAGAGCCACACGACATGTTGAGTGTTATAATTCATATTAATGAAGCACGAAGTAAATAATTTGGACCCACACATTATGTTTTATATAAACATTTGATTTTGGCGCATTTTTTTTAAATAATTTGTAGTCAGCCTTGGTGATAGATTTGACATCTAGTCAACATCTACAATCGGTGCATGTCACATTCAGATCCACTAGGGTGATTCGGGACGGGTCGTGTCATGAAGTGTTATAGCCTTGACAAGGAAATGTTCAAGATCACAGGAGATTCAACTTTAGAAGCATGGGAGACTTCTATGGAGAGGTTTAACAAGTAATCGGATGCTCTTTGGTCGATTAAAGCCTGTGGCAAACGGATATCTCTTATAGAGGCTTCATGTATTATAATATTGAACGTTCATTAAACCCATCAGTAACCTGCCAAGCAATAGGACGCGCATTTCAACCTTGCCAGGTGAATAAGGTATATCTGCACAGATTGATTGCTTCCAGCTGACAAGAGGATGAACACACAACCTGCTTTAAGAAGGAGACCATTTCAAAGACATGGTTCGAATGAGACGAGTACATTATCCACAAAAACTTTGAAATGGAGACTGTAAATGTGAAGGATTGTGTGAATTTGTTTATGGAATCTGATGAATGAAGATGTGATTGATGTCTTCAAAAGGTAAATGAACTTCATTTTCTTGAATGTGTGCATTGTATTTACTTTTAAATTTGATTTCGCTCCTTTTCAAGAAAATGTTGACAAAATTCTGGGGGTTGTTGGGTATTAGTCTATTCTGGTAATGGACATTGGGCCTACCCTTTTTTTTTGTGTGCCTTCAAGTCACTACAAGAACTGTCAAGTTATCAGTGGAATTCAGAAGTCATGGAAGCACCATTAGATGTTTATTAATTTATGTTGTTATGAACTTCATACTATATATTTACAGAATGAATAATATAAGCTACTTCATGTAAAAAAAGTTTGGTTAAAAAGGCTATAGAAATTTGTGGCTTGTTGCATGTGAACTTATTTTATTGTTTCTAATATGAGTTTGATGTTGTACATTTGAGTTGAAACAGACAGAATATTGTTTAATATCAGGAAATGAATTTTGTGTATGTGTTGTTACTTGTTTATATCTGATCTAGCAAATAATGAACTAGTAGTTGCTGAAAAATTACTATGATTGAGGGTCGTATGGGGATGTCAATCGGGCTCGTCGGCTCGAGCCGCTTGTTGCTCGGCCCGCAAAAAGCCCAAGCCAAGGCTCGCGAGACCTTATTAAAAAAGAAAATAATAAAAATTATGGCAGTAATTAAAATGCTGCCTTTTAAGGCAGCGAACCTGCTGCCTTAAAAAAGTAGCAACTTATTTAGGAAAAAAAAGCCTTAAAAAAAAAAAAAATTATTAAAAAAAAAAAAAAAAAAAAAAAAAAGAAGGGGGGAGAAAAATGGGCCGGCCCGGCTCGGAAAGGCCAGAGCCGAAAGCTCGGGTTGAGCCTAAAATTTTTGGGCGAGCTTTTGCTCGGCCCGGCTCCGGCTCAGAAAAAATCTCGACAATTTTAGCCGAGCCGAGCTCAAGCCTCAAGTTTCGGCTCGCAAGCCGGCTCGACTCGGCTCGTTGACAACTCTAGGGTCGTATGATCTAAGGATTTGTTTGGTATGTAATGTGGGACAAAATTTTATCTTAGTTTTTGTCCTTGAACCTGTTGTCGAGTCCATTTTACTATTTGGAAGTGCATTTATTTTATATTTTTCTATTTTTCGCTTCTTTTTCAAAAAACCTGCTGCCAAAATCATTTGTGCTCCATTTTGTTTCTTATATATATTCACTTGAAATTGTTGACTCATTTGGGAAGACTGTAAGAAGCATACTAGTGTTGTAGTTTTAAGGGATGAAATTATAAATAATGGATTTCATTCCTCAATCGAATCTCTTATTTCCTTTCACTTATTCTCTCATCCGGCCCCTACAAAACTTCGATGGCCCGAGTGTTGCTCTTCCAATTAGCTTCATCCTAGTTAATTCTTGGTCTCTCTTTCATTTTCTTTTTATTTGATTCCTCTTCTCTAGGGTCTTTCTTTATCATCTCATACACAATATAAGCTTGCACAGATGTCGCACCAAGCTCGCACATATGCAACTTGTTCTGCTACTTACTCATTGCATTTTTTGTTATTTTATATTTTAGTGCACTATTGGAGATCGAATCATATTTCGAAGGCTGTAAGTCCTATATTTTAAAGGCTTCTTGCTAGTACTTTTCCATTTGGGGTCGGCACATATTCCATAGGTGACTAACCTTGCCTTTTTTAGGATGATTCATATCTTGGAGGATATTCACTAGTATATCGCCTATTTGAGGTCGACATACATTTTAGAGGCAACTCCTCAGTCCTCTTCAACATTTTTGTTGGTCACGAATTTCACATGCCTAGACTAGCTGAAGACAATTTCTATTTCAAAGATTCATTATGAGTCTTATTATATCCAAACGCCCCACTCTTCTACTTTTCTTTGTAGACTGATTCACACATAAATATAAGTGTCAGGCTTAGGGGACTAATGCTATACCCATCTGGTGTACACGTAGTGGGATAATTCTTATATAAATAGGTAAATCATCGCACAGAAAAGAAATGATATGAAATGCGAAGAAAGGTGGACATTTAGGGAACACTGTACTAAATCTTGTTCTTCCAAGGTTTATGAAACCATAGACTTCTAAAGCAATCAAGAGGTGAATCTTGCAGGGCAGAAATTCCAAGTAGGACCTTGAGGAAAAAGGGCATGGAAAATGAGTTATATGGTTTAATAGAGTTCACAGGGTTGAAAGATTATAACTACACGAGGAAGTTCACAGTTGGTGGTAATAAAAGATCCAAGAGAAATGACAACAAAAGTTTTATATTCCAAGGGATATATCCTGGAAGAACTTCCAAGTCTTGTTGATTTCTCCGTCTTTCTTCAGCTCAGCCCCAAGCAGCTAACTGAAAGTTGAAGGGCTGAAAAAAAATTCAAGAAAAATATAGAAGGAGTGCAATTTATGTTCACCTATGGTTGAAGAATTTCTCAAAGAATTCTGATGAGAAAGACAGAATTGATGAGGAGAAAATTGATTCGATTTTTTGAACAAACTTGATGTGAAGAGGGTGTAAAAGTTAATTATACTTGAATCTTCTCTACGTCTTTGAATCTAGACTGGCGAGAAGCTATTGGTTTTCAGTCTCCTACTTCTAAAATTCTTGGAGAGACCGCGCAAATGTGAAGGGTTATAGCCTTGGCAGAAATTTTCATGATCATGGGCAATTCAACTTCTGAAGCAAAGGGAGACTTCTATGGAGAGGTTTAACGAGTCATTGGATGCTCCAAAGCCTGTGGTGAAGGGGTATCTCTTGTGGAGGCTTCACAATTAGAATATTGGGCGTTCATTTAAATCCAAGTAATAGGACGTCCATTTCGACCTCAACAGGTGAATAAGGTATGTGTAAAGATTGATTGCTTCCAGCTCACCAAAAGAGTATGACCACACAGCCTGCTTTAAGAAGGAGACCATGTCTAAGATGTGGTTCGAATGTGACGAGTACATTAGCGGCAAAAACTTTGAAAAGGAGACTGTAAATGCGAAGGATTGTGTGGATTTGTTTCCTTTCACTTATGCTCTCATCCTGCCACAATAAAACTCTGATGACCAAAATTTTTGTGAGTGTTGCTCTTCAGATTAGCTTCATCCTCGGTAAATTCTTAGTCTCTCTTTCATTTCTTTTTATTTGATTCCTATTATCTAGGATCTTTCTTTATCATCTCATACACAATACAAGCTTGCACAGATGTGCACAAAGCTCACACATGGGCGAAGAGGATATTTTAATCTTGTTCATCCTAGGATTCTGAAACTCGAGACTTCTAAAGCGATCAAGAGGCGAATCTTGAGCAGGATAGAAATTCCAAGAAGAAGGCACCTGCAGAAAAAAGATGCAAAAAATGAGTTGTATGATTTGATAGAGCAAACTGTTGGAAAAATTGGCCGATTTTGGCACGAGTTTTGAGTGAGACCCGGTTGTTCAATTTGGAAGATGAAAGTTGATTTGTGTTCTCCTCCGTGAGTACATCGAAATCATATACTTACTTGCCAAAGTTGATGCTCGGGTGAATGAGAAATTGAGGCTCCAAGTGTGCCACTCAAAAGGGAGTTTATGTGGGAAATATGAATTTTTCCCACATAGGAAAAAGATGAGGAACTCCAAAGGTCATTGAACTTAATGGTAGTTTAGCCTATAAATAGTAGCTCATTTTCCTTATTTCAACACAAAAAAAAAAAAAACCAAAAGCTTTCAAGTTTATAATACACTAGAAATTTATTTGCATAGAGTTTTCTCTTGGTAGTTGTGTAATTCAGGCATTAGTTCAGTTCGCCAGAATGGTTTCTGCGGTGTTCGGAAGCTACTGGTTTTACCGTTGTATCTTGGGAAACGGACGTTCGTTTTAAACCTCAAGCACGGACGGTGAGGGGGCGAATCTGTTTTAAGGAAACTGTGTGTAACACAGGCCTCGGGTTAAAATTCTATGTTTCAGTTGTTTAATTCATGCAATTTTTCGTATTAAATTTACAGTCCATGCTTCATGAATTTATGATATATTATTCGTATACTTCATGAATTTTAAATTCTATTGGAACAAAAGTTATTTGTTGAAAATAAAACTTTCAATGATCTGGTGAAAATTCGATATACGGTTGTTTGAATT
>NC_036242.1:5360683-5377876 GCF_002742605.1 Olea europaea var. sylvestris | reverse complement strand
AACGGACGCTCGTTTTAAACCTCAAGCACGGACGGTGAGGGGGCGAATCTGTTTTAAGGAAACTGTGTGTAACACAGGCCTCGGGTTAAAATTCTATGTTTCAGTTGTTTAATTCGTGCAATTTTTCGTATTAAATTTACAGTCCATGCTTCATGAATTTATGATATATTATTCGTATGCTTCATGAATTTTAAATTCTATTGGAACAAAAGTTATTTGTTGAAAATAAAACTTTCAATGATCTGGTGAAAATTCGATATACGGTTGTTTGAATTCTGTTGATTTGCATAGTTGCAAAGTTGAAAGGTTTTGTCAAAAAGACCTAAACTGTCTAAGTAGAGCTTGGAATTTAAGCGGTCCGGTTGTGACCCCCCTCCTCATCTGGGGGTCTTTTAATTGCGCATTATTCAAATTGACGAGACGAAAGACAACATTTCCTGATTTTATCCACATACATTGAATTTCCTACAACAAACACTGTTAAAAGATGTAGACGAGGAAGTTCATGGTAATAAAAGATCTACAAGAAATGACATGAAAAGTTTTACATTATTCCAAGAGAGGTAGCCTGGATGAACTTCCAGGTCTTGTTGAATTCTCGGTCTAATTTCTTCGGCTCAGAACCAAGTAGCAAACTGATAGAAGGGTTGAAAAACTTAGGAGGCAGAAAGTTCGAGATAAATGCAGAAGAGAGTGCCAAGAGTCTTACACTTCCAGGTCTTGTTGATTTCTCTATCTTTCTTAAAGAGTTCTGATGTGAAAGACAGAATTGATGAGGAAAAAATTGATTAGATTTTGAACAAACATGATGTGAGAGGGTGTAAAAGCTAAATTCTACCCGAATCTTCTCCATCTTTGTGAATTTACTGGAAAGAAGCTATTGGATTTCAGTCAATATCTCCTACCTCTAAAATTCTTGGAGGGACTTAGTGCAAAAATGAAGGGTTATAGCCTTGGCAATGAAATGTTCATGATCAAGGGTTATACCTTTTTGAGTGTTGCTCGTCCGATTAGATTCATCCTAGGTAAACTCTTAGTCCCTCTTCCATTTTCTTTTTCTTTTTTATTCCTCTTCTCTACTGTCTTTCTTTAACATCTCATACACAATATGAGCTTGCACAGATGTTGCACAAAGTTTGCACAGATGAGCCTTGTTCTGCTTCTTCTTGCATTTTTTGTTATTTTATGGTTTTAGTGCAGTACAGGAGATTGACTCATATTTCAAAGGTTGCAAGTCCTTACATTTTAGAGGCAGATCGCAAGTCCTTGTCTATTTGGGGCTGGCACATATTCCATAGACGAATAAGCCCTTGCCTATATGAGGATGGCTCGTATCTCGGAGGATATTTACTAGTATATTGCCTGTTTGAGGTCGGCATACATTTTAGAGGCAGGTCGAAAGTCCAGTTCAATTTGGTATCAGTTCGAATGTCTTAGGCATTCTCTTAACTGAAAACAATTTATATTTCAAAGATTCTTTAATATATCCAAGGGAATTTCGCTAGCTTCTTAGTTTTCTACTTTTCTTTTCTAGTCAGATCCACACATAAATATATGTCTCAGATTTAGCGGAGTAAGGCCCCCCTACCCCCCCAACAAACACACATATAAGTCATTACACAAAAAAGTTATGAAATGAAACAAGCTAAATTCTTAATTATCTTTCTTCTTGCACTCCTCCTATCAGGAACCTAGCCTACCGGCCATCGGAGTGAAAACAGTGGCCGACCACCCCTTTGGATGTTGCTTTTGCACGCTTAGAGTTTTCTGTTATAAATTGATTTATGCTTTTTCAACAAACTACATTTATTTTGATTATGTTCTACCAATGACATTATTGGTATTATATGTTGGAAAATTATTGACACTGGGGTTTGGAGAAGAAACCAAGAAATGGAAATTCAAGAAGATGAAAATGAACAAGAAGATCAAAACCAATATGAAGGCTCAGACCCAAAAATAATTTTGCTGTCCTCGCACAATATTTGTCTCCTCTCCGGATTATACGAGATGCTTCAATGGTTTTACGGTAAACAATTCATAGGATTGATCAAGCCTTGTTGTAGAAAAAATATTAAAGCATAAATGTTTTTTCGCCCAAACTTGAAGAATACAAGAGGGAATTGCTTGAATATGGAAGAAGGGAAGATTGATCCTTTTTGTAGAATGAAGTAAATGTTTTCATATGTTTCTCATGTTATTTTTTTTAATATAATAGTATTGATCCCTTATCACCTGTTTATCGATGTCAATCAATACCCTATGAATTGGTGCCAAAGCATGATGAAGAGTTGCAAAAAACCCTCCAAAAGCCACCAAAAAACTAATTGGAACACAACTTCCAACGGTCACTTTAAATGTTCCATGTGACTGTCCCCAAATTCTCGGGTGATGGCCATGCAGCCAAATGGGGTCTCCATTTTGTTTTGTTCATTCCATTCCACACATATGTTTATTGATTTTAAACAACATGTTTCCAATAATCCCCCACTTGTTCAAAATTTCAATATACTCTCATATTCAAAGTATACAATACCTGTGCATAAGGATTAGATATCTTTCGATTTGAATTTAATCATTGTGTAATCCAAAAAAAGTAGAGTTGAAATTATAGGTAGCATGAAGTTTTGAACCAGTTATTCTATGTGACAATATCGGTAAGAACACACACTTGAGTATTACGTGTTCTCAAGTTCCTCAAACTTGCTTAGCGCTAATATAGTCTTGCACTCATCCTTTTTGGCAATCTTTCAAGAGAAAAACTCAACTTTCTATTGAGGCGGCACCACCTCTAATTCGTCTAGGTGAAGTTTTTTCAGTACCTTTATTACTTTTAAAGGTACTTATGTTTTAGCACTGAACTTCATTAAGAGTTTAAAGCTCAACCATCGCTTTAGTAACAACCAGCAATATTTTAACTAGGATAGGATCATCGTGGATTTGAATAATGCTGCAATTGTCTACATATCGAATGACTTGTTATTACTCTTTGAACCCGTGGATTACCTTTTAAGTAATGATAGATAGGGTTATCATAATTGGTGGACCTTTATAATAGGAGTTTCAACCCCATCCTATTCAAAGTAAACGCCTCTAAATCTCTATTTAGAGGTTTTAGTTTAAAGTATCCGCCAAATTCTCTACAAAAATTATTCCATCTTTAATAATTTCCTTGTGAAGTCATGTCTAAGACTTACATATCTAGACTTTTCATTACATGTGACTTAGTATCTTATCAAATATTGCTAGCCAACGATCATTTTATTTGATAAATATAACTTGTCACTACCAGGAAATCCTCTTATAAAGCTACATACTTCTTACTAGCTTTATATATTTTCAAATACGATTGAAGGATTTCTATCAAATCATTACACTGGTCAATCACTCTTACTAGTGGATCTTGCCACGCGTTTTCTACAACGTGAAATTATACCACAAGTGTACAGTATTAAGTTTTGTAATATAGTATTGAAGTAAGAGTGTTGAACCAATAATGATTGTAATTTAATTTTTTACCAAGTACTATAATTATGCAATTCCTACTTTATTCAGATAAACGGATGATTGAATGATTGTGTTAAACTAATGCAATGTGATTCGTTGTGACAAAGTTGATGAATTCAAATTATCAATATGAGAAGGCATAGGGATTGATTTCACCTTATTCTCAATTATGATTTAACAATTTCCAATTATTCCATTTACTTTTCTCATAATTAAAAGCAACTATCCTATTATATTTATCTCCCCTCTCTCGAGTGCTGGCTAGAAAATAATCCTAGATTCCATTCCAATATCTCTATTCCGAATTAAAAATCAAGAATTTATAAAAGTCCCGATTCCTTTATTGAGTAAGCTTCACAGATTTTACACTTTCTCTCGAAATCCATAAAATCTATGTTGTGTCAATCTTATGATCACGCCTAAATTCCCCTCTCTCGAGTGCCGAAATTGACTAGCTTCTATTCATTCAATTATTGATCAAGTAATTGAAAGCAGTAAAATCATGACACAATTAAATATATGTGGAAAAATCAAAGAAATAATTATAAAATCATCAAACCATAATCTCGATTCGGCTACATCAAACCCCTAGATAATTTGTTTAGTTCATGATGTAAAAAATAAAAATCATACAAATTATAATAAACAACATAAGAAAAAGGATAGAAAAAACTAGTTTTTTGGGTAGATCTTCAATCTTCTTCCTTGATGTTGTTTCTCCTTCCTTTTGGTGTTTTCAATTTTTTGCCTCCTTCAAATTGTGTGGTTAAATTCTTCAATCTTGCATCCTTCAATTCTTTTCGAAAATAGGTATGTTAAATGGTATTTATAGTATCTTGAACGAATTAGGGATGAGTTGGGCCAAGAAAAGATTCCAAAAATATAAAAAAACTCGTTTTTTCGTACAAGTGGCGCCCAATACAGGCATTGTGGTGCTGTGTTCACTGTTGTTTTTAGCATTGTGGGCGCCACGGCACTCACTGAGGGTGGAAAATGCAGTTTTCACCTCCTTCAATATTTTTGTCATAACGTTTTCGTCCGATGTCCAATTGAAGTGATTCAAGATACGTTGGAAAGCTAACTCAAAAAGCTACAACTTTGATTTAGACATCATTATCCAATTCAATTGTTTGCTATGTCAAAAATGGGTCTCAATGTGAGGCTGAAATTTCAGAGCATAACTTTTCGGTTGGAAATTGATTTGTGATCATATTTTGCCTAAATTTGATCCCTTTGACATATTTCTTCATCCAATTGACTCTTAACACTTTCGGATCTTCATTGTGAAGTTCAACACAACTTTTGAATATTTGCACTTTAGTCACCGAACTTTGGGTCTTTTACAATTAGGTCTTTTTCTCCAATTTCTTCAACTTTTCCTTATTTCTTTCAATTTCATCAACTTACGTCACAATATCAAAACACTCATTAAAACACTCTAAAACACTCTCAAGGGTAGCAAAATAACGAATTAAGTGGTACAAATATAATGAGTATGGAGCACTCATCAAATATCCCCAAATTTAATATTTTGCTTGTCATTGAGCAAACACCAAACTAAAGAAAATCACTAACAAACACAAATAAATAAATACAAACAAAATACTTAAAACAAATAGTGCTAGATATCTTGCCCTATAGCTCATGATTGAAAACATAGCATCAATTTCATGAATCACTTCAAAGTTACAATGCACAAGCTAAATTCTCACCCATACAATGCAAAACGGGTGTGTGTGGAGAATTAAGTGCAACGCTGTACAATAATAAATTGATCCAAATTGCGATCTTGAAAGTCAAATATTTTCTTACCTCGCTCGTGAGATTCATACACCCCCAAACTTACTTTCTTTTCTATTCCCAATGGTATAATCTAAGGTAGATTTTCAATACTAGTGTTTTACACTGCTCAAGTTTGGTCAGATTTTACTAATTGTAGTTCAACATATCAATAAATGAGGATTTTTCTTATTTTTGATTGCTTCAACCTCTAGGAATCAACCGAGTTACTTAACCCCTTGTCAAAATCATAATCCTCTCAAACAAGTGTTTAGGGCTTGATCAATGTATGTGATGTCCATTTTTTCGATATAAATTTATTCTTTAATCACCCTTTGTGTGGACGTCCCTACATTAAGCTTTCTAAATGACTCCTGTAGTGAGTTTTAGGCCGATGACTCTCAAATCAGACGACTTTATGGCATTAGGTTTTAAACCCTTACAGGCTTAATCACTCGAGTCATAAAGGCTAAGAAGAGATGATTCACAATGAGATTATTATGATTGTTCTCATTGGGATCTTCTTCTTCTTTTTTATTTTTTATTTTTTAACACGGGTTAGTGCAATGCCCCTTATCAAACACTTATTCTTGAAAATTGACCTCTAACTTAAGGTTTTCACCCAATTTTCATCCTATTAGTCTCAGACAGTCCACACAAAAAAATTAGCGCACACGGAATCCACATTTATCTCCAAGTTTCTCTATAATAGTGCAATTATCCAAACATCCTATGTTTAGTTTAAGGGTATAATAATGTTTAAAGGTTGTTTGAGTTTAGCATCTAAGTTCTCTAATCCAACCTATAAATATGAATCAACCTACTCATGTACAATGCCACAATCAACTCACGTGCATAAATATTTTCCTTTTCACACAGATAAGTAAAAGTCTAACTCACACTTATAACTTATTCATAATCCATAAACCAATACATGTTCTCAATAGTATACGTCATTGTTGGCAAGGCTATCTAACTCACACAAGCATGCAAAACACAAAATGATTTTTTTAAAACAGTGCACATAAAAAAGAAAATTAAAAAAAGCACCCAAATCACAAAAAGTAATAAAAAAAATATATAGGCAATTAGACAACTTATGATACACCCCCAAACTTAAACTAAACATTGTCCCCAATGTTAAATTAAAAGAAAAGGAGGAAAACTTTCATGAATTGTCCGAATTGCCAATGATGGTCTGGTGCTTTGATGCTGGACTTGATTGATACTTTTTCTAGTTTCTCCCCAAAACTTGATATTTATCCAGTTACTCCTCTTCAATGTTGGTTGACTATTCCGCGACGTCATGTTCCTGAATATTCAAAATGTAGATATTAAATTCATGGAACAAATGTTACTTAACTCGAACATCTAATAATCAACTTGACTACTCAAAGACCTAAAGGGGACGGGGTAGGGCTGATGAATTCCTAAATAAAAAATTTTGAAATAAAATAATCTCTCCTATAATTTAAAAGAAATAAAATAAAATAAGTGAAAAGGTAAGAATGCTTTGGTTGCCTCCCAAGAAGCACTTCTTTATAGTCACTAGCTTGACTTAACTGCAATGCCTACGGTGGATCCTCGGGTGACACATTTCTCTTGTTTCTGAACTTTATCTTCGACTTTGTATTCTCCTTCATTGTAAGATGGCGAACAAACTTAGGCTGTTTTGACCCCAATATGGCCTTCGAGACCTCTTTTGGTTTAGCAATGTTTGGAGGTTTCAAAGGCCTATCTACATAGCTCTTTTTTTGTCAGGTGGGTCAACTTCTTGAGTTAAGATGAAATCCACTACCTTCTTGATTCCTGAGTCATTAACATCAGTAGATGCATCCCTTGTCGAGTAACTAATTGCCATGTATTGCACCAACGGATCATAAAATAATTCCCATTTTCCTCTGTTACTTGCAATTACTTCAGCTAATTGGATCATTTTGCAAGTGTTAACTTTTCCTTTTTCTGGGACTTTCTTTTCTTGATGGATGTTGACAGTTACTTGCTTCTCATTAACCCATAGTGTTAACTTTCCTTCTTGCACATCAATCAATGCTCTTCCAGTAGCCAGGAAAGGTCAGTCAAGAATCAACGACACTTTATCATCCTCCTCCATGTCCAACACCACAAAGTCCATTGGAAAGATGAACTTATCAACCTTCACCAACACATCTTCAATAATACCCTTGGGATATGTGATCGATCTGTCAGCTAGTTATAAGGTAAGGGTTGTGGGTTTCACTTCTCTAAGACTCAGCTTTTTGAACATTGATAAATGCATCAAGTTTATGCTAGCTCCAAGGTCATACAGTGCCCTATCAAATGAGATACAACCAATATTGCACGGATATTGAAGCTACCTGGATCTTTCAATTTGTAAGGGAGCTTCTTCTGAAGTATGGCACTACACTCCTCTGTCAGCTTAATAGTCTCGAATTCCTCCAACTTTATCTTCTTTGACATCACTTCCTTTAAGAACTTGGCATAGTTAGGCATTTGGGCCAAGACTTTTGCAAAGGGAATGTTGATGTGGATTTTTTTGAAGACCTCCAGAACTTTGCGAATTTTTCATCAAACTTTTTCTTCAAATACCTCTGCGGGAATGGCAGTGGTGGCTTCAAGATAGGTGGGTTGTCCGGAAATGAAATTGAGTAAGGCTTATAAATCTTCTTTGTTGCCTCTGCCTCAGTTTTCTGCCCTTCAGTCTGCTTTTCCCCTGTAAGTATGGGATCCAATATTGGCACCCCAACCTCTCTAAACTTGTGTTCTTCAACTACTTTACCACTCCTTAAGGTGATAGTATTGCAGTGTTCCCGTGGGTTAGCCTCTGTGTCACTAGGAAATTGTCCTTTCTATTGAGACTGTATTGCAGTTGCTATCTGACCAATCTGTACCTCCAAATTCTTCATTGTAGCCCCCAAGTTGGTCATATGAGTCTTAATGTTGTCAAGTCTTGCCTCATCTTTGTTGAACCTCGACCTGGTCTCCGAAATGAAGGTTCCTAAAATGTCTTCCAGTGATGGCTTTCGCTCAGACGCTTGATTATGGAACCCCTGATAGCAGTTGTTTCCTGAGTAGTTTCCCCTTTGGTTGAAGTTCTGATCGTTCACATACTGAAGTTGTTCATTCTTCCTTTCAGCTTTTTGGTATGCAGTGGATGTAGCCATAACAGATTCTGATTTCTTTTGCGACCCATGTGAAGTCAATGCAGCTATTTGATTAGTGAGAGATGACATTTGAGCTGCAAGGGCGATAATAGGATCCACTTCATAAAGGCCAACAACTTTCTTTGCAGTTGAACGCTCACTCGGCCATTGATAGCTATTAATAGCCATCTCATCCAATAATGCATAAGCCTCATTAGGAGTTTTGGATAATAATGCACCCCCTGTTGCAGAATCTACCACTATCCGTGTCTGACCATTCAAACCATTGTAGAAGGTTTGTATCTGCAACAAATTCGAGTAACCATGACGAGGACATCTTTTGAATAGATCTTTATATCTCTCCTATGCCTTATAGAATGGTTCAAAGTCTAAATGTCAGAACTGCCCAATTTCACTCCGCAATTGCGCTGCCTCCGAAGGTGGAAAGAATTTTATAAGAAACTTCTGCGTTAACCCCTCCCAAGTTGTGATGGATCCATACGGCAATGATTGGAACCATGCCTTGGCTTTGTTTCTTAGGGAAAAGGAAAATAGACAGAGTCGGATTGCATCTTCAGTAATGCCATTCATTTTCACTGTATCACAGATCTCCAGAAAGGACCCAGATGAGCATTTGGGTCTTCTATTGGAGCTCCCACAAACTGATTCTGCTGCACCATGTGTTAAGTCTTAGCTTCAATTCAAAGTTGTTAGTAGCAATAGTTGGGCGTGCAATATTGAAGTAATTTTTGTTGACAAGTGGTCTGATGTAGTTCCTTATAGCCCGTTGTTGACCATTCTGATTGTTCTGATTCACTATTGGTGGATTTTGTTCAGCCATTACTTCACGGTTGTATCTCTCAATACCCCTTAGAAATCTGAAGTTTGTTTTGGTTCAGGATCAACAGGTAGTAGTCCAATGCTCCTCGATCTTCGCATAAACCTGAAACAGGCATCGCAAAATAATTTAAAAGAAAAAAAAATCTAAATTAAAATAGAAATTACTCGGTAATAATATTAGCAAAAATCAAATTCTACAATCCCCGGCAATGGCGTCAAAAACTTGAACCGCGTTTTCCGCAACTTGAAATTATACCGCAAGTGTACAATGTCAAGTTTTGTAATATAGTATTGAAGTAAGAGTATCAAACCCACAAGGATTGTAATTTAATTTTTTACTAAGTACTATAATTGTGTAATTCCTACTTTATTCAGATAAACGGATGATTGAATGATTGTGTTAAACTAATGAAATGTGATTCGTTGTAACAAAGTTGATGAATGCAAATTATCAATATGAGAAGGCCTAGGGATTGATTTCACCTTACTCTCAATTATGATTTAACGATTTCCAATTATTCCATTTAATTTTCCCATATTTAAAAGCAAGAGTCATAATATATTCCTCTTCCCTCTCTTGAGTGTCGGCTAGAAAATAATCCTAGATTCCATTCCAATATATTGAAAATCAAGAATTTATAAAAGTCCCGATTCTTTTATGGAGTAAGCTTCAAAGATTTTACACTTTCTCTCGAAACCCATAAAGCTTATGTTGTGTCAATCTTATGATCACGCCTAAACTTCTCTCTCTCGAGTGCCGGAATTGACTAGCATCTATTCATTTAATTATTGATCAAGTAATTGAAAGCATTAAAATCATGACACAATTAAATATATGTGAAAAAATCAAAGAAATAATTATAAAATCATCAAACCATAATCTCGATTTGGCTACATCAAACTCCTAGATAATTTGTTTAATTCATGATGTAATAAATGAAAATCATACAAATTATAGTAAACAACATAAGGAAAATGATAGAAAAAACTAATCTTTTGGGTAGATCATCAATCTTCTTTCTTAATGTTGTTCCTTCTTCCTTTTGGTGTCTTCAATTTTTTTGCCTCCTTCAAATTGTGTGGTTGAATTCTTTAATCTTGTCCCCCCTTCAATTCTTTTTGAAAATAGGTATGTTAAATGGTATTTATAGTACCTTGAAATTCTTGAACGAATTAGGGTTGAGTTGGGCTAAAAAAAAGATTTCAAAAATATAAAAAAACCCATTTTTTCGCACATGCGGTGCCTAATACGGGTATTGTGGCGCCGCGTTCACTGTTGTTTTCAGCATCGTGGGCGCTGCGATGGGCGCCACGGTGCCCACTTCGGGTGGAAAATGCAGTTTTTTACCTCTTTCAGTATTTTTGCTATAACTTTTTCGTTCGATGTCTAATTGAAGTGATTCAAGATACGTTGGAAAGATAACTCAAAGAGCTACAACTTTGATTCAGACATCATTCTCCAGTTCAATCGTTTTCTATGTCAAAAATGGGTCTCAATATGAGACTAAAATTTCGGAGCATAACTTTAAGGTTGGAAATTGATTTGTGATCATAATTTGCCTAAATTTGATCCCTTTGACATCTTACTTCATTCAGTTGACTCCTAACACTTTTGGATCTTCATTGTGAGGTTCGACACAATTTTTGAATATTTACACTTTAGTCCCCAAACTTTAGGTCTCTTACAATTTGGTCTTTTTCTCCCATTTCTTCAACTTTTGCTTATTTCTTTCAATTTCTTTAACCTACATTACAATATCAAAACACTCATTAAAATGCTCTAAAACACTCTCAAGGGCAATAAAATAACGAATTAAGTGGTACAAATATAATGAGTATGGAGCACTCATCAGATTCATGTATAGGTATTCCATTCTCATTATTGAATTATTTCAATGATTTTCAATTTATGAATATTCTTTAAATACTTCCATTGGTTTTGCAAGCGCCATGATCGGCTTTCACCCACTTAGGCTTAGTGTATTTTATCCTTGTAAAGTATTTTCTACATTTTATCCTTCATAGATATTTTTCTATGATTAGAAGGTATTAGTAACTTTTTAAAATAAGTTACCCCACAATTCCTCAATTAAGATTACATATGCTATCTAGAAATGTTGCATCTACAAGTCTTTGAATTAACCCCCACATTTTCGGTTATATTCGAACAGAGAGTTCATCAATATGTTAACCCCTGCATTTAGGATTATACTTGAACTTAGAGTTCATCAACTCTTTCATAGTTCAACTCATTTATAACTTAGATAATATCAGTGAAAGTTTAGATATTTTTTAGATAGTGGTCGTTAAGTCAAAATGTACTTCAAAACGACTATCTTAAATTTTGATCACACAATTTGATCAATGTCATCTCATAGACCAACAATGCTTTTCCAAGCTAAAACCAAATTCAGTTGGTTCCACGATTATAGTCAAATTCAACAATGATTAAGACTAAACCTCTTGATTTATGAAATGCAATTTATCACTTTTACAAGATAGCATTATATCACACTGAATAACAAGGTACATATTCACCTTATTCTCCATATTCATATTTGAATAAATAAATCAACCACCAGTTGGATTGTTGTGCCAACAATAGATATTGACTGTGCTCTATAAAATATTTTCATATCCTAATAGTTGAGCAAGCAATTTCCACACTTTCAAAATAATTAGGACAAAACTATATTTTGTCATACTCTTAAGCAAGTATAATTTTGCACAAATCGTCTCATTTAATTTCATCGAATTAATTGAGGTTATCATCATTAATCAAGATTAGTATGAATTTCAACAATACATGAAATTTTAACCAACTAATTTACCACATTTTAGGAGGAATAGTTGGCATTCTTTTAACATTTATGCATCCAATTCATCATGATCAAAGTGAAGGAATAGCAACTTATATTCAAAACATTTATAAATTTATTGTATAAATTTATTCCATCCATAAGAATGTCAATGTTCTGTTCAATTCCATATTTGATATCTTGTTATCACAGCAAGAATTGTCACCACTGCAATTAAATTAGACAATTGCCTAAACTTGCATAATGTATTTCCAAAACCAATTAATACTTTCCAACACAGATGGAAAATAGTCACCCACGTGTTTCCAAACCCATTTTGAAATGGAAGAAATTAAAACTTGATTTGGCAGCCTCCTTTTGCCACTAATGACCATTGGGATATGCTTCATAATTTCACATGCACTTCTTCATGGTCCGAGTCGAAATGGCAAAGCATGTTACCAGCAGCCATGCATTAACAGTTGCAATCACATATAATGCTTCACTTTTCATCATAAACCAAACAAATGTATGGCATACCAAAATACTCAGCAGCTTTGAATTAAGGTAGTTACAACACGAAGGAACACAATTGTTGGCATAGACATTTATGATCAGACACATTTTGCCTTCCTAATATATTTCTAATTTACCAAATGAAGTGCCAGTATCACAGTATGCATGTGAAATATAAATTAGATTCTAGCGGATTTTATATGCATAAATTGAACAGCCAACTTTCCATAAAGGCAGTACTAAGTCAAATGATTTCTTTCCATGTGCGAATACATGTATGGTGTCCATATATGATTGTTTGTAATCGAATTTGGTGAAATGAATTTAGCAAATTTGAACATGAAAATCTAGATTCATATCTTTCTACATATTGAACCATCTCGTGAAGTTAGTGCTATCAAACGGTCCACATGAACAAAATCTCGATCCATCAACTTGATCATTGCCTAAGTGATTCTCTCTCCCTCGCCAAAATATTGTTTGAGATTGTTGGAAAATTATCAACATTGGGGTTTGGCGAAGAAACCAAAAAAAGGAAAATTCAAGAAGATGAAAATGAAAATGAACATGAAGATCAAAACCAATATGAAAGCTCAAACACGAAAATAATCTTGCTGTCCTCGAACAATATTTGCCCCATCTCCTAATTATACGAGATGCTTTAAGGGTTTTACGGCAAACGGTTCATAGGATCGATCAAGCCTTTGCAAAAAAAATGCTAAAGCATAAGTGTTTTTCTGCTTGAATTTGAAGAACACAAGAGGGAGTTGCTTGAATATAGAAGAAAGGAAGATTGATCATTTTTGTGGAATGAAGTATATGTTTTCATATGTTTCTCATGTATATTTTTAATGTAATAGTTGTAAAAAACCCTCCAAAACCCGCCAAAAAACTAACTGGAAAACAGCCTCCAACGGTCACTTTAAATGTACATGCGACCATCCCTAAATTCTCGGGTAATGGCCATGCGGTTGCATGGACCAAAATTTGGGGTCTCCATTTTGTTTTGTTCATTCCATTCCACATACATGTTTATTGATTTTGAACAACATATTTCCAACATTACGTAGTGATCTATGCTTCTTCAACAATGTTTGACTTGTATTTCAGTTTGATCTAATTGCGTAAATGACTTTTAGTGTTGTTACCTGTGCAACACTTATTTTCTTTTATGATTTTCATTTCTTTAATTTCCTATTACATCAAATCTGAATGCCAAATCTTTTGATTCCATTGTATAGCCAATCCATCATTAACTTATTCTTTTTGAAATATAGGATCCTGCTGCACATCCCCTACCAGATGAAAATGAAGCTGAGAATAGAAAAGACTGAACATTCCTTTATACTAAAAAGCTTATATCGACGAGGTTTGTCGCATTTGTGGAATCACTATGAGAAGCATCGAATACATTATTGAGTATAGCAGCAATGTGGCATAGCCGACTCTGACTAAATTGTATGTTACTAATGAGCCAACAATTTTTTTCAGTAATTCTAAATGAATTGATTCATGTTTGTTCACACGGTCAATTCTTCTGTCAATGAAGATTTGATTTAATTAATTTTTTTTTCTTTGATTTATATTCGGGGTACAAAGCGTATAGATACCAAGGACAGACTACCAAGGACTTGGATCAAACTGGAATCTTTCCAGATGGGTTTAAACCATCTGCTACAAGAACTAAGATTGTTAATTTCACTAGCAGATTATGATTTCGCTATGTAATAACTGATTTGGCGGTTCATTATTTTCTACTTTTAATTTTCGCTATGTAGCTTAAGATCCACTTTTCAACCAAAATACCATATTGTCACCCCTATTCTGAAGTTCCTAGGCAGCCTACTTACGGGCAACTTATCATCTCCAACTGGTGGACCTGCCTTACGTTATTAAGTTGTGAAGTCTAATATTACGGTGATCCCCTATAATTCTTTTATGTTATTTCTTTACTGTGATTTATTATTGTTGGTGGTATAGAATTGGGGTCCTGATTCTCAACATACTATTCGCACATCTCTTGAAATTCTAGTAGAGGCGAAGAAAAGCTAAAATTTCTGTTTTCTGTCATCTCTGACGCTCAAATGTAAAATGCTAACAATTCAGTGCCAAAGAATAATCTTTTCAGTTCTGCAGTTTTTACCTGGTCTTGAACCTTTAGAAATATTTCACGGATGCATTCTAACACGAGTACAAGCGGCATATCACACGTGTGCCAAAGATTTTGGTGTTATCCGGAAGAATCTAAGAAAGCCGTCTACACAAAAAAGAAGAAAACTATCCTGTGAAGAATATTCAGGCCCCGCGCAAATTCCCACTAACTGGCCAACAATATTTTTATGTTAAAGTAATGGTAACGGAGTAATTCTTGATCCTCTCTTTAAGCACCACCATTATATCCTCCTCCATGTGTAGACAGAATCAACGGGCAGAAACAAACTCTGGTTATCATATCATAATAACGCTATGCATTAAATCTGATAACACCTCTGCTTGGAGTTATAGGCCGAAAAGATTGTGGTTGAGGAAGCCATGGGCTGGCCATTACCAGTTTGCCAACCAATCTCTTTTTCCAGCCGATGTCTTCACAAATTAAGCTACGCCATAAGCTCGACTCTGTTGGAAAAAATGGTTATGAAATGGGTCAACTTTGAGCCCAAATTTCAGTGGGACCCACCTTTTAATTAATACGGGACCTAGCATATTCACGTTCTACTCCGCGAGATGATTAACGTGATATATTTATTTATCGAAAACCATTTAAAATTGAATGCAATATTAAGTGTTAAAGTAACCCATATAAACTAAGTATTATGGAAGAATTTGATTTTCTAAACACTTATCCCACATAGAAAAGTTAGGAAACTTTGGTGTGGTTTATAAGGTGGAAGTTTGGAATTGGGTTTGAGTCCTAAGGGGTACCAATAGTTTTTGGAAAGGGGAAGACCTATATCCTATTGGGTTTGGTCATAAATCCACACACGCGCGCCACCGTCTCCACTGTCCGTCCGGCCGGCTCGGCACGACCACGTGTCCGAGTCTGGTCCGTTGCGGGTGGACCTTTGCACTATATTAATTTTTTGGACAAAATTTTGGGCCAAATTGTACATTATGAAATTTAAATTTTGGCTTATTCCGAGTGTTTTATTTTCTTTTAACAGTCGTCTATTTACCGACCAAACACGTCAAACTCTAGAAACAACAATCTTAAAACGAATTTATATTATTATTTTGTTTCTGTTTCTACTCCTTCTTACCGTTGATCTTCTGATTGTATTTCAGAAATGGCAACTTCTGGTTCCACACTCCCGAATACGACCGGGGAAAAATCAGAAAAGTTTAATGGGTCAGATTTCAAGCGTTGGCAACAAAAAATGCTTTTTTATCCGACAACATTAAATCTCACTAAATTTCTCAAAGAAGAAGCGCCTTCATATACCGAGCAAGATAGTGACGCTGAAATATTGGCTGCGGTTGATGCATGGAAGCATTCTGATTTCTTGTGCAGAAATTATGTACTTAATGGATTGGATAACACATTATATAATGTGTACTGCAATGCTAAGTTCGCAAAAGAATTGTGGAAATCTTTGGACACAAAGTACAAAATCGAAGATGGCGGCACGAAGAAATTCATTGTCGGTCATTTTTTGGACTATAAAATAGTTGACAACAAGACTGTCATATCTCAAGTTCAAGAACTTTAAATCATACTTAGCGACATCTATGCTGAAGGAATGAAACTAAGTGAATCATCCCAAGTCGCTGCACTAATTGAAAAATTACCACCTTCATGGAAGGATTTCAAGAATTACCTAAAGCACAAGCAGAAGGAAATGAAACTTGAAGATATCATCGTCCAATTGAGAATAGAAGAAGACAATTGCAAAACTGAAAAAAGGAATGGTGCATTTCATTCGATGGAATCAAAAGCCAACATCGTAGAAGGAGGCTTCAAGACTAGCAAAAAGAGGAAGTACAATGGGGAAGGACAAATTGATTCTTCAAAAACTACTAAAAAGTTCAAAGGCAACTGTTATAATTGTGGCAAGGCAGGACATCGATCCAAGAATTGTCGAAAGCCAAAGAATGTGAAGGGAAAAACTCACCAGGCCAATGTAACAGAACATGAGAACCTCATTGATAAGGTACAAGACATGAATCTTTCTGCGATCGTCTCTGAATGCAACTTAATTGGAAACACTAAGAAGTGGTGGGTGAATACTGGAGCTACTCGTCACATATGCTCAAATCGCGGGATGTTCTTTACTTACAAAGCAATGGATCATGATGAACATCTCTACATGGGAAACTCATCATCTTCCAAGGTAGAAGGATATGGGAAGATAGTGCTGAAAATAACAAGTGGAAAAGAGCTCACTTTGAATGATGTTCTTCATGTGCCTGATATTAAAAAAAACTTGGTATCTGGTTCTCTACTAAGTAAGAACGGGTTTAAACTAGTATTTGTCTCGGACAAATTTGTACTCTCAAAGAATAAAATGTTTGTAGGAAAGGGCTACCTGAATGAGGGGCTCTTTAAGTTGAATGTAATGATTGTTGTATCTCCAATTATGAATAAGAATACATCTTTTTCTTACTTGCTTGAG
>NC_036242.1:5320450-5359747 GCF_002742605.1 Olea europaea var. sylvestris | reverse complement strand
CTTCATATTGGAAAGAAGCTGTTCATAGTGAAATTGAATTCATACTACAAAATCATACTTGGAAATTAGTAGACCTCCCTCCCGATAATAAGTCTTTGGGATGCAAATGGATTTTTAAAAGGAAAATGAAAGCAGATGGATCAATTGACAAATATAAAGCAAGACTTATCGCTAAATGCTACAAATAAAAAAGAAGGTCTTGATTATTTCGATACCTATTCTCCTGTGACAAGAATCACATTCATATGTATGCTTATTGCAATAACAACATTGAATGATTTGGATATACATCAAATGGATGTTAAAACGGTATTTTTGAATGGGGAATTAGATGAAGAAATTTATATGGAGCAACCTGAAGAATTTGTGGCCTCGGGACAAGAAAAGAAAGTGTGTCGACTTGTTAAATCACTATATGGATTAAAGCAAGCTCCTAAAAAATGACATGAAAAATTTAACACGGTTATGATATCAAATGGTTTCAAAATTAACGAGTGTGACAAATGTGTTTATGTCAGGAACACTCCAAATGGATATGTTATGGTATGTTTATATGTAGATGACATGTTGATTATGGGTAACAATAATACCATAATTCAAACTACAAAAAGGATGCTAACAAGTAAATTTGAAATGAAGAATTTAGGTGTGGCCGATGTTATATTAAGAATTAAAATTTCTAAAATATTTGATGGTCTCATATTGTCTCAATCACACTACATTGAGAAGATTCTTGATAAATTCAAGAAATATAATATTATTCCTATGAAAACACCTATGGATGTTAGTATGCATTTTGTTTCCAATATCGGTGATAGTAAGTCTCAATTGGAATACTCTTGTATTATTGGCAGTTTAATGTATGTCATGAATTGCACTTGACCTGATATTGCCTATTCAATTATTAGGCTAAGTCAATATACAAGTAATCCAAGCACTGATAATTGGAAGACTATTGTTAGAGTTTTAGGGTATTTAAAACATACCCAAAATTTTGGATTGCACTATTCGTGATATCCAGCAGTACTTGAAAGATACTGTGATGCAAATTGAATATCAGATACTAAAGTCTCCAAATCAACAAGTGGATATGTCTTTACACTTGAGGGTGCTGCAATATCATGGAAATTTTCAAAACAGACATGTATAGCTAGATCAATAATGGAATCTGAATTCATTGCATTAGACAAAGCCGGAGAAGAAGTCGAATGGCTACGAAACTTTCTAGAAGATATTCCATGTTGGACAAAACCTGTGCCTGCTATATGTATCCATTGCGATAGTCAATCAGCAATTGGTATGGCACAAAATGCAATGTACAACGGTAAATCTCGACATATACGTTGTAGACACAATACTGTTAGACAATTACTCTCTACAGGCATTATCTCTATAGAGTATGTGAAATCAAAAGAGAATATTGCGGATTCGTTAACTAAAAGTTTAACAAGAGAGCAAGTCGAAAGTTCATCAAAGGGGATGGCATTAAAACTAATAAAATAATCAAAAGTTTCCATGGTGAAAACCCAACCTAGTTGACTGGAGATCCCAAGATCTAGGTTCAATGGGACAACCGAACTGTGAAAAATTTAGTATGCACTAGGAAGATTTTACTTCTACCCATTCCTATGATGAGTCAGTGCCCAGTTGCCGCGAAATAGGTTAAGATACGCTTTTAGTGATTTCTATATCTTGATTCGTTTAAGTGGAGTATAGCAGAATACTCTTTATGAAAATCACCTATGTGAGTGAGAAGAGGGGCCGCTTATAAGAGAATTAGGTGAAGATGAATTCTCTAAAAACCACTCATGAACTAAGAGGTGTTCAAGGCCAAAATGGACACAAACGTGAGAACCAACTGTGTTCGAAGAAAACTGTGTGACTTCTATTGTTTAGTTTTTCATAAATGACTGACTGTTCAAAGCAACTTGCTACTAATTGACTAAGAAAATTCGATAGATTTTACTAGGGAAAGTTCAAAGTCATTGATTACTTATCCCGAGTCCGAGTCCGGTTCGGTGTGTGCGGGTGGACCTTTGCACTATATTAACTTTTTGGACAAAATTTATTTAAAATTTTGGGCCAAATTGTAAATAATCAAATTCTTGGGTACATTATAGAATTTAAATTTTGGCTTATTCCGGGTGTTTTATTTTCTTTTAACAGTCGTCTGTTTACTGACCAAATAATCGACTGTTAACTAACTTAATAGACGCGACTTTTAAAAACAGCATGTCTGTTCGGATTTTGAGGTTTGTCTGAAAGGTGATGACTGTTTGAACGGCCACGAACATGTCTATAAATAAATACACACCATTTTCATTGCAAACTTTTTGTTCTTTGAATCTCATTCCCTTCTCTCTCATTCTGATATTGTCTCGAAGTAAAACACACTTCGTTGAATTTGTTGGAACTCCTGCAGATTGCAGTGCTGCTTCCGTAGGAGACGAAAATTCGTTCTATTCTGGGAAACGATTGTTGGACGCCTTTAGCACCATTGAAGGCAACAAATTTGTTTTAAGGAAATATCGTGAAGTCGGTGAGCTCGAATTACTTTTTACATCCTATTGATCAATTCTTTACATTCAGGTGATTCTGTCGGATTGGTTTCGAAGGAATAACATCAAAGTCTAGAAACAACCGACTCTCCCCTTTTTGATTCTGCATGAAAGAACCGATGGCGAGGATATTATTTATCTTTGAGAATGCACGAATTTTGGATTAATTAAAAGACATCAATATTGCTTAGCTATAAAAGCTTGGTTTAAAGGCTACCGGGTCTCAAAAGCTTGTCCCCCCGCCCCCCCTCTTTGCTTTAAATGGCATAACTGGTTCCATCTCAACCAGCATATCATTTTTTCCCTTGTTAGATTGATCCCAGCAAAAAGAAGAGATAACCACTCTGAATCTATTTGATGTGGATTTTTTGATAAATATTTTGTGAAAAGTAATTTCATTTGAGAACGTGTAGTTAAAAAATAGAAAAAATTCTGGATCTACGTGTAAAATTATTTTATTGAAAGAACGCACGGTTGAAAATGAATTTGAAAAAAAATGAGTTTTAAAGTACAAAATTGGGGCTTAATCTCGTTAACCAAAAAGAGGGACTTAATAACTTTCAACAACACTACCAAAAAAGGCAACTATAGTTGCCCAATGATTTGATAATAGGTTAAGTTCAATCCCTTTGCTTTACGCTAGAATATGCCTTTCTTTTCTATTACTTATATTGTTTCTAAATGGCATCATAACTACACAAGAAAAGACGACCCTTGCGTTGCCGCAAAAGGGGATTGCTTTCTTCCAAAAAAATGTCACTTCCACCACCAGGGCCCAACAAGCGGGGAACTCTATTCTAAGACTATGTTTCATTTTAGCAGCAACAATATAAGGTCAAATATTCTTATTCCATCTTACGCAAACCAACTCCATCACGAGAGTAGTGGTGGTGTTGTTTGTATTACAATGACGAATAAATGTACAAAAATAATGAGCAAACAAGTTCACACGCTTTCTCAGAGTTTCTATTGAAACACGTGGGCATACTTGTTTTATTTAGGGCAATTGATCCGTAGCTCAAGTACGATCCATGCACCGTTTTCCTATATCATGACGAATCAATTGATTTAAAGCATACTGACATTATTTCTTATGTCCATCTCCCGATTTTTGCCCTCAAGTGGCTACTCGGTAACCATAGCGTAACCAAAGCACCATATTTTCGTTCATAGACAATTAAAGGCGATAGTATACTCAATCAAGACAAATTAAATTTAATACGAGCTCATGAAATTTGCCCATCCACCTTGCAAATAGGTACGCCTCGTAATTCCTAAACTCGCAAACACCGCTATTGAAGAAGTTAAAACTAAAACCCTTCAAAATTCAAGACTGGTCTTTCCTTCAAATATACGATCTCCCTCTCGGCACAAATTTGTTTCCAGAAAGCCCTAAAACTCTTTACCCCTCATATACATTAATTGAATTGCAATAGAAATGACGGATGATTCGAGAGATATCGAGAAGCTTTACGAGTATGGAGAGAAACTCAACGAAGCCAAAGACAAATCTCAAGTCAGTAATTTTTTTTTGTCTGATTCAGGAGTTTCTGCGCTTTTTAGAAGTTTTTTTTTTCTTTTTCTTTTTTATGACGTGTTCGATTTTGGGAGCAGAATAAGGGGGATTATGAGGGAATAATTGCGGCTGCAAATGGCAGCGTGAAGGCGAAGCAATTGGCTGCGCAGCTGATACCAAGGTTTTTCAAGTACTTCCCTGAGCTCTCGGAGCAAGCTCTCGACCAACATTTGTATCTGTGCGAGGATGAGGAACTTGGGGTTAGGAATCTATTCTCCATTTAATGCGTTTTATTTGTGTATTTCTTGATACTCTAATATGAAATTTACATAAGAGGAATTCTTTTACTAAATTGGCCTGCTATTTACTATTTGGATTTCGGGGTATTGGTTTATGTTCGACTTATTACGTGTTTAGTTTATTTACCAAGAGTAATTTATATGTAGAATAGATTGAAGTTATTATCTGATACAAGTGAGCAGAAAATGAGTTTGGGTCTTCATTATGTTATCTTTCACGAATTTTTTGTTTTTAAATTTTTTATTTACTTCCATAAAGGTGAAAGCTGGAAGGTTCAATAGTTCCATTATTATGTATTATGACATATCCGTTCCTACTGAATCGGGTGTCAGACATGATTCCTTCCCTTAACCTGTAAAATATTCTATTTTTTCTCTTTTAGAGCTCTTGGTATCAAAACTCTTCCTTTCTGAGCACATCTACTCCACCATTGGGTTGTGCTATGGGCTAGCGCGCCCCGAGACAAGCTAACCATAGTAAGACCTAATGCTTTAGCAATTGCGCAGAAGAAGAGTGGAAAATGAACGGAGAAGTTTGTGAATGAAAATGGCTTATGTTTAAAAAGAATGATGATATGCTTGCCGGGATGGAACTGGGGACTAATAATTGAAATTATAAAAATGTTTCATTCAATTTTGAATTGAATTGTTTATTGCAGGTTCAATTTTATAAACCTAATGCCGTGCTTTCAAACATGCCATGAGTGTGCTGGATTTTTTTTATTTTTTATTATTTATTTATTTTTTTCTCATTTTGGTTTTGAATGTAATCTACAATATTGCTTGCCCTTGTTTATTTCGCATTAGCTAGAGAGATGGAGAGGAGTTTCCTGCATAAGTTTAATGTTAAGCATGCTGCATCTGATTTAATGGGCTGTAAATAGTAAATCATATAGCCTTTCTTTACTGCCTCAAGCATTTATTTTATGACCATAAATTAAACAAGCACCCTAAAAGCAGAGCCATTTACTGTATGGCCTTTCTTCTAGCAATCCCCTAGTTGATATATCACAGAATGTAATAGAGTTCTCTTTGTATTCAAAAGAAGTTGATTAGCCAATATAATTTTGGGTGATGTACATGTTGGTTGACAGCTTGGGCTCTGCTTTCAAAATGCGGGTTGATGCATGTTCACATATATAGTGATGATAAATTAATCCATAGTAGGGAAGTCTACTAACTGTTTGTTTATGGTTAAAGGTGCGAGTACAAGCTATACGTGGACTTCCTCTTTTTTGCAAGGATACTCCAGAACATCTGGCTAAAATAGTTGACATCCTTGGTCAGCTCCTTGTAGCGGGTAATTTAGATTTTGATATCTGCATTTTGATTTGTAATAATTGAAGTTACTTGATTAGATAAAAATAACATCCTTTGTGATTTTAGGAGATAACGTGGAGCGTGACGCGGTGCATAAAGCCCTTATATCTTTATTGCGGCAGGATGTTAAAAGTAAGTTCCAGTGGTTGTAGCAAAGTTTTTTCATGCCACCTATTTTTTTTTTTTTTTCCTTTTTTATGGGAGCATCAGTGAAGGCTTCTGCTTTCCAAACTTCAACGTACTTCACAATTTTCTAAATTTGGTAGGTTTAGAAAATATTCTAGACTTAGGTTTTGCCCCCAAATTTTTACCAATACGAAATCTGGATCAACACACTTGTTTATATGTTATGGAACAAGATTTAAACATACTGCTTAATGTTTTTAACATTTTGCAACATCAAATGTAAGAATTTTCTGTCTAGCTATACTTGAAAAGGAAACAGGATCCTTACATGGATTTTTTTTTACTTCAGTGTATAATGGTCTTATGATGTTAAAGTTTATTGGTTTTTGAAAATGATGCGATAATTTGAATGCTAAGGTTTGAATAATTAGTGGTGTTCAGAAAATTGGCTTGATTAGTAGATAGATGTCATGGAATATAGAGAGCAAGATTATGTATGGGTTGTTTAGCATTCTATTAAGGATTATGCTGTTAAATAAAAAAGTCTCTTTCGTAATAAGAATAGCAAGCTTGTTTGGGACTTTATTCCAAGATGTATTGTTTGGTGTGTGTGGAGGGAGAAAAATAACCGTTGTTTTCATGATCATACATGGACAATAGAGCAGATTAAAGAATTATTTTATTTGACACTGTATACTTGGTTTAATGTTGCGACTTCTACTCGTATATACGGGTTGTCCAATTTTATGTTGTTTCTGTCTTGTATAAATTGATAATACAATTTCTGTGTATCATCCATGATTAATAAAATATTAGATTACCTATCAAAAAAAATAAAAATAAAAAAGTTTCTTGAGTGCTCCAAAAAGTTGTGGGATTTTAGAGAACTCATTTCTCATTTGATTGAAAGGAAAATAGTTTGATATGTATTCTCAGTATCATTTATAAAGAGGAAAGTGTACTTTTTTTTTAAATGAAGTAGAAAGACTTGTATGTCTTCTATATGGAAATATCGACCGTAAACATAACACTTGTGTCAATCCAGCTAGTTGCATAATCTAAATTGAGAACAATGGTGTAAGGCCATTTGATCACTCTGGAACCGAAATAAAAATACCAAAATGCATCTATATCGTAGTTCGTGATATGGGTTTGTATAATGCCCATACTGCACTTCTGTGGAATTCTTATTGTAGAAAACCTGCTATCATTTTATTTTCATTGAACTATTGCAGACCGTTCCTATATAGACTAAGTACTGCATTACGCATTGGGTTTGTGCATATGTTTGTAGACTGAAGCTGTTCAGTATGTTTGCTGCAGCTTCCTTAACAGCTTTATTTAAGCACATTGGAAGCACTGATGATCGAACTGCTGATGATGTTAGCACTTGGGAGACGATTCGTGAAAAGGTTCTCTGTTTTATTAGAGACAAGGTAAAGGGATGCTTAATCTTTATGATATTTTTTCATTGCAAAGAGCTCTTATGGCATGCATGAATTGTGAATGAGGACATTTTGCAGGTGTTTCCTCTTAAGGGAGAGCTACTAAAGCCACAGGACGAAATGGAGAGGCATTTAACTAATTTGATAAAGCAGGTATATCATGTTTAATATGGAGAATCGTAGTTCTAATGTTCTTTCTCTTTAATGGCTCATTCGTTTTGCCTAGTTGACTATCACTTTTCTTTATATATACATTTCTGATCTAAAAGCTCAACACTTGTTGAGTGACAGCTTGATGGCTCCCTCATTTTCCTGTTGCAGAATTTGCAAGATGTGACAGCAGTTGAATTTAAAATGTTTATCGACTTTTTAAAGAGCTTGAACTTATTTGGACAGAAGGCTCCTGTGGAACGTGTTGAAGAACTTGTTGAGATCATTGAAGGCCAGGCTGATCTTGATGCTCAGTTTGACGTATGTTCCTTTTCCAGTATGTTACTAGTGGGCATTTATTTGCCTTTTGTTATCTGTTTAGTTACTGCTGCTTTTGTAGACTTTTATTTTTACCTCCCATTTTCTCAAAGATAATTCTAGTTTTCAAGTTCAAGTATTCTTGCTTCATTACTGTTTAATTGCCCTAGCACGTATATTTTGCTGATCTTGCTTTGCAGAGTGAATTGTTATCACCTTTTTTCCAATTAAAATTTTAGTGAAATGTATTTGCTTTGAAATGTCTTATGTTTATTTTTTTCCTGGTGGGGGTACACTTTGATGTAATTTTATGAACCATTTCAAAGGTCAATTCAATTTTGGCTGAACGACTGGCCTCCAATTTTGTTATACCCTTCCTTAAAGAACACTGGTTCTTTTTGTAACAGCAGCAACTAGTTAGACCTACTCTACAAAATTTGGAGTTGACTTCACGCATCTTTTTTCACCACTATGTTGAATCATGCTTGCATCATCAAAGATCTACTAAGATTAGCCTTCTGCAATGACTATAGCTCTAAATTCTCTCTGTCTCTGTCTCTTTCTCTCTCTCACACACACACATTTGATTTGTACTGTGACATTGCTGTCTGAATTGAATTAACACCAATTTTGAGAATCTCTGTCGCACGAACACTCTAACTAGGGTAGTGTGTCCGTGTCCGACACGAGTCGAACACGTGTCGATACCGACACTTTTCGGACCTTTTACAATAATCATTTTTCTTTCTTACTATAGCTATTATATATTTTTAACTCAAAACTATTAGTAAATAACAAATAAGTATTTATATTTAAAAGATTTCAACAAGAAAAATCAATAATAAGTATAAAAATAAATTTATACCATATAAATGAAGAATTTTAAAGAATTTTATTAAAATGTCGATTACGTGTTGTGTCGTTACTTTTTTGAAAAATCACGAGTCGACGTATCTGACACGTATTGTGTCGGACACACGTGTCTGTATCGATTCATCATAGTTGAGAATGATTGAGTTGCATAAATAGCAATTTGTCAATGAAGCATATTTTGCTTCTTCTTGTGATGTTGCTGCTTCATATTGAAAAATTCATATTGCGGTTTTCTGATGAATGTTAAATCTCTTTCCCCTTCAGCTTCCTGAAGAGCAAAAATTAGACCTGCTTAAGAACCTTGCAGAATGTTCACTTTATGCAAGACCACAGGACGCAAGACAGATTCTTCCGTCAATTGTTCAACTTTTAAAGGTATTTCTTTGGAAGGAGATGGAAATGATGCTGTTTTCCATTTTACCTGCATATTATTAATTGTAATTCCTTCTCTGCTGATCCTTTTTCTTCAGTTATTGTATTAATCTATTCAAACATTCTATTATTGGGATAAATCAAACTGATAAACCTCTCTCTTCACAGCATGATTCTTCTTGCTTTTACTGGTTTTGATTTTATTTCTTCTATATTGCCTTCCATCTTGTTAATTTGTATATGTGAATCATTTTGTTCTTCAAACATATGATTTCTTTGCTTTCCTTGACTGCATTCATCTCTCTCTCTCTCTCACTCACACACAACCAAAAAAAAAATACGCACAACACTGTAGAGAACCTTTTTGCTCATACAAAATAATGCCACTCGGACATTTCTATTTACAGAACATGCTCATATTTTATCCTCTCTTATTCTTTAACTGGGCATTAATGTTTGGATATAATTTTTGGTAATGAATGAAAAAATCATTTCAAATTTACAGTATTCTTGTTCCATATGTAATGCTGTCAAAACTTCCTAACTAAGTCAACACAGCTCATTGATCTTGCGCTATACCAGCATGTCCCATGGTGACTACTGATGATTTGCACTCCTACATGGTGGCTATGAATTACTTAAATCTACAATTGGACTCTTGATTATACCATGTGTTATGATCTTTAGATTGATCTACGGAATTCTCTCACAAAACTCCCTTTCTGGCTTTTATCTAACAGAAATATATGGTTAGAAGGAAGCTTGAAGAGATAAACTTCGCATTTGTTGAGTGTCTGCTGTATTCTTTCCACCATTTAGCTCACAAGGTAAATGTGATATAAATTTTACCTGTCAGTATATTCTTGATGTGCTTCGAAGTTGACTTGGGATCTCTATGATTTATTTAGACTCCAAATGCCACAAATAGCCTGTGTGGCTACAAGATTGTCACAGGTCAGCCTTCAGACAGACTTGGAGAAGATTTTTCCGATTTATACAAGGACTTTACAGAGAGGTACTCTATGCACCAATTCCATAGTTGTATTTTGTGAATTTGACCCAGCTCTGGTGTGTAGGACAAATACGGTAAAAGACTGTTGAGGCTTAGAGAGAATTGCCGGGCTTTGTTGGATTAAAGTTATAGCATAGAAATGAGAAGAACATAATTGTTTTCAGCCACCTATGGACTCCTGGAACCCTTAGGCGTAATAGTTGGGTCTGGGCACCACAATACACCAGTCTTAGATATTGTGGAATTATAGGATATCGGCTGTAGCCTTAAATATTAGTTTTGACTAGTCATCATTCTACGCAATGATAAGTGGTAAATTATGTTTTCTGCGCTCAAGCTTTTCATCCTCAAATTCTGCTTTACATTGGTGTTCAGATTTCTGTGGTCGTGGTTATATTTATTAGATCAAGTTGGAACAGAGTTTTTTCTTGTTCCCTGGCTTATTTGCTTAACTCTTAGTTCCCGAGGCATGCATTTTCTATAATCAGGTGAAAATAGTTATGAGCATAGCAAAAATAACAAAATGGTTGGTTTCTTTTACTTTCTTCCCCCATTTTTCCTACTGTCGTTTTTAAAGGAACTTTAACCTTGAACTTGACTTGGATCTACGATGAAACAGATTGAGCACTATGGAGGATTTAGCAAAGGCTATGAATAAGAAACTGACCCAAGGGATGGCTGAGCACAACAAAGCTATGGCAGCTGCTAAAACAGAAGAAGAAAAAAATGTCATTGTGGGTTCCCTTCCTAGTACTATTTTTGCCATCTCATAACAACTTTCCTGTGTCATATTATTAGGCAGAATGGACGTTGATTTGTCCATCTGCTTGCATTGATCTCACTTTTTATATTTTTCCTTAACCTGTAGAAGAAGCAGAAGCAGAATGCTACAACTGGTCTTCGAACCTGCAACAACATACTGGCCATGGCTCAGGTGAATTCTTTTGCTAATGGCTCAAAATTATTCGTAATGCATTATAGAAAAATATGTTTCTATGCTAGACTATATTTTATTGGTTTTTTTAAGTTCAAAGATTTTGTTTCATTTATATTGTTATTTTATTTAGAGTATGAATGAAATAATGAAGAAATTTATCTTTTCAAGTCTTATCAAATCTTCTTTGTTCTTGCATCTGCTATTCAGCCATTGCATGCAAAAACGCCATCATTTATTGGGGATCAGAAAATTAGCTTGTCATGGAAAGAAGTAACTAAATCGTCAACTCCATCAAGCACCACTGCTGCAGGGTAACTGAGACAAAGCACCTTCTGAAGTTTCCATTGCTACTATTCAGGTTTCTGTGTTAACATTCTCGGTTTGCCTTTGCAGTCAAAAACGAAGTGCTGCTACTAATTTATCTGGCGCCAATGCATCCAAAAGGGGTAGGGGAATGGGAGGTGTACAAAACCAACTTCTTAACAAGGCATTTGAAGGTTTAAATGGTGGCCGAGGTGGTGGAAGGGGTGGTGGAAGAACTGGTGGGAGAGGTGGCGGATGGTGGGGTCGTGGTAGAGGAAGGAGTTATCGCTAAAACTGGTCTCGTTTACTGTATAATTCGCAGAATATACTGATGCACATGAGATTGTTGTAACTTTTAAGTTTATTTTCTCACCTAGTACTGTTCATTCGTAACTTGCATTCGATCAGTTCTCAGTTCTAACTAGCTCTCTCATTAGATATTATTTTTCTTGGAAAGCCTTTTCATTTAAAGAAATTTTACAAATTTATGGAGTTTGCTTCTATTTTTCTTAATATTTTTTTCCCATGGAATGATGGATGGGTGGGATCGTGGTCGTCCCTTTTTGGGGAATTTAATCATATCACTAAATGGAAAAAAAAAAAAAAAAAAAAAACAAGTGGGGTCTCCTTGTCTTGTCCCACCTCCAATAATGCCACTTTTTTCTTCCAATTAGGTTAAGCCCCTATCTAGCTGGGATTAAAATTAAAATTTTTAGTAAATTTCGGTAAAAGTTAATGAAATGTATGATTGAAGAGTTATAGGTTTTATGAAATATGTGGTTAAAATTAATTTTTGACTTTGATTTAGATTAAAATTTTAATTTTAAACCAGATATGAATTAAGTAGACTTTCACGCTATAGCCAATCTTGCACGGATGCTAGATTATTAGGGGATTGTAATTGACATTAGAAATGTTGTAACTATGATTGAAGAGCGAGAGTACTTTTGAAGGAATTAGGTTAGAATCCTTGTAGGGAGTACCTTCGATCAAGAGCCGACTTTTTTCGAGTTAATTGTTCCAATGGTCATTGAACTTAGGCCTATGTCTTTGATTGGCCATTGAAGTTTAAAATGTTGAGTTTTGGCTACTGAAATTTGAAAAATGTAAAGTTTTGGTTACTGAAATTAGGTTCATTTCTGTGATTGGTCACTGATGTTTAAAATGTCAAGTTTTGATCATTGAACTTAGGTTAATGTCTTCGATTGCTTACTGAACTTAGATCCATGTCTTAGAATGCTCATTGAAATTTAAAATGTCGAATTTTGATCATTGAACTTTGGAATATGTCATACGTTACTTACTAGCATAACTGTTAACTTTTGAAAAATATCGAATTTACATTGAATAATGTATAACATTATTCAAAGTTCAGTGAATAATGTACAATATTTTTCAAGATTCAGTAAATAATGTACAACATTTTTCAAAGTTCAGTGGTCAAAACTCGACATTTTAAATTTCAGTGAGCAATCAAAGACATGGACCTAAGTTTATTGACCAAAACTCTACATTTTACAAAGTTCAGTGGCCAAAACTCAACATTTTAAACTCTAGTGGCCAATCAAAGACATAAACTTAAGTTTAGTGACCAAAACTCGACATTTTAAAGTTTAGTGGCCAATTAAAGATATGGACCTAAATTCAGTGACCATTGTAACAATTAACTCACTTTTTCCTCCATTACACATGAATGCATCTTTGGCGCCATATGTTACCCATAATTGCATATCGATCAAAGATACTTTGTATAATCAAATGAGTGATACAAATCTTTTTAACTTCACATTTGCTTTAGGCTCGAAAGCATGTTTACGCAACTCAACAAATATTTGGTATTCGTAACTGTTTAATGTAGATTTAAACATTTTTAAAAAGAATGTTATTTATCTAGAGTGATGATGATTACTAGTTTATATGATTGTGGAATTATTGTCAAATAGATTCATGATGAACACTAATAATGACAAATAGCTCAAGTCGACAAGCCATTTTGCAAATGAAAACAATAATAAATGTAATTGGGATATCTTCGTGATGACACAAGACTTTGAACTTTTCACTAATCATTATTAGTGTCTTTTAACTACTTAGATAACTAACAAAATAAAACATAAATGGTACGTACTGGTTATGAATCATAGAAGCTACCAAGAAAGAAGCCTATCTATGATGTGGAGTTAAGCCCCATGTATGGGGAATTTTGTCAGGGAGACAAGTGGGGTCTGAGCATTGGTTGGGATGAAATTGTTTTTTGTTTGAGGTTCAATGAATGCGTGCTACCTATCTCTATATTACATTCTGACAATTCTTCTTGTACATATACACCTTAATGCATTACGTTAATCTTGTTTATTCATGTCCAGTCTATAAGCTTTCTATTGTTTTGGTTCTGAAAAATGATTCTTTACAGACTTGATGAATTGATTGTAAAGAAAGTACGTCACAATCGACTTGATCAAGAACGCGTCTGGCCTGAAAAAAATTTCTAGCACACTCAAAGTATAGGTACTTGATACTTTCTGTCCTGATTTATAAACATGTCAATATCAATTAAGGGTGTGTTTGATAGCCTCACATTTTCCATGGATTTTCCAACTTTTGTAGTGTTTGATATGTGAAATTTTCCATGGAAAACGAATTCCACCTTTCTTGTTCACATTAGCATTTTCCATCAAATCCTTAAATTGGAATTATTCCAATTCTTGCTATTTGGCAGTGAAAACAAATTCTAAGAATTATTGTAAATAAATATTTCTCTTTAATTGACAATTTTCATGTAAAATAAAGTCAAACGAATACCAAAAGATAAATGATTTTTTTTTTTGGCAATGGAAACAAATTTCATCCCCAATACCAATAAATTCTTTTTTTATTGACAATTTTCATGCAAAATAAAGTCAAACGAACACTAAAAAATACTTTTATTTCAACATTTTCTAAGTGAAAATTTATACCAATCAAACATAATTATTTACAATTCCTAGGAAAACAATTTCTAAGCAATTTAATTCTTTGAAATTTATTTTCTTTCCACCCAAATTCTATATTTGCAGTCAAATGGACCATAAATGGTGATTGAAAGTACTAAGTTCTATACTAGAAATTTTCTCACCCCGACACAAAAACGAAGAAAAAGGTCGGCGATGATCAATGATCCTTCAAAGGATATGTTCATCTTAATGGTGAATAATGAACTAGTACACATTAACTCTAATGGATGTAATGCACGGGATCTAACCCTAAAAAAAATGAATCTTTGATTCCCCAGTTATTAAACTACTGTTACTTTCTCAATGAAAACGTTGGATTTAGATGACCCCTCTTCTCGAACAGCTGTAGCTAGCTGTCCTGATCATCCATCCAATGAGACCCACCACGCCCACCCCACCCGCTTCCCTTCAAAACTCCTGGGCCTTAAAAATAAGAACACTGCCCTTCAATCTTGATGATACCATACACACACTTAATTCAATTTTTGTCTAAGAAATTCATCGTTCAAGATTTTCTTGATTTTGATATCTAAGGTTGGTTTAGGTATAATTGAGTTAGTTATAGTTTGTTCGTTCAAGAATGAGATCAAGGCCTAGCTCAAGAAGTAAGTATCAAGTTTGATCTGAGTTCGAGTCTTGTTTAGCGTATCCAATGAAAAAAAATTTATTTCAAAATGTAAAGGGTTTTGAGATGCTATTTTCTAATTTTGACTAATAAAGGTAACTGTTTCAAAATGTAAAGGATTTTGAACATATTTACATATGTGGAAAAAGATTGTAGGGTGAAATTCGGAAAAAAAAAAAAAAGAAAAAAAAAAGGAAAAAAAAGGTTAGTTCAAGAAGATTTGAGGGTTGTTATTGCATGGAGCAATTACCACCAAAAGTCTCATCCATGGCACACAATTGGCCTTCATTTTCATTTTAAATGATGCCACTTCATACTCAGCAAAATTCATGGGTTGATGAATTCCTCGACTACTACGCGATGCGGTGGAGAATGCACCAGAGGACGACGAGTGACCCTGTCACGTTTGTGGAAGTGCTGCCATTCATCAAAGAGTTGGGTAATAATAATTGTTTTGAGAGAATGGATGATGAGCAGTTGAGAGACATGTTTTCCGATTATATGGCGGATACGGGGCCAATGACGAGGTCATCGACTAATCCTTTGTCGCCATCTGAGCAAAATGGTGAAAACATTGAGAAAAAAACGGTGGCAGAGGTAGACGTGGGGTGGAGGTGGAGGTGGAGGCGGAGTGTTAAGATTTGAGGTCCATCTTATAAAGATCAACCTTGTTAAGAGTAGTGGCCTAAAATCTATTTAAGTTGATCAATATTTCAGTATTTAATTGCCCCCGTAAGATCGTGGCTCTTTTTGAGCAAACTAATCTTAAAATCCGTGTGTTCATTTTTCAGACTAATAATCGGATCGAATCTCTCGTTGGAATTTAATGGACTCTAATACCATATTAAGATTTGGAGTCCATCTTAATAAGGTCAACCTTGTTAAGATGAGTGACCCAAAATCTATTTAAATTGGTCAAGATTTCGGTATTTAACTGATGTGGGATTTATTCCCTTAACATACCCCTACAAGATGGTAGCTCTTTTTTAGCAAATTAATCTTGAAATCTGTGTGCTCATTTTTTAGGCTTAATCGGATCGAATAACTCGTTGGAACTTATTGGGCTCTGATACCATGTTAAGATTTGAAATCCATCTTAATAATGTCAACTTTATTAAGATGAACCCTAAGTCTTAACATGGTATCAAAGACAATCCATGAATTTCAAGATTGGTGTGATCAAGTGAGCCACCATCTTGAGGGGGCCTGTTAAGTCATTATATCCCACATCAAATGATGATGAAAATAAATATCAATTTATAAAGGATTAAACTTTTTCACTTAATAAGGTTGACCTTATTACGATGAACCCCAAACTTTAACATGGTATCAAAGCCACCCATGAATTTCAAGATTAGTCTGCTTAAATGAGCCACCATCTTGAGGGGACCTATTAAGAGATGTGTTATCTCACATCGGTTTAATATCGAAATAAATATCAATTTATAAAGATCTTGGACTTCTTCACTTAATAAGGTTGACCTTATTAAGATGGACCTCAATTCTTAACAAATGAGCATACAGATTTCAAGATTAATCTGCTCAAAAAGAGCTACCATCTTGCGGGGCATGTTAAGGAAATAAATTTCACATTGGTTAAATACCGAAATATTAACCAACTTAAATAGAATTTGGGCCACTCCTCTTAACAAGGTTGACCTTATTAAGATGGACTTCAAATCTTAACATGGTATCAGAGTCCATTAAATTCCAATGAGCTATTCGATCCGATTAAGTCTAAAAAATGAGCACACGAATTTCAAGATTGGTCTGATCAAAAAGAGCCACCATTTTGCGGGGGCGTGTTAAGGGAATAGATCTCACATCGATTAAATACCGAAATATTGATCAACTTAAATAGATCTTGGACCACTCCTCTTAATAAGGGTAACATTTTAAGATGGAATTTCAAGTCTTAAAACGGAGTGCCACCGTGTGCAGCCAAAGAATGAGCCTGGTGAGGTGAATAGTTCGTGCAAATCATTAGTGGAAACGCAACCTCCTGCCAAATCTTTTGATGGTGCTTCTGGGGATACCATTGCTGATCCAAAGAGGATCAAAAGGTAAAATTGTTATCTGTAATATATTTTGCAGATTGCTCAAACTTTCGTACTCCCTCTATCCCAATTATATAGATTTGTAGTAAATCATTCTTGAAATTAGTAAATAATTTGAATTATTTAATTTGAAAAAGAAAAAATGAGAGTTGTTCTCTGTTTCCAAAAAATGGGAAATGTGTGTTTTTTGGATGATTTCATGAAGTTGACATATTAAATGTGGAAAATTGAATAAAGATATATTAGTAAAGGAACAAAACAAAATATTTTAAATTAGGAAACAATCTTATATATTTGAGACAAGAAAAAAATGAAACTCAACTATATAATTGAGACGGAGGAATATTATGGTTGAGGAAAATTTACCAAAAACTACATTTTCTACTCTTGGAATTGAGGATGTTTTTGGTCTGTCCAATGTGTCAATTTCTCTCTCTTAATTTTGGCATAACTCAATCCAACATTATTACTTTAATGCAAATGCAGAAATTTATTTTATTTTTTCCTAATTTATTCATGTTAATTACTAGAAATTTAGCCAATCGTCAATCAGATCAAAGATCAAGAGTGAGGAAATTACAATACATTTCTGAGCTTGAAAAAAGTGTAACAACGTTGCAGGTATGCATGCTTTTCTTTAATTTATATTCGTACTCGACAATATTAAAAAATAAAAATAAGTTAAAAATGATTTATAATCGTACTCTATACTTTATTTCACTTTTGTGCAGTGCTAATTATTGAATTAATGCAGAGTGAAGTATTATCTTTGTCACCCAGTGTTGCATTCTTGGATCATCAAAGGCAGCTTCTCAATGTTGATAATAGTGCTCTTAAGTAGTGGATTGCAGCATTGACTCAAGATAAAATTTTCAAAGATGGTATGGGCTATAACTGCGAATTAATTATTGTAGAAATTTATTTATTTGTTGTTCAAAATCAAGAAAAAAAATGGCTTAACCATGCAACCGCATGGATTAAGCCCATGCGGTCGCATGAGGCCCTCTCGAGAATGGGAGGACTGCCTATAGCCCATGCGGTTGCATGATTATCAAAAAACAAACTGTTAGTTTTTTGACCCTTTTTTAATTCAAATTTGGTTACTTTTCACTTGTTTCTTGCACCGTTTCATGGGAGGCCTATAAATAGGTGATCCAAGTTCAAGAAAATTCATTGAGTTCCATTGAAATTTATCTCCAAATTATACTTTCAATATTGAGAAAATTTATCACATAATCTTTCCATTTTTCACTTGTTCATTATGAAGATACACCTTTGCTTTTTGGTGTTTTTCTTATCAATGCTCGTTTAATCCTACAAACTATTTGCCAGAAATCCTTAAAAAGCATTGGAAATGAGGCAAATAACATTTGAGGACAGCGAGATTAATTTCGTGTTCTAGTCTTCGTTGATATACTTCTATAATTTTCTTCTCCATTGCCATTAATTTCTCAACAATTATTACTTTTCTTTTCTTGTTTTTTTTGCAAATTGGATTCCGACAGATTATGAAATTTCTGATAATTAAAGGTTATGTGTTTTTCAAGTCATGGTGAAATACATAACATTTACTTGCTCTAATCTCATGTTGATCCATCTTATTTATAGAGAAGAAATGTACAATTCTGATGAATTGAATGTTGAACATCTTTGTTTTCACATGTAATTTCAATGTTCTTACACTTTTGGTGCTCAATATTTCTGTCTTAATTAGGGAAAAAATATCCTATATAGTGACAATTGATATATTTTGAAATTACTTAACTTGGACATAAAGAAATCACCGGCAAGTTAGGCTAGCTTAAAAGTTACTTAAACTTATTCTTCCCTTCAAACATGTCTGTAAATGTTACTTTTTTTCTTACAAATCATTTTGATATTAATTCCTCATTGAATAGTGCTTTTATCCCCACTCTAATTCATCATCGGCCCTGTGTGGCAACCGGGATGATAAGTAGTTTTATACAGTTTTATACTTACTTTCTACTTTAACCTAAAAAACTGAATATATTAATGACAAACCATCAGGAAGCATTGAAGAAGGAGATTGAAATATTGAGAAAAATATATCATGAGCAAAACATAAAGAAGATAGGAGATAAAGCCACCGCGGAAGCACCACCACAGCCACCTTCTAACCTGCATGTTCTATAAGATCACGTGATGTGTCTATCTTTCTTTCTAATCTAACATGTTCTGTTCCATGATTTAATAGTATTGCCACTTGAGTTGGGTAGGGTTTCATTCTCAGGAAATGATATCAAGAAAGGTAAAAGGAGAAATAAGAACTTTTGGCTCCATGCTGCCTGTTTAGAATTTGTTACATTCACTGTTTGTTTTGTATTTAGGTTTAAGAAAGTAAATGTTGGAGGCTTATAATTGGATTATGTAATTATGAGATTTTTGTGTTGGGATGTATGCTGTCAGGATAACTTTTAATTGTATTTATTGTCTCATTGGTTTAACCTATCTTGTATTCTTGAGTATTTTGGTTACAAGTTGCTGTATATACATGCAAGTCTTTTGATTTGTTCTTAAATTAAGAAATGTAAATATTAAATTACGACGAAAGTGAATGACTAATCACACTTCAAAGTCGAAAGGTGTATTCATATGTAAGGCACCTTAGCACAAACAAACATAAAGCTCTCAGTGATCGACCTCTTTTAACGACACACCATTAATATGTTGTACATATATTTAGTATTTACAGTCCACAACAAATTATACGAACAGCTAATTTACGTATCATAAAGCGATCTGCTGAGGATGTCAATTCCATCCGATAACTAGATTTAATCTGCAAGTGCGCGTTAATCTTGATTCATTTTCTTCATCAATCATATGTAAACATCATTAATCTAGACTTGTGACCGTGAATGCAAATTGTTTGGAGCAATCCAGGGATTTTTATCAGCAACATCACTTACTTCTGTTGATAGTCGGTTTCTGCGATATCCCAACTTGTTCAAAACCATCACTATCTTAATCCAAATCCTTTTATATTGAGCCATGGAATTCTTGAATCTGTCGGTGGCCCGAAAATAGTAGATTAAAAGTGCTGTTGTTGATGTCCCTCCTGTAAATATGAACAGCACGAAAAAGTTGTTAGGGCTAAGACTTGCAGTTTCGTTGTCAGATTGAATGTCTACACATTCCTCAGATTTTATTAATCTCTCCTCCAAATCTTTCAGCACTCCATTTTCAAGAACATTCAGTAATGCTTCGTCTATTTCAGGAAGTAAAAGAGATCCCTTTGGAAATGCCTGAGATGATGAAATCAATAGAAAATACTGTCATCAGTTTCATCTAGTCAAATGAGAAGATAAGTCGAAGATGAAAATTTAAGTGAATACACGTTCCCTCTCTATCCGTTTAAGATGGTGGTATTTTGCACATGTAAGAATATTGATAAAAAAAAAAAATATATATATATATATATATATATATGAATCAGACCTACACGTGAACAAGTGTGTTCCCTCTTCAACAGTAGAAAATTTTAGACGAGGGGTTCATAAGAGAAAGAGAAATTACAAATCCATATCCTCCAACTTGGTAAGCAGGACCAGCAATGGTGAAGCTCTTGCAATATTTGGCAACAAAAAGTTTAGCCACAGGAGCTTCAAGAAAGGCTGCTGCAATTGCACCACTTCTGAGAGCCTTTGCGTACTCGTCTTCTGTTGCAAAACTCCTGATGTTGTTTGATTTAAAGCCTAAAGGACCCTCCAAATATCCCTCGACAAAGGATTTCTGCGAGTAGCCAATCATCGCGTTTTTGCTCTTTATTGTCTCAATATTTGCTACTTTTGGTACAAGATTTTGCACTGTGAGCATGCTGGTAAGGCTTGCTGTATAACTTTGCGTGATGATCAGAGCCACAAAAAGCCATACCACCATTGCCATACGTGACAAATTGCTATGTAATTTTTCAGCTGTCAACAAATTAAACTGGAAAGCATCAACAAATTTTCATTCAAATCATATTTTCGATCATCTTGTGTGTATATGTTACCGTGTAATGAGAACAGTGTGGCAAAAGCCAACCAAAGTAGAGTGCCTATTTGGTTCAGAACTGGTCCTTTCAATTCAGAGCAGTAACTTCGCTCAATACTCCATACGACAAATCCATTAAAGACATTAATGAATAATGTGAGCAACCACATGTCTCTTGTGAATGGCTTCACAAACAGCCAAGTTGTGCTTGAATGTGATACTAGTATTGGCACTACCATTACCAGTCCTGACTCGGTATAAGGGTACGTGAAGTCTACGTATTCACATCGACTTGAAGTTATCGCAATGTCACCAACTGCTGCATCAAATTCCTGCTCAAACAATTGAGAATCGTGTCAGCATCGGATTAACTCAAAGCAAAATATCACTATGAGAATATATAATGTCTTACCCTCGATTGAACTTTCTTTACCAAATCAGTGTAGTTCCCTTCAAAAGGAACGAATTTATATTGTAAAGAGTACTTCAAATGCTTTGCAGTTTCATTGAACACATCCACAGAAAATCCAGAAAAATTGTACTGATTTGTAGAAGGATCATAATCAACTTCCACAAATTTGTTTGTCAAGGATCCATTGGGAACTCCAATTCTCAAAGGATTTTCAATTGTTGGAAGATCCCATCCTCTTGGAGCACACCATGGATCTCCAGGCCAAATAACATGCCCTAAACTCTCCATGGAAGAATTATACACTCCATCATCAATACTACTGGAGAATCCTTTGCCAGTCCAAAATCCCAGTTCTCTATAACCCTTTCCAATGATATTGATTATCTGAAATCGAGTCGCAGGCTCTAATTTTTGCTGTGTGAACTGGATTTTCCCACTTAATCCGTCGAAATCTGTTTTCAGAATACTTTCCAAAAGTTGCCGGCCACTGTTGACTTCGCCTTGATTCCATGCTAATCCCACTGTCCGCACGGCATCATAGGCCTGAAGCGCAAAAATCCCAGGCTCATGATGCCTTTCCTCGGGGTACTTCCTGCCGAATATTTGAAGAAATCTTGAGAAAAAACTACGAAAATCAGGTCCAGTCTCTAGAAAAGAGTCCCTCACTCCTACCACACCTTGCATGGAGGAAACTAAGGAAAAATTCATGGAATGCACCAAACTTGTAATAGAATCAGTGGTGATCCATACATATCCCTTATCCATCATCTTCATTTCCTTAGCCAATCCAAAAATACGTGTAGCAAGTGCTAAAGAAGTATGCACAACAAACACTCTATATTGCTCAGTTTTCAACTCTTCAAGTTTTTTTTGCAACAAAGAGGAATCAGCAAAAGAAGGGAGGGGTAAAAGATTGCTTATTTGGACATCAACTTCTTGTAGAGCACCATATAGATAAGGACTAATTCCATTTGCTGCAGAATCTGTGTCCTCGTAGATTACATTAGCCCGGTGCCAACCCCAGGATTGAATTATATTAGCCACTGCCTTCATTTGTGTATATGTGCTGGCCACAGCTTGAACGAGGAAAGGCCAACGCTCGGGTGCCCACGGCGGACTAGAGTCAGCAAATGATAGAATTGGAACATCATAGTGTTCACTAGCCTCAGCGACAGTGGATGTTTCCTCCCATGATCTTGGTCCAAGAATCAGTTGCACCTTGTTCTTGCTGATCAGATGTCTTGCTGCAAAGAAATTCGACAAAAGTTCTGAAATTTCTGTGGCCATTATTAAACTTAGGCGAGACTTCTATTGCTTGCATAAGGGCTTCTTGAAGAAGCTACTATAGATCGGCTTCCTCTAAAAGCTCTTTGAGCCCGACAAAGCATTCTCAGAAAATTATCCAATCATATTTAAAAGTGTTATCTTAACCTCAGAAGCAAATTTTAGCTTTTCAAAATCTCGGCCCTAAGTAATGGATGATTTATTTACCTGCAAGAGCGGCCTGTAAAGGTTTTTGTTGAGAACACTTCGATCGCAACTTAATAAATGTTTGATTTTGCTCCATATTGAAATCTTGAATGGCTATATCCATGGCTACTCTTTCTTCTTTGCCCACCCGCGTGTCACAATCCAATATGGCGCCGATTACTTGCTCGACTCCATTAATGCCTTCTGGTTTTAAGGCAAAGGTAATAAGAAAGAATAGGAGAAGAAAAAATGTTTTCATAATTGATAGTCTGAAGGTATACAAAAACATGTGCACTGTAACAATTTTATAGCTTCCAATATTATTGGATTGGGTTGAAGTCTCGATCTTAATAAGAGGGTGTTTGGTAGGAATTTTTATATGAAAATGCATTTTTGAATAGTAAATTGATGGAAAATGTGTGGTTGAAAAATAAGAAAAAGTTTTTGATTTACGTATAATATTATTTTAATAAAGAATGTGTGATTGAAAAGAAAAAAAAAATACATTTTAAAAAAAATGGGTGCCAAACGGGGCCTAAGTTAAATTAGAAATTTCCAGGTACAGGAGTGACAATGCAATTCTTTTGGCCGTGGTCAGATATTTTCTTGGGAGAACTCAAAAAATTGACCCAAGAAAAGTCATTTGCCACATATACTCTTTTCATGTCAGTTTGGTCACGCCAATTTCTGAAGTTGGTTGATTGATAAAATAATTACGTATGGTGTAAGCCACAAGAAATTTCTACTTGTTGAATATTTGTGGAAGTTTAGCTGTAAATAGAGTAAACAGTCTGTTCCCAACCGACAATAATAAATTTGAAATTGACTACTCATAACATTGTTTTAAAAATTAGTGAGATAGGTGAAAAATACAAAATTAATGAAGTGAAAGATTCTCCCCAAAAGAAAAAAAAAATAATAATAATAATAATAATGATAAACTAAAACTAAAACTAAAACTAAAGAAGGAATAAGAAGATGAACTCTGCTCAATCGACCGAGTTAGTTAATTGTCATGAAATTTCTGATACTTGTTTTTCTCGACAAGTCAACTCCAAAATAATGAAGAGTCTTGAAATTAATTAATTTCAAAGTTATTCACTAATCAGAGATTTGAAACTTTATCCCACAAGAAAAAATGCCTTTTATTTTTATTAATTATATGTCAATTATAAAAGATTTTAGATAAAGTCCGAATTTGGAGGTATTTGGAGCAAAAAATGAGAATTTTGTACTTAATTAGACTTGGTTTGGCGTCATTGAAGACCAAACAGATTTTACAGAATTGATAAGAAGCCTAGAGCTATTGGAGGAAAATTACAAGTTTGAAGAGGAGAAAGCTTTTGAAAGTTACATAATCAATATTGTATTTGGACGAAAAAGACCAAGCTCGGATGAAAAACTTGAGGTGGGACCAATATATAAAAAATAATAGTTGCAAGGGACCACAGTCTGCAAACTGCTGTCCCCAAGAACCGTCGGTTGCCACGGGTTGCAGTTTGGACCGTGAAAAAATTAAGTCCGCGGTTGGTTTACCGTTTTCGAGCCATTTTCTGTTTTCCGTTTTCGAAAACGTGAAAAACGCGTTTGGTCCATCGTTTTTGAAAACGCATTTTCAAAAACGAGTTAAATTTCATAATTGAAAACGCAAAATGACTTTTTATCGTTTTTAACGTTTTCAGTTATAAATGTCGAAAACGCGAAAAACGGGCCGTTTTCGAGGAAAACTAAAAATCATTTTGAAAATGATAATGGAAACCAACCGCACTCTAAGGGGGTGTTCTCTTTGTGTTTCAGTTTTGTGTTTTGAGTTTTGAATTCATTTTGAGTTTTGTGTTTTGAGTGTTTGTTTTGAAATTGTTGAAAATGCGTTCTTTTTGTTAGTTTCTCAAAACAAAAAAAAAATAAATTTTTTTTTTTAAAATTTTGAGAATCACCACAACACCCCCTCAAAACACCAAAAAAAAAAAAATTAATTTTTATTTATTTTTTTTTTAATTTTGAGAATCACCATACTATCTCCTCAAAAAAAAAAAATTTTAATTTTTAATTTTTTTTTTGAAACTTTGAGAATCACCACACCACCTCCTCAAAAAAACAATAAAATTTTAAAAACCCCCCCCCCCCCCCCAAAAAAAAAAAAAAAAAAAAAAAAAAAAAAAAAAAAGTGTTTCCCGCGTTTTCAATTTTTTCAAGTTTTACACTGAAAACGTCCAAAACGACAAAAAAGTCGTTTTGTGTTTTCTTCACAAATTTTTTTTTGTTTTCGAAAATTCGTTTTCGAAAACGGGAAAGAGAACACGTTTTCACCGTTTTGAAAAATCGAAAACAGAAAACGACCCGAAAACGGTAAAGAGAACAGGGCCTAAGTTTTTAAAGTTATTTCTTAAGGGTTTTTGCGGGATTTTTGAGACATGACTATCAGGCAAGACGAGCTTGTAAAAATCTGTTCTGGTTAAAAGGAGGGGAGAGACAATATAAAATTAGAAGAGAAAAAGGAGTAGAGATGGCAAAATAACCCGTCTCGCCCCATCCCAATGGGTTGGCATTGGCCCAAACCCACCGCATATATATATATTATTTGCTTTGGATTTTTAAATTTTGAATTTATATTTTATTCTTCAATGATAGTATAACTTTAAAATTTTGTCCTGCTCCACCGCCATCTCTAAAAAGGAGAGTAAATACAAGGAAGAAAGGATTCATTCAAGGAGTTGGATATTTGGTGCAAAATCATCATCTTTCATTCGTTTTCCCTTTAAACTTAGTTATGCATTTCAAGTCTTCCCTTTATTTTTCTTCTTCCATGATGTATAACAAAATGAAAAGACGAACAATGTAAACTAATTTTAAACCCTAAATTTAATTATTATACTTTGGTACTAGTTATGTTTGTGTTTTATTTTTACTTCTTTTCTTCAAGATTTGAATTACTTGATCACGAACTCATTTGTGAACCGTAACGAACCACAAGAAGTAAGTTATTCTTTAGACCAGATATTAAAATTGGGATTTGGATAGAATGTAGAGATATATTTTTACTAATTTTGCGATCTTTAATTGAATTGTTTAGTGATTGAATGCTCTTGATTAAGGCTTATTCTCATTCACATAGAGCTATAGAGATTTGACTTAATTAAGTAGGATTGGTTGCCATTTGAGAATGGTAAATCAATTAATATAGAAGACATAATTGATTGTTGTCGAAATTTAGTGCTTGAAATTAAATGGATAGTTATGATGAGCTCGTGACCATTAAAACCTTTTGTATATCAATTAATACCCTAAATTTTCTACTTGCACACTTTTTAATTATTTTTCGTATATTTATAATTCTTAGAATTATTAATTAAAATTACTTTGAATTGTTTTTACTAAAATAGAAGTCAGGCTTAGTTAATTCAATAATTGGGTAAATAATTCTCATGCGAACAATAATCAAAATTCTTAAATTCACTTTACTACTTATTTAATTAACATCGCACAAATTTACACTAACTTGTTTTAGTGATCAGCATCTGTATTTAACAACTATATTGACCATTTGATATTGACTGGAAGACCATGAATCTTATATTGATTAAGATGATAATCAAACCGTTAAATTAATACTTTAAGAATCATATTTCTTTATTAATTATAATTTATTATTGTCTTGATTCTTTTAATTTCACCAAATAATTTTAATATTCTTCTTTGCGTTGAATGCTTGTCACTGACGTCTTTTACGTAATTTTTTGTAGGGACTAATAATATATTAATCAAAGTATTCTTCTTGTTTAATTTCTAAGAGATATATTTATTTGTAGTTTGCTCCAACAATTATTACTTCAAAATTCTTGTTAGGTTGAGTTTGTAAATATTTTCACAGGTAAAAGATTTTTTTGGATGAGTAGAATGCTCCTTCAACGTCTTTGACCTTTTAGCACAATATATAATCAACACATTTTGCTCCTCGGGGCATAGGTTAGTGGTGCAACGAACAAGAGTGAGGTTATCTCACACCTTGCTGACAGTCACAGTATAGGGATTCGATTTCTGAAACATGAAATTTGACTCCTTGTAGGCGCAGTATACATGCAGTTCTTGTTCCCTGACATGTTAAGGAACATCCCGTGATTTACCTTCCTCACAAAACTCTAGGAGCGGGACGGTGGGGCCCATCAAGATTGGGGGTTCAACCTTTTTTAATAAACACATTTTGCTTTTAACGTTGAAGCTCCATATTTATAGGGTTTAATTTGAATAGATCCACATTTACGTCGAACTCCCTTCTAAATTTAAAGACTGAATAGGTTCGTGGACATGCCAATATTTTTGGATGGTGGGTCCCACCCATTTGCGAATTCATGCCATATAAATAGACGGTAAGTATATATTTTGAGGGTTCTATCAAGAGTCTATTTGGCGTGAAAAAAAAAAAAAGAATAAAATTAAATAACGCATGATTAAAAATAAAATTTAAAGAATCAAATATCAAACAGGTTCTACTTTTGGATAGATAAATGGTTAAAATCATACATGGTACATATTTTGCTCCATGTGGATCGGGAATACTTTTTTTAATAAAAGCGAATACTATGATTCTTCATTTTGAATCGGTATTCTAAAAAGCGGAAGGCATAATTAGGCCTGGTAGGTCAAGTTTCAAACTTTACTAGCCTAAACCAACTTAGGCAAGTCCCAAGCATAAATTTTTTTAAAAAAATGGTTATCTTATTTTTAATATTATTTTAATCTTTTAATGATTTTAAAGTTATTTAATAATTATAATAATATGAACCTTACATATATTTACTTAATAATCTCTTAATTAGTCAATTATACAATGTTTAAGTTTTTGAAATGCAAAAAATTAGATTATATTTCATCGTTTCAATTTTCAATTAGACAAATCTTACTCAATAGATTTATAGAAATTTCATAAATAGTTTCGAGGTTTCAACAAAATGATAAATTTGAAAATCATAATTACATAGTGTAGATATCACTATAGCTTAAATATTATATAATTATTTATCGAACTCCGATTCAATATCATCTTCTTTACCTAATTTGTCATCTGTGGCATCCGCTATAAAATCATCCTCCTCAGGTTCTTCTATTTCATTTTGAGCATTGCTAGTACTTCTTGTAGGTTATAAGATATTATTCTCCATCCATAACATTTCATTTTGAGCATTCCTAATTAATATATTGTCTTCAATATTCACCAAATTCGAAATTTTTACTTGAATTCATTGATGAAGGGAGATTAGATTGGGAGCAATCAACTATCACTGTTTTCCAATTTTTCTTTCGCAGCTGTTTTGTTTGAAAGTGTTTCCATTTTTAATTTCTATACAGATAAAATCCTTTAAAAACTTGAAACTATATTCAAATAAAATACTTTTAAAAAAGAAAAATATAAAAAAATTAATAAGCATTACACACATTAAACGGTCAATTTCGCGTTCATTGTCTAGGCGTGCATTTCATTCGTGCCTCGCACCTAGACGTCATTTAAGTCAACTTTTTAGAACACAGTTCCAAACAAATCAAACTAAAGGCTGGAGGAATAGAAATATTAATGGACCCTGTCTCCTTTCGGTTGGGCCAGCCTACATTTGTATTTATACAAGAGAAAATTACGCGTAGACCTTTTTAAAAAAGTTACATTTCATTAGTCAGATTTTAAATTTAATCTTTCATTAATCAGGTTATAATTATTTTTTTAAAATTTATTAATAAATATACTAATAATAACCACCCTATAATTAAAATTACATATCATTCTATTTCCGCTCCCTACTCATACATTTTCTCTCTCTACTCACGCACACTCTCATAAATCAGATTTGACAGACGCAGCAGGTGATGTTGTGGTGGTTGTTGCCAGTGCTGCGGAGGAGAAATCATGTGATTGGTTGAGCTCTAGTGTGTAGGAGGGTAGAGAGGCCATATTTGTAGCCGCCGCTGACTCTAATCACCACCACAGTCAGATATGTGTGTATTGATGCAAGATAACGATAGTACGGGAAGAGAAAAAAGTCAGCCGACCGTATCTAGGAAGGGATCTGTGCCAACTAGATGGAGACAGCTCGATTCCACCACTGGCAAGAATGAATACTTTGTGGTTGATGCTTTGAACTAATGAAAACTTGGTAAATCAGAGGAAACGATCGGGTAAAATTATGGATGTCGGAATTTGGTGAGAAGAAGTGGTTGAGCGGCAGGATCTCAAGTTTGGTTAAATTTGTGAACCAATGAGGTAGAACAACTTGAAATCATTGTGTGAAATATCAAGAAAAAGTACTAAGATGAGGAAAATTAGAGAGAAAAGTAAAATTCTTAAACTATTGAAAGAAAGATTGATTTTTCAAATTGCTGATGATTTAACGCTTACAGGTTTTAGGAGTTTGACTGAGCCTCCTAATTGGTTATTTCCAACCATGGTTTGAATAGACCAAAGAGTAGAAGAAATAGAACCGGTCAAATAATTTTTGGAGCTATAGTTTAAGATTTGTTGAAGATTGGATTTAGAGTTGTTGCGCTAGTGATGTCAAAACCAGAAACGGAGGTGAAGGCCTTGGAATTTTTCAATTAAAAGCAAAACAACAAATAAATTGTGAGAAATAAATAGATGTAATGAAGTGATTGTAACCAATTGATCAATTATTGGGTAATTGTGACCAATAAAATGAGCAAAGAAAATTCTAGATATACATAATTTTTGTCCATAAGGGTGTCCACGCCTCTCACCTTGATGTACAAAAATTATGTACATCAAACAAAGTTCAATGAGTAACTTGTGACCAATAATAATGTAACCTAAAAGATATGCGATTTTGTGACTAAATTTGTAACTATGACCTACAATTTGTGTTTATGTAACAAATAAATAAATTATGATAAATTAATTTGATAATTTGTAATTTATAAATAAGTTGAAACAAATTAATTTAATAAGTTGTTACCAATAAATAATTTGTGACATATAAAAACGTGTAATTTGAGACTAAATTTATAATTATGATATACAAATTGTCTTTGTGATTGTTATCTTGTATAGTTTTGTGATTAGTATGTGATTTGATTATTGGTCATTATGTACATGTGGATGAATATTTTCACTTTTTTTTCTTCTGTTTTTTTTAATGACGGAGGAATCTGCAATCGCTACTCTTCCGGTGCACACTGAGTAAATCTTCGGGTTGATGAAATAGCCTGCAAATCACGCTAACCAGGTAAACTACACTAGGTAAGCCATGTGTGACAAGCTCAACCAAGAAAGTGTTGGTAGGCGGAATCGAACTCATGACTAAAGGGCTCCGCACTCACCTACTCCACCACTCAGCCACTCAATGAGGGACAATATTTTCACATTTTTAATATTACGAGCGATGGATGTTACATTAATACGGATGACATCTGTGTATTATAATTGCTATTTAATTTAGGTTAATTTTTTGTTGGATAGAATTTGTGATAATATATTTGTGATAACAGATTATAGTTAGACAACAGATAACATTCAATACATTACTAGTCACAATAGATCACAATTAATACAATTGGTCATAAAAGGTCACAGTCAACATATTAATAGGTTACAAACTTTTAAAAATGAGTTGCAATGAATACTTGTAGCTAATTAATATGATAATTTTCAATGAATAAATGAATTATGATCAATAAAAGTTTTGATTTTGTGACTGATGAATAGTTTGTGACTTATAAAATTTTTTATTCGTAATCGATAAATAATCTGTGGCCTATAAATTTTTTTATTTGTGATTGAGAAATAAGCTGTGACTAATAATTTGACGAGTTGTGATCGAAAATTAATTTGTAACCAATTAATTTATAAATTGTGATCAAATTGTACAGAATTGTTTCCTTAATATATTTAATTAATAAAATATATGTTTAATAAATTAGTTAATAAATAAAATTTGAAAAAAAAAATCTAATTTTTGAAATTTGGTCATGAACACATAAGGTCATAGTTCATACATTACAGGTCACAATTCGTCGTTAAGGTAACGATTCATTTGTCACAAGTTTGAGTTCACAAGTTACAAATCGGTATAAACTGATCACATATCAATATTAATAGGTCACATGTTGTAAAAGTCACAGATCAAATTTATAGGTCACATCTTATGTTACAAGTCACGAGTAACAAATTACAAGTTAAAAATCATATTTTATATGTCACAATGTACACAGGTCACAGGTTATTGACTAGAAAAAAAAAGATTTGTGAATTTAATATATTTAATTAATCAGCTAATTTCGCTACGCCTATACCTTCAGGTTGTAAAAACCCAAAACTACTACTAGGGGGTAAAAAGAACAAGAATCAGAGATTTAAAATAGAAAGATTACGTAAAAGCTAAAAATTGTGCACCTATTTGGCCCCCATTTTTTCAAATTAAAATTGGTGGAATAGTATTTTTTTTTTTATAAGAATGAATGACAGCAGGAGAAGAAGAAAAAGTATTCGATTTACGTATAATATTATTTTATTAAAAATTGTGTGATTAAAAATAAAAGGGAGAAAAATGAAATTAAATTTAATGGGACCAAATGGGGCTGTATTTTACTTGACTACAATGATGATAGTGGACAAGCATTCCATTTTTGCAGAAACTCTGTATTTCTTCCAAAGTATGACATGGCATTAGATAGCATCACTTCAATGTCGTGTTTCATAGCCTCGAAACTTCTCTAGTAGTTATTCTCTAACCTAGGATGGATAACTTCCAGAAACAAAGGTACTGGGAACCTGCAAAGTTAATGCAGTAACATATTCAAATCAATTTTCAACATTTCCTTGTTTGCACCTTTTTATAATTGTTTATAAATTATAATCACTCAAACCATTTTAACTACATTTTTTAACCACATATTCGTCGGGAGGTCGTTGGAACATTCGTCAGAATTGTTGTTGGAACTAAAAAGATTGCTGAAATTGTTGCCTGAGCTGTCCTCGGAGAAGTTGCCGGAGCTGTCGCCGAAGAAGTCGTCGGAGGTGGGTGGGGTGGAGAGAAAAAGAGAAGGGTTTGATGTGATGGTTGGGTGAGTTGGAGGTAGGGTGGGATAAGCAGATTAATTATATTATATTATAATTAAATATTTAATAAATGTAATTATCATCTGATTTTGGAAAGATTTCTAGAAGTTTGTTAATTTTGAAATGTGATTTTTAAAGGAAGGATTTTTTTTTTTTTTTTTTTTTATAATGATGCAATTTTAAAGTATACTAATAAGAATTTTAGTTTTCTCAATTATAAATTTAAAAATTACATGTTGGCTCAAACTATCTCGGCTAACCCTAATATTGATCAGCTAGCTAGTTCGATCCAAGATTTTGAAGCTACAGTTTGAGCTAAGTACGGATCATATTTTAGATAAGTTAGTTCGATCCCACTAGGACTTGAGTTAATCCAACTTGAACGTGAACATGAGACACCCCTAATGTCCACCTTAAGACGAAGAAATCTTTTTATCGATGAAATTCATTATGACAAAAAATGGGATCTATTGGAAATTTTATTTCACTACTAACGTAAAAGAATTAAACTATACATATATTCTAATTAAATAATTCACTTTATTGATATTTCCTTAGCTGAATTGCCTGGTTGACTTTTAGTAGATCAAATTTCGAGTAATTAGTCTAGATATTCAATTGAACTAGTCAAGTTTAAAGAGATAATGTCAACAATTTAACGATGGCTTTTCCAATATTTCTTTTACCTAATCACCATATTTATATATATACATTGTACCCAAGCCGACTTTTCTTTTTACCATATTTATCACAAGCAAACTACTTTGACTTTTTTTTTTAAAGAGAAATTAAATATACATTAATTATAATTAAGGGTATAATTGATATATGATAATTAAGGGTATATTTTGTAAAATAATTTTTTTTCACTATTTGGTGTAGCTAAAAATCATATTTTAGTATATTTTGATAAAAATTGATAAAATATGTTGTTAAAAAATTAACAAAGGTTGTGAATCCCGTATGATTCATATTAATTGTTGATTTTGATTTTTGTCAAATTTTTATGCACACCGAATAGAGATTTTGTAGAAGTAGAGAAAAATGATATGTTCGTGCATAAAATTATTTTATTAAAATAATGTATCGTTAAAAAATAAATTTTGACTATAAGTTAATCTAAAAGCAAAGACATGATAATAAATATAAGAATTTCCATTATTTTAGTCACGTGTTAGCCTAGTTGCAGTAACTTGCAAGAAACCTTTTCTGTGGAATTTAAGTTCAACTAGTCGCCATAGAACCTTTCTTAGCCTCCAAAAAACCTGGTCAAGCAACAAAAGATATTACGATGAACTTTCATCCATGGCTGCTAATCAAATTAATCACCTATATAAATTGGAAAAAAACACACAATTTCAACTTAATCCACCTTCACCATGAAAAGTCTCTATCTCGCGATCTTTCTTCTTTTCATATTATCCCCGGCCGGGGTGCGTTGCCGGCCATTACGGGACGGTTCTAGTTTGGTTTCAGACGGCGTTAATGATCGTTCTGAAGAAGAAGATTCTTCGTTTATACGTCTTAAAAGTATGGATTATGGGGCAGAAGAGGGAGAAGATTGCAAGCAAATGTATGGTTTTTTACCATGCTCAAAGAGTAGTTTAGGACATTTGTTCTTGATCATTGTTTATGAATATCTTTTGTTTCATGGAGAATCCTATGTTGCCTCTGGAGGAGAAAGGATTTTCAAAATTCTTGGTCCTGGTGTTTTTGGTGCTAGTATTTTTCAAGTTATTGGTTCTCTTCCTGAAGCATTGATCCTACTAGGTAAGATCCTAAATTTGTGCTACCTATGTCAAGAAATTTTTTGGTCGGGCTATGTCGAAAGTCTTTCCCTCTTTTTTTTTTTTTTTTTTTTTTTTTTTCGAGAGGCATTGATGATACACTTCTTCTAAATGGCCTAAACCCTATTACAAGATCATATGAAAATGTTAAGATATACTTAACGTGTATGTGAGCGAATTATGTCGAGGAAACCGCACTCAAAGGTAGAGCATTTCCCATTTTTACAGGAACTTCTATACCTAAAACAACGGTATCTCAAATAAATTCTTGAACTTTCATTTTATTTAGTAAGTGCTTATATATTTTCCTAAGCACTAATCTACTTATTCTCCTAATGCCTTTTCAAATTATGTTTTTGATTTTTATCACTTCCCACATTATTTGAAGTTAAAAAAAAAAGTTAGATTCTTAAATTGAATTAATGTTGCATTGGTTGTTTAAGATTCTATGATAATGGTTTTTATATTCTTGGGTATAATTTTGTCAAGAAGAAATTGTGTTCTGACTTTGTCCACCCTCAACAGCATCTGGGCTATTGAACGGTAAAGAAACTGCTCAAGAATGCGTCATAACTGGAGTTGGGTTGCTTGCTGGATCAACAATTTTGCTCCTCACTCTAGTTTGGGGAACTTGTGTCATTCTTGGCGGTCATCATTATTCCAATCAGTCGGGCCCTAATTCTTCATACCATAAAGAGCAAAACCATGTTGAGAAATTGTTATCAAAATCAAACGGTTTGTCTTCGTTTTCCCTTTCTCGATTATTTACAGGTTGATTTTTAATTTTCTTATGTTACTTTTCCATTTATTGTGCTACAGGTTATGGTGTAGTGACAGATTTGGAAACATGCCATACTGCTTGGATCATGCTTGGTTCAGTGATTCCATTAATAATGATCCAAATTCCAAGAATTTTCAACTTACCTTATCTTGGGGAAAGGATTGTTATACTGACTACCCTTTTGGTTTCAGTCATTTTCCTTCTCTGTTACTTCTTCTATCAGGTATTAAAAATTGTGCACGCCATGTGTTTGATAAAAAGAATTGATAAGTAAAAATTAGATATTTGCTTTTGTTCCCTTGATCTCATGTTTGTGAAAGAGTATGTATGAAATGTCTCTAAAATTTTCCCCTTGATGCTCTTTTATCAGTTAATTGATTTCATAGTTAGAGAGGGAAATTAGGCTCTAGTAAAATTATGGTTCAACTATTGAGGTGAGGATTGATCTTCAGACGAAATGCTAGATGTTTAAATAGTCTCATCGTCAATCCAGTTCAAATACCGGTTTTACATATGAGAGGGTAACTAAGCAAGAATTTGGCATACTTAAAATCTGTTCTATATGGAAATATTTTACATTTACGCTATCTGATCATCCTTGGTAAATTCATATATGAGGATTTGCGTGCTTTGTCTACACGTTTTTACTTTCCACTTCGATTTTTATTTTTCTCATTCAAATTTTTCTTTCACAAATTGAGCAGTTCTTTGAGCCATGGATTCAAAAGAGACATTTGTCATACATAAAGCACGAGCACTTAGTTTTAGACGTTCTAAAACATGTGCAGAATCGTACAATGGGAAGCCTTCTAACTGACAACGGTTCGCCAAATGTGTCAGTTATTAGAAGGTACCTTTTGAGAACCATTTTTTTCCCCTCTTTTTTTGGTACTAATACTATAGTGCATAATCTTTAATAATTTTCTTTATTATTTGTTTGCAGGCTATTCTATGAAACAGACTGTGATGGAGACAAGTTCATCTCATTCCCTGAACTACAAGAATTTCTACAAGAAATCAGATCTGAAAATATACTATTGGATAACGATAATGAAACAACAGAGATGATGAAGGAATTTGATAATGACAATGACAATAAAATAACCATAGATGAATTTGTCAATGGAATGAAAAAATGGCTTGACGAGGCGAAAGGTACTTTGAATAAAAGATATCACTCGATTAAATCGATGAAAGGCTTATACCAGGTAATTAATCTTTATACTCGTACATTTTATTGCATCTAGTAGAAGAATTGAAAGCATTTTGTTATTCTGATTTATTTCCTCAAATGGTCTCCTACAGGTTCTTAAACCTTGGATTGAAAAGAAAAGGGCAGAACGTGAAACGATGAGAATTCTAATTCCAAAACTTTTAGAACATCTACAAAGCATTGCGTATGGCGGTCTTTTGACAGAAGATGGAGCTCCAGATATATCTGCTATAAAAAGGTAAATTTTAGTAAATTATATGATAATTTTTGGAAGATTATATTTCGGCTAAACTAACTAATCCTAAATTTCAGGTTGTTCAAGGAGATTGATCTTGACAAAGATGACACCATATCATATCATGAATTGAGGAAACTGATGACTAATATGAGGTCTGGCATATTACCCTATGATGCGGATGCAGCAGCATCCAAAATAATGAAGGAACTTGATATGAGTGGAGATCATTTGATTGATGAGGAAGAATTTGTCACTGGATTGTCCAAATGGCTAAAGACAACTTCTAATCCATATGCTAGCTCCGAGAAGAGCGAAGAAGATGACTATAAAGTAAATACAACCTTCTCGAGTTTTCTATTTCTGAGACTGCTTTATCATTTCTTTTTATTCCTGATCCTTATGAAATCTTTGTAAATATTGTGCAGGAAACATGGGAACAGACTGACAAGCTGATAGAGGACAAGTTCACTGATAAATCACCACTTGCCTGGACGAAGGCTATAACTCTTTTGGTGCTCGGGATTGTTATATTAGGTCTTCTAGCTGAACCTCTTATTGATAGTGTTCGCAATTTATCCAAAACTGCAAGCGTCTCTTCGTTCCATATTGCCTTCATTTTCGTCCCATTGGCTACAAATGCTCGGATAACAATATCTCTGATCACTGAAGCCCGCCGAAAGAAACCAAAGCTTTCTTCCTTGACATTTTCTGAGGTTCGTCCCAATCCTTATCCTAATATATAATATGTAATTATCTTTGCATTTTGCTTATTGAATTTACACGGCTGTTTTGAATAATGCAGATATATGGTACTGTGTTCATGAACAACATTTTGGGCTTGGCAGTTCTTCTTTCCCTCATCTATTTTCGTGGTCTAACATGGAATTTCTCTGCCGAGGTTTTGATGGTTCTGGTTGTTTCTGTTATTATGGGATGCCTTGCCAGTTTTAGGAAAGTTTTCCCTGTTTGGACATCATTCTTGGCTTATTTGTTGTACCCAATGTCCTTGGTCCTGGTCTATGTTCTTGGTCATTTTAAGTAGTTGTCCTAGAGCTTGGAGCAGATTTTACAGGTTCATATTTGTAATAATGAGTAATTTAATATTCTTTGATTTTTTGTTCAATGTAAATAATGTGAAAAGTTGGTTAATTTATTATGAGATAAATTTTATTCAAATATTGCATGATATTCCTTCACTTCTTTCCTAGTATCTTTTTATCACATTAGATTAGTGTTTTCCTTCCATCAGATGGAACCATTTATTTAAAAATTTTAATCCATGTTTACTCACAATTTAGTTGAAATGAAAGTTTTTTATCCGCAGCTTATTATTGTATTTATGTTTTGAACTTTATTCGTTGGGTTCTTACCTATAATTGTCAATTAATTAGCACAATTTTCGATGTCTATAAAAATAATCTATTAGCATGTTTTGAAATGAGGAACGATATTTAGTTGTATTTGTTGTATTTTTTTAAAAAGAGAGAGGCATAAATCTTTTTGCCCTCTTAACAGATATTTTTTTGGATAGAAACCGTCATCAAGAATAAGATATGTTTATTGATGAAATGTCAATGACAAGAATGTGACAAAAAAATTGAGAACTATGACGAGAATATAATGACCTCACTCATGTCCTAGTGAGTGTTTTTTTACTCTCAAAGTAAGCTCTTGTATGATGATGGTCATTATTTGAAAAAAATATATATATATATATTTTGAATAGTGATTTTTAGGAGAATGTGTGATTAAAAAATAGGAAAAAATTTTGAATTTAAGTGTTGAATATTTTCTTGTGTGGTTAAAAATGAATATGTAGAAAAAAAAAGTTTTCAAGTAATGATTGTCAAATTAAGGCTAAATAAGGACTAAGGAATGTTGAAGTCTTGGAATAATTAATAAAAGTGGAAATTAAACGTCTTACCCCATTTTATTTACTAATTCAAATTTTACATTTTCACATTTTTTATTCTATAAATATTATATTTTAGTAAGTGAGAGTGAAATATTATAAACAACTTCACTCCTACAATTAATTGGTTAACTAGCTTATATCACTCTTCCAAAAAGGCCAAATCAAATACACCAAATTTATCATCCAAAATTCCCAAATTAACGTGGAACCATTCAAACTTTCTCAAATCATGGTACCTCATCTCTTCAAAATCAAAACTATGATAACCCAAAAAATTTATATACATCCCAAAGATTTCTCGTCTTAATCCCTTTGACTCCAAATTTTGAGCATCAATTCCAGTATGTTCTCTCTACAATTCAAAAATTATAATATTTTTTAAGTCAAATATAAAAGATTATAAAAGATTTTGGATAAAATTTGAATTTGGAGGTATTAGGAAAAAAATGAGAACTTTGAACTTAATTAGACTTGGTTTGATATCGTTGAAGACTAAACAGATTTTACAGAATTGACAAGAAGCCTTAAGCAATTGGAGGAAAATTACAAGTTTGAAGAGTAGAAAGCTTTTGAAAGTTACATGACCAACATTGTATTTGGACGAAAAAGACTTGAAGTGGGACCAATATAAAAAATAATAATAGTTGCAAGGGACCACGGTCTGCAAACTGCGGTCCCCAAGAACTGTAGTTGGCAGCGGTCGGGTTGCAATTTGGACCATGAAAAAATTTAAGGGCGCGTTCCCTTTGCCGTTTTCTATTTTTAGTTTTCGAAAACGTCGAAAATGCATTTGATTTCCCATTTTCAAAAACGCATTTTCAAAAACAAAAAAAGAAAAATTACTGAAGAAAATGCCCAAATCGGAAAATTGTGGTAAACGTGGAAAATGGACACTCTTTCTGGGTGAACACATTTCCTCGGCTTCCTCTCTCCTAAGCCTCCTCAACTGCCGGAATCACCACCTTCCAGCGATGAAACCACCTGCTTCAACCACCAGAAGCCTCACCTCATTCCCCTCTACAATATCCAACCAACCATCAGCCACAAAATCAACCGGAGGTAGTAGAAAATCCAGCCAAAAACACAAATGTCGCACACACTTTTCTGCCAGAAAACTCCCATTTTGACGATGCCCACGGTTGCGCACTACCAACAGTCGATAGCCCTCATCCAGGCGAACAATATCATGTCCTAACATTAACCAATAATACACCAATTCGTTGAGATGTGAATCTACTCAAATACGGTAGTAGCGAGAACGAAGCAATGGTATCAATTCATGTTTCTGGCCAATTTGAATCAGTCGAGGATGAATCACGTCCCTACAACCATGGGTAACACTTCAATTTCATCAATTCATGCAGAAATTGTCGCTGGAATGGGAGTTTTCGGCCTTGTGACTTGTTGATTTTGAGCAGAAATTTCGGCCTATTCGGCTGGAGTTAGGGCCAACTGTTGGGTGGGATTTATAGACATCATTGCAAGCTTCAAGGTGGTACTATGATCCAGTGACCATGGTGGCC
>NC_036242.1:5274764-5316140 GCF_002742605.1 Olea europaea var. sylvestris | reverse complement strand
TATCTCAAATAAATTCTTGAACTTTCATTATATTTAGTAAGTGCTTATATATTTTCCTAAGCACTAATCTACTTATTCTCCTAATGCCTTTTCAAATTATGTTTTTGATTTTTATCACTTCCCACATTATTTGAAGTTAAAAAAAAAAGTTAGATTCTTAAATTGAATTAATGTTGCATTGGTTGTTTAAGATTCTATGATAATGGTTTTTATATTCTTGGGTATAATTTTGTCAAGAAGAAATTGTGTTCTGACTTTGTCCACCCTCAACAGCATCTGGGCTATTGAACGGTAAAGAAACTGCTCAAGAATGCGTCATAACTGGAGTTGGGTTGCTTGCTGGATCAACAATTTTGCTCCTCACTCTAGTTTGGGGAACTTGTGTCATTCTTGGCGGTCATCATTATTCCAATCAGTCGGGCCCTAATTCTTCATACCATAAAGAGCAAAACCATGTTGAGAAATTGTTATCAAAATCAAACGGTTTGTCTTCGTTTACCCGTTCTCGATTATTTACAGTTTGATTTTTAATTTTCTTATGTTACTTTTCCATTTATTGTGCTACAGGTTATGGTGTAGTGACAGATTTGGAAACATGCCATACTGCTTGGATCATGCTTGGTTCAGTGATTCCATTAATAATGATCCAAATTCCAAGAATTTTCAACTTACCTTATCTTGGGGAAAGGATTGTTATACTGACTACCCTTTTGGTTTCAGTCATTTTCCTTCTCTGTTACTTCTTCTATCAGGTATTAAAAATTGTGCACGCCATGTGTTTGATAAAAAGAATTGATAAGTAAAAATTAGATATTTGCTTTTGTTCCCTTGATCTCATGTTTGTGAAAGAGTATGTATGAAATGTCTCTAAAATTTTCCCCTTGATGCTCTTTTATCAGTTAATTGATTTCATAGTTAGAGAGGGAAATTAGGCTCTAGTAAAATTATGGTTCAACTATTGAGGTGAGGATTGATCTTCAGACGAAATGCTAGATGTTTAAATAGTCTCATCGTCAATCCAGTTCAAATACCGGTTTTACATATGAGAGGGTAACTAAGCAAGAATTTGGCATACTTAAAATCTGTTCTATATGGAAATATTTTACATTTACGCTATCTGATCATCCTTGGTAAATTCATATATGAGGATTTGCGTGCTTTGTCTACACGTTTTTACTTTCCACTTCGATTTTTATTTTTCTCATTCAAATTTTTCTTTCACAAATTGAGCAGTTCTTTGAGCCATGGATTCAAAAGAGACATTTGTCATACATAAAGCACGAGCACTTAGTTTTAGACGTTCTAAAACATGTGCAGAATCGTACAATGGGAAGCCTTCTAACTGACAACGGTTCGCCAAATGTGTCAGTTATTAGAAGGTACCTTTTGAGAACCATTTTTTTCCCCTCTTTTTTTGGTACTAATACTATAGTGCATAATCTTTAATAATTTTCTTTATTATTTGTTTGCAGGCTATTCTATGAAACAGACTGTGATGGAGACAAGTTCATCTCATTCCCTGAACTACAAGAATTTCTACAAGAAATCAGATCTGAAAATATACTATTGGATAACGATAATGAAACAACAGAGATGATGAAGGAATTTGATAATGACAATGACAATAAAATAACCATAGATGAATTTGTCAATGGAATGAAAAAATGGCTTGACGAGGCGAAAGGTACTTTGAATAAAAGATATCACTCGATTAAATCGATGAAAGGCTTATACCAGGTAATTAATCTTTATACTCGTACATTTTATTGCATCTAGTAGAAGAATTGAAAGCATTTTGTTATTCTGATTTATTTCCTCAAATGATCTCCTACAGGTTCTTAAACCTTGGATTGAAAAGAAAAGGGCAGAACGTGAAACGATGAGAATTCTAATTCCAAAACTTTTAGAACATCTACAAAGCATTGCGTATGGCGGTCTTTTGACAGAAGATGGAGCTCCAGATATATCTGCTATAAAAAGGTAAATTTTAGTAAATTATATGATAATTTTTGGAAGATTATATTTCGGCTAAACTAACTAATCCTAAATTTCAGGTTGTTCAAGGAGATTGATCTTGACAAAGATGACACCATATCATATCATGAATTGAGGAAACTGATGACTAATATGAGGTCTGGCATATTACCCTATGATGCGGATGCAGCAGCATCCAAAATAATGAAGGAACTTGATATGAGTGGAGATCATTTGATTGATGAGGAAGAATTTGTCACTGGATTGTCCAAATGGCTAAAGACAACTTCTAATCCATATGCTAGCTCCGAGAAGAGCGAAGAAGATGACTATAAAGTAAATACAACCTTCTCGAGTTTTCTATTTCTGAGACTGCTTTATCATTTCTTTTTATTCCTGATCCTTATGAAATCTTTGTAAATATTGTGCAGGAAACATGGGAACAGACTGACAAGCTGATAGAGGACAAGTTCACTGATAAATCACCACTTGCCTGGACGAAGGCTATAACTCTTTTGGTGCTCGGGATTGTTATATTAGGTCTTCTAGCTGAACCTCTTATTGATAGTGTTCGCAATTTATCCAAAACTGCAAGCGTCTCTTCGTTCCATATTGCCTTCATTTTCGTCCCATTGGCTACAAATGCTCGGATAACAATATCTCTGATCACTGAAGCCCGCCGAAAGAAACCAAAGCTTTCTTCCTTGACATTTTCTGAGGTTCGTCCCAATCCTTATCCTAATATATAATATGTAATTATCTTTGCATTTTGCTTATTGAATTTACACGGCTGTTTTGAATAATGCAGATATATGGTACTGTGTTCATGAACAACATTTTGGGCTTGGCAGTTCTTCTTTCCCTCATCTATTTTCGTGGTCTAACATGGAATTTCTCTGCCGAGGTTTTGATGGTTCTGGTTGTTTCTGTTATTATGGGATGCCTTGCCAGTTTTAGGAAAGTTTTCCCTGTTTGGACATCATTCTTGGCTTATTTGTTGTACCCAATGTCCTTGGTCCTGGTCTATGTTCTTGGTCATTTTAAGTAGTTGTCCTAGAGCTTGGAGCAGATTTTACAGGTTCATATTTGTAATAATGAGTAATTTAATATTCTTTGATTTTTTGTTCAATGTAAATAATGTGAAAAGTTGGTTAATTTATTATGAGATAAATTTTATTCAAATTTTGCATGATATTCCTTCACTTCTTTCCTAGTATCTTTTTATCACATTAGATTAGTGTTTTCCTTCCATCAGATGGAACCATTTATTTAAAAATTTTAATCCATGTTTACTCACAATTTAGTTGAAATGAAAGTTTTTTATCCGCAGCTTATTATTGTATTTATGTTTTGAACTTTATTCGTTGGGTTCTTACCTATAATTGTCAATTAATTAGCACAATTTTCGATGTCTATAAAAATAATCTATTAGCATGTTTTGAAATGAGGAACGATATTTAGTTGTATTTGTTGTATTTTTTTAAAAAGAGAGAGGCATAAATCTTTTTGCCCTCTTAACAGATATTTTTTTGGATAGAAACCGTCATCAAGAATAAGATATGTTTATTGATGAAATGTCAATGACAAGAATGCGACAAAAAAATTGAGAACTATGACGAGAATATAATGACCTCACTCATGTCCTAGTGAGTGTTTTTTTACTCTCAAAGTAAGCTCTTGTATGATGATGGTCATTATTTGAAAAAAAAATATATATATATATTTTGAATAGTGATTTTTAGGAGAATGTGTGATTAAAAAATAGGAAAAAATTTTGAATTTAAGTGTTGAATATTTTCTTGTGTGGTTAAAAATGAATATGTAGAAAAAAAAAGTTTTCAAGTAATGATTGTCAAATTAAGGCTAAATAAGGACTAAGGAATGTTGAAGTCTTGGAATAATTAATAAAAGTGGAAATTAAAAGTCTTACCCCATTTTATTTACTAATTCAAATTTTACATTTTCACATTTTTTATTCTATAAATATTATATTTTAGTAAGTGAGAGTGAAATATTATAAACAACTTCACTCCTACAATTAATTGGTTAACTAGCTTATATCACTCTTCCAAAAAGGCCAAATCAAATACACCAAATTTATCATCCAAAATTCCCAAATTAACGTGGAACCATTCAAACTTTCTCAAATCATGGTACCTCATCTCTTCAAAATCAAAACTATGATAACCCAAAAAATTTATATACATCCCAAAGATTTCTCGTCTTAATCCCTTTGACTCCAAATTTTGAGCATCAATTCCAGTATGTTCTCTCTACAATTCAAAAATTATAATATTTTTTAAGTCAAATATAAAAGATTATAAAAGATTTTGGATAAAATTTGAATTTGGAGGTATTAGGAAAAAAATGAGAACTTTGAACTTAATTAGACTTGGTTTGATATCGTTGAAGACTAAACAGATTTTACAGAATTGACAAGAAGCCTTAAGCAATTGGAGGAAAATTACAAGTTTGAAGAGTAGAAAGCTTTTGAAAGTTACATGACCAACATTGTATTTGGACGAAAAAGACTTGAAGTGGGACCAATATAAAAAATAATAATAGTTGCAAGGGACCACGGTCTGCAAACTGCGGTCCCCAAGAACTGTAGTTGGCAGCGGTCGGGTTGCAATTTGGACCATGAAAAAATTTAAGGGCGCGTTCCCTTTGCCGTTTTCTATTTTTAATTTTCGAAAACGTCGAAAATGCATTTGATTTCCCATTTTCAAAAACGCATTTTCAAAAACAAAAAAAAGAAAAATTACTGAAGAAAATGCCCAAATCGGAAAATTGTGATAAACGTGGAAAATGGACACTCTTTCTGGGTGAACACATTTCCTCGGCTTCCTCTCTCCTAAGCCTCCTCAACTGCCGGAATCACCACCTTCCAGCGATGAAACCACCTGCTTCAACCACCAGAAGCCTCACCTCATTCCCCTCTACAATATCCAACCAACCATCAGCCACAAAATCAACCGGAGGTAGTAGAAAATCCAGCCAAAAACACAAATGTCGCACACACTTTTCTGCCAGAAAACTCCCATTTTGACGATGCCCACGGTTGCGCACTACCAACAGTCGATAGCCCTCATCCAGGCGAACAATATCATGTCCTAACATTAACCAATAATACACCAATTCGTTGAGATGTGAATCTACTCAAATACGGTAGTAGCGAGAACGAAGCAATGGTATCAATTCATGTTTCTGGCCAATTTGAATCAGTCGAGGATGAATCACGTCCCTACAACCATGGGTAACACTTCAATTTCATCAATTCATGCAGAAATTGTCGCTGGAATGGGAGTTTTCGGCCTTGTGACTTGTTGATTTTGAGCAGAAATTTCGGCCTATTCGGCTGGAGTTAGGGCCAACTGTTGGGTGGGATTTATAGACATCATTGCAAGCTTCAAGGTGGTACTATGATCCAGTGACCATGGTGGCCGGAAAGTGGGAGATGATGCTCCATAGGTAGCGGTATTGAGAGAGAGAGTGTGTGAAAATGTTTTCTAAATTTTGTAAACCAAACGCATTTTCTTATTTTTTGTTTTGAGAAATAGTTTTTCAAATGACAAACCAAACGTATTTTCAACAATTTGAAAATAAACACTCAAAACACAAAACTCAAAATGAAATTGAAAACAGAAAATAGAAAACAGAAACGCAAAGCGAACGCGCCCTAAGTTTTTAAAGTTATTTCTCAAAGATTTTTGAGACACGACTTTCAGGCAAGACGAAAGGATTCATACAAGGAGCTGGATTTTTGGTACGAAATTTTCATCATTTTTCTCGTTTTTCCTTTAAACTCAGTTATGCATATCAAGTCTTTCTTGTATTTTTCTTCTTCCACGATGTATAACAAAATGAGAAGACGAACGATGTAAATTAATTTTAAACCCTAAATTTAATTATGATACTTTGATCTTCAATTAATATTTGTGTTTTATTTTTACTTCTTTTCTTCAAGGTTTGAACTATTTGATCAAGAATTCATTTGTGAATGGTAACGAACCGCAAGAAGTAAGTTGTTTCTTTAGACCAAGTAGTAAAATTGGGATTTGGATAGAATGTAGAGATACGTTTTTACTAATTTGGCAATCTATAATTGAATTGTTTAGTGGTTGAATTCGCTTGATTAAGGCTTATCCTCATCCATATAGAGCTACTGAGATCTGACTTAATTAAGTAGAATTGGTTTGAAATTGAGAAGGGTAAATCAATTAATATAGAAGAATTCAATCAGGTATACATAATTGATTGTTGTCGAAATCTGGTGATTGAGATTAAGGAGATAGCTATGATGAGCTCGTGACCCTTAAAACTTTTTATACATCGGTTAAAACCCTAAATTTTCTACTTGCACATTTTTTAATTATTTTTCATAGATTTATAATTCTTAGAATTATTAATTAAAATTACTTTGAATTTTTTTTAGAGAAAATTACCTTGAAACATACATTTAAAGACTATTTATCATAAATAAGGGGATTATTTTAAATTCATATAGCACGTGATAATTAGATTTTAATAATTATAATTAATAAAAATTTAATTAAAGACAATCTACTCCACCCCTACCCATCCCAACCAATTTTATTTTCAAACTGTCTCATCCTCCCCCTTCTCTTTCTTTATTGGATAATTTTACATGTACATAATGGTGTCTATAATGTATATGTAGAATTCCAGGGTTGGAGGGTTGAAAAAACTGTTTTTCAACTCTTCAATGATGTTATGTTATTTGTATATCATAGATACCCTTATAGATACCAGAATGTACATGTAACATAACACTTCTTTATTACCAGCCTGTCCCCTTTCTAACGCCACATTTTTCAGCATTGTTGTGCTTACGGTTAAGCATGACCATTCACAATTGCTATTTCTAATGTCTCTCGCTTCTATCTCTTTATCACTCACCCATTTTCTAACATCCCAATTTTTTCGGCGTCGCTCTGCTATGCCCAGTAGCAAACCATTGCTTATAGCGACGATTTTTCTTGCCATGAGTTGTCATTGCTGCTGTAAGCAACGGTGAGTGCTTCACACAGTAGTGGCTACTTTCTCGCCCAAGCACCCACCCATCTCCATTTTTCGACATAGCGACGAACCACTATACCGCATCAATGATTTTTCTTGCTATGTGTCGTACCTGTTGCAGGGGATAAACCGTCGCTGTTTGCAGTAGAGACGAGTGCTTGTCGTAGCAACGATGGCTTCTTATCCCCATCCCCTTTCTAACCCCTCATTTTTCGACGCAATAGCAAACCACGGAGGTGTAGCAGCCAGCGGTGAGCTTAGCTCTCAGCAAGCCGCTAGCTGCTTTAGGGGTGAGCACTAGTATTTTTGTTGAGCAGCTTGAAGATGATTTGGTAGGTGGTTGTTTGATTAGATCTATTGTTTGATGTGGAGGTGTAGGCGGTTGTTTGATCAGATGCAGTCGGTAGTTGTTTCATCAGATTTGTTATTGAGCCAGCGTTTTTGAATGATTGTTGGTGGGTGCCGGTGATTTCATGATATCTAGAGTGGTGTTGTTGGTGGTGGTGGTATAGGCAATGATGTTACTGCTGGTGGTGGTGGTGCATGTGGTTGTGGTGAGGTGGTGTGCATTTGGTTCTCAACGTTGTTGAGAGTAGTGGTGGCTCTGCAACTATGTATGACAAAATCTATCTTCATTGTGATTGTCTGTAACTAAATCTATGTTAATTTTAATTGTATGTGACTTGGTTACATACTGCACAAATTTGACTACCATGATCACAGACAGACACATTGAAGACATATTTGATCATGTTTAATCACAAATAATACAAGTCGGCGAAAGTAGTATTTATGGTCGTGGATTGTGATGTTGGTTTGCAATGTGTGCATATTTATTTGTAGTTACCATATGCGACTGAGCACATGTTTATTGTGACTTTTTGTAATCAATTCTGTGTTAATTGTAATCGGTTGTGACTTGATCACATGTGGTCACAATTAAAATTGACTTGGTTACAAACAGTCACCTTGAAGACAAATTTAGTCACAGATAGTCATGAATAACATGGGTTAGAGACTTGATTACGTACAATCACAAATTAAACCGTCACGGACGATCACACTGAAAATAATTTTGGGCACAGTAGGTTCACAAATAATAAATTTGGTCACAAAAAACACAATTACTTTATAGGTGTGGTGTAATGTTCAAAAAACACTTTAAATTTCTGATAAATTTTTATAGGTGGGAGTAGGGATGGTTCCATGAGATTGAGTGTAATCCCCAAAAAAACGTTTTCAATTTATGAAAATTTTCTAGGGGGTTGGCATTGGGTGGTAGGTGGCATAGGGTAAGGGTCGGTGGGGATGGTTCCAAGTGGGGAGTAATTTTCAAAAAAAATAAAAGAGTGCTCAATTTTAGAAATTTTTTTTACAGGTAGGGTCCGTGGGATGGGGTGGGATAGCTTCTTCATTCTTTTATCACTTAGAAGCCGTGTGAGATAAAAGTCTCATGCACAATTTTGAATGAAATAAATAAGGAATCCTCAGCCCTAACCATATGATGCCGCCTTTTCATTCGATTACAACTCGCTTCCCTCAGATCTTACGCTTGTTTAAGTTGGACCTTTGCTATTTGATCTAGTGTTGTTAGTCAAATCGTCTCCATCTAGTTTCCTTTGTTTATTGCGGGGCATACCTCATTTCAAGAATCATCGACTGACTTTACCGAATCCTCATTGCCAATGAAATCCAAGTAATCTCTAGATTGATCAGAAGATCCTTGGAAAGTAGGATTTGAGTTCTGAAAGATTAATCGGTCTATTTTCGGTATCATATCCATAGTTAACGCATTAGGGTAGGGGGTACTTGGGGTGGGTGGTGGAGTGGGATTTGAGAAAGTTTTCATGTTTTGAAATTTTTTTAAAAGTGGGATGGGGGTAGGAGTGGGCGTATGGTGGTGGGTGCGTGGGGATAATTAATTTCAATTATTAATTGGAATTGATACCTGAATTTTAAAATAATTTGACAAGTTTTTTAGTTTTGAAATGTGATTCTTATACGTAGAAGTTTTTTTTTTTTTTTTTTAAAACTGAAATAGAAGTCAGGGTTAATTAATTCAATAATCGGGTAGATAGTCCTTGTGCGAACAATAATCCAAATTCTTAAATTCACTTTATTACTTATTTAACTAACATTGCAATACAACCCAACAAATTTACACTAACTTGTTTTAGTGATCAGCATTTGTATTTAACAACTATATTGACCATTTGATATTGACTGGAAGACCATGAATCTTATCTTGATTAAGATGATAATCAAACCGTTAAATTAATACTTTAAGAATCATATTTATTTATTAAATATAATTTATTATTGTCTCGACTCTTTTAATTTCACCAAGTAATCTTAATATTCTCCTTTGCATTGAATGCTCGTCACTTACGTCAACTTTTTTGTAGGGATTAATAATATATTGAATAAAGTATTTTTCTTGTATAATTTCTAAGAGATATATTTATTTGTAGTTTACTTCAAAATTTTTGCTAGGTTGAGTTTGTAAATATTTTCACATGTAAAAGATTTTTAATGAATAGAATGCACCTCCTTCAACGTCTTCACCTTTTAGCACAATATATAATAAACAATGAAGCTCCATATTTATAGGGTTGAATATGAATCGATCCACATTTACGTTGAACTTCCTTCTAAATTTAAGGACTAAATAGGCTCATGGACATGCCAATATTTTTTGACGGTGGGTCCCACCAATTTGCAAATTCATGCCATATAAATAGACGGAAAGTGTATACTTTGAAGGTTATGTTAAGAGTCTATTTGGCATTAAAAAGGGGAAAATCACAACAATGGTTCCTAACCCATTCGTTTTTTGCAAACTTTATCTTAAACTTTATTTTATGCTAACAGAGATTCCTAACCTTTCATAAGTATTCATCTGAGATCCATCTGAATGGAAACCATCCAAAATACTGTCAGTAGATCGGGAAAATCCCATTAAGTTTATTACTTTCGCGAAACACATTTTTGACAACTATTCAATTAGCTTCTTGATGTTTCATAATTATGACAATATATTTGTTTGGATATGATCGAATATAATTAAAGAAATGTTAAGGATGTCTGGTCTTATTTCATTCAACATTTAAACCGTTCAAGAAATAAAGAATTAAAAGAATTTTATTGGGAAATTTTATTGCACTACTACTTAAAAGAATTAAACTATACATACATCCTAATTGGATAATTCACTTTATGGACATTTGCTTAGCTGAATTGCCTTGTTGACTTTTAGAAGATCAAATTTCGAGTAATTCGTCTATGATATTCTTTTGAACTATTCAAGTTTAAAGAGATTGTGTCAAAATTAATATTTCTTTTACCTAATCACCATATTATATATATACTTTGTACCCAAACTGACTTTTCTTTTTTTTCCATATTTTCCAGAAGCAAACTACTTTGACCTTTGTTTTAAAAAAGAGAAATTAAATATACATTAATTATAATTAAGGGTATAATTGATATATGATAATTAAGGGTATATTTTATATTGCATATTTTGTAAAAATAAATTTTTTTGAGTATTTGGTGGGAATTATTCTACGGGTACATAATATCGTACATAAGGATGTCCAAAATGGACACCGGCGGCCCCCTATTTGAGGGGGGCCTGTGCGCCACTGGTCCCCCTCCAATAGGGAAAGGCCGGGTGTCCATTTTGGACACACTTATGTGCCCCCTAATGTATCCATAGAATAACCTATTTGGTGGGGCTAAAAATCATATTTTTAGTATATTTTGATAAAATATATAGTTAAAAAATTAAGAAAGGTTGTGAATACCATATGATTAATATTAATTGTTGATTTTGATTTTGATTTTTGTCAATTTTTTAATCCACACCAAATAGAGATTTTGTAAAAGTAGAGAAAAATTATAAGTTCATGTATAAAATTATTTTATTAAAATAGTGTATTGTTAAAAATTAATTTTTAAATAATATGTACCAAACGGTGACTAATTTCTTTCTGGAATAACCTAAAATAAATGGAAATTATGCAACGAAGACATCGACAAGACTATAAGTTAATCTAAAAGCAAAGACCCGACAAGACTATAAGTTAATCTAAAAGCAAAGACATGATAATAAATATAAGAATTTCCAATATTTAGTCATTTGTTAGCCTAATTGTAGTAACTAGCAAGAAACCTTTTCTGTGGAATTTAAGATCAACTTTCGCCATAGAGCCTTTCTGTCTCCAAAAAACCTGGTCAAGCAACGAAAGATATTACGATGAAGTTTCATCCATAGCAGCTAATCAAATTACTCACCTATATAAATTGGAAAAAAAAAAAAAAAAAAAAAAAAAAAACACACACACACACACACTATTCATGACTTAATCCACCATGAAAACTCTCTATCTCGCAATCTTTCTTCTCCTCGTATTATCCCCGGCCGGGGTGAGTTGTCGGCCATTATGGACGGTTCTAGTTTGGTATCAGACGGTGTTAATGATCGTTCTGAAAAAGAAGATTCTTCGTTTATACGTCTTAAAAGCATGGATTATGGCGCAGAAGAGGGAGATCATTGTGAGCAAATGTATGGTTTTTTACCATACTCAAAGAGTAGTTTAGGACACTTGTTCTTGATTATTGTTTATGAATATCATTTTTTTCATGGAGAATCCTATGTTGCCTCTGGAGGAGAAAGGATTTTCAAAATTCTTGGTTCTGGTGTTTTTGGTGCTAGTATATTCCAAGTTATTCGTTCCCTTCCTGAAGCATTGATCCTACTTGGTAAGTTCCTTATCTTATACTACCTAGATCAAGTAATTGTTTTGGTCGGGCTATGGCGAAAATCTTTTTTTTTTTTTTTTTTTTTTTTTTTTTTTTTTTTTCTCTTTTGTGTGCTTTCGAGAGGCATTGATGATACCCTTCTTCTAAATGGCCTAAATCCTATTACAAGATCGTATGAAAATGATAAGTTATACTTAACATGTATTTGAGCAAATTATGTCGAGGAAACTGTAAGTGTTATGCCATATATCCAATCGATTTAGGTTGTAAACGCTTTTAATATATTTAATGCATTTGATTTTGGCGAGATCTATTATTTATTTAAATTAATTTTGTAATAAATAATATTAAATAATAGAATCCGAAGATCCAATTTTAGGTAATATGTTAATCACAAGGATTTGTGATTGTGAGATACAAATTACATATAATTGGATCTTGAATAAACCATGGTCGTAAGTAATAACGAGATACGGATATCGTTAATACAGTTAGACCATCACGTGTGGCATTTCTTACTTGTGAAGTAAGTAGCTGATCTCACGAGTTAAAGTGTGGTGACACTTAAATGAACACATGGATATTTTGTTATAGAACAAAACATTGGAGACCCGCTAAGAGATTCCACATGGATAACTATCTGAGTGTCAGTGGCTAATCTCTAAACGTTCGGTAGTGGAATTGGTTCTTTGACTTGAGGTCGTCATGATACCTTATATGAGGACAGTCATACTTTGACGGTGTTGGATGTTGTTCTGAAAGGGGCCGCTAATACGACATCGTTCGGGTACGTCAAAAATCGTATGAAGGTTGTGATTGATCAATAAAGGATTCGTCACTCTTAGATAGTAGGAGATTATGATCTGCGTTTCATTCAATTAAGTCGATGATGAAATCCTTGGCCAAGGTATACTCATAGGTCGAAAAGGAGTTTTCGATTTATATTGACTTAATAGTGGAGTGAAAGATATGATCAATGATCGAGATTGACACAATTCCATATCTCGTAATTGATCGGATCATATTGACGAAGGGATAATAGTTTCACGGTAAACGAACGAATTTGGTTTTGTCATACCACGTGACATTTCCAGTCACATGTATTGCCCTAACACATTGTTAGATGTCAATCAGGGACGGCGATTGTGAATTGACGATAAATTAAAAGGATGTATTAATTTATTAATTTTTGATTAGATCAAAAATATTTCACGACGTTAGGCATCGTGATCGGGAACCTAATGGGTCGCACACAAAAGAGAATTGGAAGATTGCAAATTGTCAATTGGTTAATTTAACAATCGTTGGATAAATTAATTGATTGAATTTGTTATTTATAATCCCGAATTAATTAATTGGATTAATTAATTCAAGGACCGGGTTTAATTAATTGGATTAATTAATATTGAACCGGACCGGGCCGGGTCCGTTTGGGTTTATATATATATGCAGCTAGGGTTTGAGATCCATAAGGTTTTTATTATTCTTGCTGGTACAAGAGAGAAACCCTAGCAGTTGCAGTCTATTCTCTGTGTGGATTTCATTGGAGGCTGGACAATTGGACAACTGTGGGAGGCAGATTCAAGCTGCTGGAAAGGAACAACGCGAAAGAGTTTGCAAATTACAAGAAAAAGGTATATTTCTTATCACAATTTTTATCTAAATACAAAGTTGAATCCTGAATGGGAATTGAAACTTGTTAAATTTCGCTGTGCGTGTTTAAGTAAATTCCCTACAGAAACTGCACTCAAAGGTTGGGCATTTTCTATATTTATAGGAACTTATATACCTAAAACAATGGTATCTCCAATTATAACCCATAAGTTTAAGAACCCACATTTAAATTACACGATTAGTATTACATAAGTTGAAATATTCGGACATTTCCAAATTCATTTTTAATGACCCTCCCCATTTCAATTCTTGAAATTATGGTTCGAGACAACTTGAGTATGCTTATCAATTTTTTTCATTGATTTTGACCTTTTTTAGGTGTCCAACCAAACCTTAAAACTTATTTTTAGTGATACCTATTTCAAATTGAAATTATTTTTTAAAGTCAAATATTAATTTTAATTATATATTTCGTAGAAATCACAAATACTACCTAAAGGAAATTACATCATTCCAGGTCTTTAATTATAACAATTTAAAAATCAGGGTTGATGTGTCATTATTCACAAACCAAGTCCCCATCTATCAAAACCCTAATTTATCTCCATAACTCTCTCTTTCCCCCACCATCTCTCTCCAATGAAACGCCCATCCATTATCTCCTGTATGAATCCGGTGCAATCACGAACTCCTCATCTTCCCATCATCGTCGCCCAGCCCATCACCTATCTTCAATCCATATCACCCTAGAAGAAGCAAGAATTGTCGGCTAGGAGCGCAAATTGTCGCGAGTTGCTGTGTTATTTTACTCATATCGTGCGACTGTAGATTCCATGGTCGTCATCGCCGTCGTCGCTCCCTGCGAGCAGCACTCACTGCAGCACAGATCGGTGGTGGTGTTCTCTTTTTCTTATTGTTTTTATGTTAGTTGTGGGTGGTTTTACTTGTTTTCAGTTTTGCAAGTGGTGGTGTTGGTGGTTGTTAAGTGGTGGTGTTGCAGCTTGTGCAACGTCGCCATGGGACCTGTGTCTTGGCTGCTGAGAGCATGGCGAGTTCGTGTTGGTGTCGTGGTGATGGTGGCTACTGTGGTGGTGGCGTGGGTTCAGATCTGGGTAGTGGTTGTCGTGATAGTGATGAGGTAGTGACGTTGGTGACAGTGGAGTTGTGTAATTGTTATCGTCGGTTATCATTGTGATGGTGGTGGTGGAGGTGGCAGCGTAGCAAAAGGATGGGACGGAGAGTGTGTGTGACCAACTATTTGGTCGATTTGTGACCAAGTATTGGAGGTGGATCGAGTGTTTGGATGTATGTGACCAATTATTTGGTTCTTTGTGATTAATTATTAAAATGCGACCTTAAAATTAGATAATTTCTTATTAAAAGAAAATAATCCGTGACCAAAAAATTTGAAAATATGTGACCAATAGATAAACTGTGACCTAAATTTTTTTTTATATGTGACTAATTAAATAAAATGTAACCTATAAAATTATGGATTTGTGACCTCTAAATAATCTATGACCAATAATTTGACAATATGTGACTAATAAATAAGCTGTGACTTGTAATTATGTACATGTGACCAATAATTGTATAACTATTATCTTATTATATGTAAGTAATAAATATTTTTAATTAATTACATCATTCCTGAGTTTTATATTTTCAAACCATACACCTTACTTGTGATTTGGCGTAAACTAAATCACTAAGTTATGATTTTTTTTCCATACTACCTATTTATTTACAGTTCACTTCTTGAAAAGTAAAATTTAATCAAAGATAACAAAGCCCACCAAATAAAGGAATAGATTTTTATGTTATTTAAAATTGACTTGAAAAGGGAGACCTAATTTGCTTAAGAAACGTAATTAAAGATGGTAATGTGGAATTTCTCAAAATGAAGTAAGCTGGCTTACTTGATTGTTTTTATATATTTTCTTTTATCACATTTTTATTTATTTATTTCTTTACTACTTTAATAACTGTTTCAACTTTTATTATATTAAGTGCTTCTGTATTTTCCTAAGCACTAATCTACTTATTTTCCTAATGCCTTTTCTTTTTGGAACAAATTATGTTCATCTTTGATGCAAAATGGTATATAGAAAGAGTAATGTTATTTATCCCCACTGAAATTGCAACTCCAGTCTAAGTAACGCTAATGTGGCATGCCATTAATTGATAAATAGAATTAAATAATTAATTTAATTTCACATTTCATTGAACCTATGAACTAGTGCTTTCTAGACTATGATTACAACCCCAGTGAAATTAGGGAGAGTTTGTTTTTCATTTTTGTAAAAATAAAAATGAAAAATATAATCGTCATAGATTCTACACAAAATATAGAAATTCAAATTTGGTGGCTTGATGTGATGAAATATAGAAAGAGAGAACGAGAGAGAAAAAATGGCGGGAATGAAGAATTATGTTATTTCTGTTAAGAAAGTTCCAGAGATCATACACATATATATACATGGTTAGGAATGTACAAAGACTAAACTACCCTTATAAAATGATAAAAATTCAATACGCCCCCTCAAGATGGAGAATGAATGTTCAAAATTCCCATCTTGAATAATAGGGACTTAAACTGAGCTCCTCCTAATGATTTTGTTAACAAATCTGCCAATTGCTCTTTTGATGCCACATGTAAAGTCTTCACCTCGCCTGCTTGTACCTTATCTCGTACTAAATGGCAGTCGATCTCGATGTGTTTTGTACGTTCATGAAAAACCGGGTTACTCGCTATATGTATGGCTGACTTGCTATCACAGAACAACAATGCTGCTTTATTATGCAACACCCCCAAATCACTGAGTATATTCCTCAACCAGCTGAATTCACACACTGCTGTAGCCATGGATCGATATTCAGCCTCAACTGAAGATCTGGAAACCGTGTGCTGCTTTTTGGATTTCCAGGACACCAACGAATTCCCTAAAAAAATGCAATACCCAGTAACTGATCTTCTAGTGTCTGAACAAGCTGCCCAATCAGCATCACAATATCCCTTGAGTGTTAAATCAAAGTTTCTGGCAAAGAAAAGACCTTGTCCAGGTGTGCCTTTCAAATATCGCAATACATGGTATGCTGATTCCAAATGCTGTTGCTTCGGTGAGTGAAGATACTGGCTGAGTACCTGTACTGCATAAGACAGGTCAGGCCGCGTGATTGTCAAATATAAGAGCTTCCCCACCAATCTCCTATACATACTTGCATCTGTAATCTCCTTACCACCATCTTTACTTAGTTTCAAGTTTTGCGGTAGTGGGCTAGAGGCTGGTTTAGAACCAAGATAACCTGTCTCAGTTAGTCTTTCTAGTGCATACTTCCTCTGACAAATAGAAATCCCATCTGACCTTCTAGCCACCTCAAGTCCTAAGAAAAATTTGAGGACTCCCAAATCGTTCAGTTTGAACTTCTCATTCAAACTCCGTTTAAATTCCTCAATGTAACTCAGATCATTTCCTCCAACAATAATATCATCCACATAGATGAGAAGCACAGTAAATGAACAACCCTCCTTCTTGCTAAATAAAGAGTAATCAGATTTAGATTGCTTGAAACCTTATGAAGTAATGTAGGAAGACAATTTTGTATTCCACTGTCTGGATGCCTGCTTAAGTCCATAAATGGACTTATGCAATCTACAAACCAACTTTTCACCATTTGCCCCCTGTTGTTCATAGCCTGGAGGCATCAACATGTACACCTCTTCCTCCAATTCACCATGAAGAAAGGCGTTATTAATGTCAATCTGATGTAAATGCCAGTTTCTACGAGCAGCAACAGCAAGTAGTGTTTTCACCGTGACTAACTTGGCTACCGGTGAAAATGTTTCCTCATAATCTAAGCCAACTTGTTGAGTGAACCCTTTGGCCACTAGCCTGGCCTTTTTTCTTTCTTCAGTGCCATCAGACTTAAGTTTCACTTTATAAACCCATATGCAAGCCACCGGGGTCTTATGGATAGGAAGAGGAACAATGGACCAGGTTTTGTTGGCTACAAGTGCTTGATATTCATTGTCCATAGCCTTGCACCAATCTGGATTGCGGGCTGCCTCAATAAAGGACTGAGGTTCATGAGTCGTAGACAACGCTACCACATACTGCTTGTGAGAACAAGATAGTTTCCCATAGTCTAAGTAATCTGAGATGGGATAGTGTGATCCAAAACCATTCACCATGGAATCCGATTGAGAGGAAGGAATGCGAGACACCATGCTGCAATGATAATCATCAAGATAAGAGGGAGCTTTCTTGATTCTGTTGGATCTTCGAGTAAAGAAAGGTGAAGTACCAGGTTGCTCAGATTGTTCAGGTTGTGGAATGTCTGAGGTGGAGGAAGAGCTCTGTAAAAGAGGAGTATCTGAAGTAGATGGTAAGGCAGATTGGATGATAGTATCATCACTAGAGTGTGGAGTTCTTGAAGAATCCCCACGAATAGAAGAGTGTGAAGTGGATGGATGATCAAATAAAATGTCATCCGAGTATGATTGAAAAGAAGCTGGAAAGATTGGCTCAATAGGAAGAGATGACGTATCAGATGTGGAAATGGAACTAATGAATGTGGGATGATGATAAGGAAATATGTGTTCATGAAACACGACATCCCTTGAAGTGAATGTCGTATGCGTCCGAAGATTGTATAGTTTATAAGCCTTCATACCATAAGGATAACCAATAAAGATGCAAGGTATGGCTCTAGAATCGAACTTTGTACGGTTCCTTTTTAAGGTAAAAGCATAACAAAGACAACCAAAAACCTTGAGATGATTGTAGGAAGGTGTGACATGATACAACATCTCATAGGGAGACTTGTTTCCAATAACTGAAGTAGGAATACGATTGATCAGATGTGTAGCAGTAAGAATGCAATCATCCCAAAATTGAAGAGGCAAGTTAGCTTGGAACTTAAGGACTCTAGCAACATTAAGTATGTGCTGATGTTTACGCTCAACCAAGCCGTTTTGCTGTGGTGTTTCAACACAGCTCAGCTGATGAATGACACCTTTATCATGATAGAAATCAGGTAGGCTGAATTCCATTCCATTGTCAGATCGAATAATTTTTATATGGCATTGAAATTGTGTCTGTATTAAATGATAGAAAGATTGAATAATGGACTTAACTTGAGACTTCTCACGCATGAGGTATGTCCATGTCACTCTACCAAAGTCATCGACAATAGTTAAAAAATACTTAGATCCATCTAATGAAGGAACTGAGAATGGTCCCCAAATATCGCAATGAATGAGGTCAAAAATATTTGATGACTTTGTTTCACTATTTGGAAAAGGTAGTTTATGTTTTTTAGCCAAAGGACAAATGGAACAATGTAGGTTTTTATGAAATGTGATGGTTGGAATAACCTTGTGTAAGAAAGCCAGTTTTAAAATAGGGATATGCCCTAAACGACAATGCCAAACATCGATTTTATTTTGAACATCAATGTTGCTAGTTGAATTACAAACAACAGAAGATGACTTATTACATTGTAAATCTGAATTGGTATTAAAAGAAGTAGCTGAATCTTAGGGAAATTGTTGATGAGGATTTGGAGATTGATCATTGCACTGGTGCTCAACATGTTGAAGAAGGTACAACCCATCCTCAAGCCTGCCTATCCCAATCGTCCTCCATGTTGAAAGATCCTGAATGAAACAGTAATGATGGATTAGGACCATGAAGCAATTGTGATGAGTTATTAGCTTACTACCAGAGATCAGGTTAAAATGAAAACATGGCACAACTAGAACATTTGTCAAGGTAAAATTGCCAAACAATTTTACTGTCCTAATGTGTGTAGCAACGGCAGTGTCACCATTGGGTAGTTTGACAAAGGCTTTAATTCTTGCATTCACCACGGCCAGATGTTTAACTGAGCAAACCATATGCTCTGAAGCCCCTGTGTCCAGAATCCATTTGTCTGTCATCATGGATTCATTATTACACATTTGATTACCTGAGAAGGCAAAAGCCTCTGACACCTGGTGAGGTTCTGAATTCAACTGGTTGTTACTGGTAATGTTCCCTTTCAGTTGTGGAGCCAACATGGTCAGAATTTGTTGACATTATCCTGGAGTAATGGTGATGTTTGATAATGAGTTGATGGCATCTGGACTGAGATTATGAGATGCTGAACCAACATTATTCACAACTGGAAACTTTCCTTTTGCTAGCCTATGTCCTGGAGGGTAGCCAACTAACTTATAGCATTTGCTTTTAAGGTGCCCAATCATTCCACAGTGGCTGCACATAGGTTTGTCCTTCCTCTGTAGTTGATTAAGAGAATTTGCTCGTTGAACACCAAATGAGCCATGAGCAATTCTACCAGCTAAGGCAGCAGCATCGAAACTTTGCTTCTTCTTAGCAACTATTTCTTTTTGCCTTTCATCTTGTAAAATTAGGGCAAACACTTTATTAATTGAAGGCATTGGATCCATCAATAAAATTTGACTCCTCACATTTGCAAAGTGATCATCTAATCCCATTAAAAACTGCATGATTTGATCCTCAGATTTGTAATTAACATTATTATCACTTGGCCTATAATTGTCAAGCTCTTCCCAAAGTCCTTTCAGCCTATTGAAGTACGAGTTTACAGAACTGTTTCCTTGAGAAATGGAGGCAATCTGTTTCTTAATCTCATAGATTCTAGGGCCATTACCTTGGCTATAGCGATCTTTAAGTTCGATCCAAATCTCACTAGCCAAATCTTTATGCATTACACTCGGATAGAGTTCCTTTGGGATAGAATTGATAATCCAAGACGACACTACATGATTGCATCTCCTCCAAGCACTGTAAAGAGAACTTTCCTGAGACGGTTTCATGATTGATCCATCAATGAATCCCTCTTTATTCTTTACACTGAGTGTCATAATTACAGCACGACTCCATGTCGCATAATTGTCCTCAGTAAGCACAACTGAGACAAGCTGCATTCTAGTGTTATCGCCATAATGCAAGTAGTAGGGCTGTTCGGATCGGAGATCAATCGATTAACAAGTGAAATTGTATCTCCGGTAGCTGCTTCCTTCTCAGTGGGATCTACTGATGTGTCAACTTGATCAAGTTCAGTTCTGATCTCTGCTAGATTGCTTGAACTCGTCTCCATTGATGTACGGAAGATTTAGTGCTCTGATACCATGATGAAATATAGAGAGAGAGAACGAGAGAGAAAAAATGGCGGGAATGAAGAATTATGTTATTTCTGTTAAGAAAGTTCCAGAGATCATACACACATATATACACGGTTAAGAATGTACAAAGATTAAACTACCCTTATAAAATGATAAAAATTCAATATGATGTGATGGGTAACGATCATATTTTTTATTTTAATGTGAAAAAAATGAAAATATTATTATTCATATTTAATTCATACATACCTTTTACAGATTTTTATCGCTTCCCACATTATTCGAAGTTAAAAAAGTTGGATTCTTATATTGAATTTATGTTGCATAGGTTGTTTAAGATTCCATGATAATGTTTTTAATATTCTTGGGCATAATTTTGTCATGAAGAAATTGTGTTCTTATCTCTTTGTCCACCCTCAACAGCATCTGGGCTATTGAACAGGAAAGAAACTGCTCAAGAATGCGTCATAACTGGAGTTGGGTTGCTTGCTGGATCAACAATTTTGCTTCTCACTCTAGTTTTGGGAACTTGTGTCATCCTTGGCAGTCGTCATTTTTCCAAACATTTCAAACCATAAAGAGCAAACCCATGTTGAGAAATTGTTATCAATATCGAACGGTTTGTCTTCATTTTCCCTTTCTTGATTATTTACATGTTGATTTTTTATTTTCTTATGTTACTTGTCCATTTATTGTGCTACAGGTTATGGTGTAGTGACAGATTTGGAAACATGCCATACCGCTTGGATCGCGCTTGGTTCAGTGATTCCATTAATGATGATCCAAATTCCAAGCATTTTCAATTTATCTTATCTTGGGGAAAGGATTGTTATACTGATTACCCTTTTGGTTTCAGTCATTTTCCTGCTCTGTTGCTTCTTCTATCAGGTATTTAAAATTGTGCACGCCATGTGTTTGATTAAAAGAACTGATAAGTAAAAATTAGATATTTGCTTTTGTTCCTTCGATCTCATGTTTGTGAAAGGGTATATAGGAAATGTCTCCAAGATTTTTCCTTTGATGCCCTTTTATCAGTTAATTGATTTCATTGTTAGAGAGGGAAATTAGGCTGCAGTATTAGTCATTATAAAGTATGTTTCAACTTATTGAGTTGAGGGTTAATCTGCAGACGAAATGCTAGATGTTTAAAGAGTCTCATCGTCAATCTTTACACATGAGAGGGTAACTAACAAAGAATTTGGTATACTTACAATCTGTTCTGCATGGACATATTTTACATTTACGCTATCTGTTCATTCCTTGGTAAATTCACATATGAGGATTTGAGTGTTCTGTCTTCACGTTTCTACTAACCACTTGGATTTTCTTTTTCTCATTCTAATTTTTCTTTAACAAATTGAACAGTTCTTTAAGCCGTGGATTCAAAGGAGAAACATGTCATACATAAAGCATGAGCATTTAGTTTTAGACGTTCTAAAACATGTGCAGAATCATACAATGGGAAGGCTTCTAACTGACAACGGTTCGCCAAATGTGCCAGTTATTAGAAGGTACCTTTTGAGAACCATTTTTTTCCCCTCTTTTTTTGGTTTTAATATCTTTAGTACATAATCTTTAATAATTTTCTTTAATATTTGTTGCAGGCTATTCAAAGAAACAGACAAGAATGATGACAAGTTCATCTCATTCTCTGAACTGCAAAAATTTCTACAAGAAATCAGATCGAAAATCTGCTATTGGATTACGATGAAAGAAAAGAGATGATGAAGGAATTTGATATTGACAATGACAATAAAATAACCATGGATGAATTTGTCAATGGAATGACAAAATGGCTTGACAAGGCGAAAGATACTGTGAATAAAAGATATCACTCTATTAAATTAATGAAAGGCTTGTACGAGGTAATTAATCTTTATTCTCGTACATTTTATTGCATCAAGTAGAAGATTTGAAAGCATTTTGTTATTCTGATTTATTTCCTCAAACTATCTCCTACAGGTTCTAAAACCTTGGATTGGAAAGAAAAGGGTGGAACGTGAAATGATGAGAATTCTAATTCCAAAAATTCTAGAACATCTAAAAAGCGTTGGGTATGGCAGTCTTCTGAGAGAAGATGGAACTCCAGATATATCTGCTATAAAAATGTAAATTTTAGCAAATTATCTGATAATTTTTGGAAGATTATATTTCAGCTAAACTAATTAATCCTAAATTTCAGGTTATTCAAGGAGATTGATCATGACAAAGAAGACACCATACCATATCATGAATTGAGGAACCTGATGACTAAAATGAGTTCTGGCATATTACCTTATGATGCGGATGCAGCAGCATCCAAAATAATGAAGGAATTCGATATAAGTGGAGATCATTTGATTGATGAGGAAGAATTTGTTGCTGGATTGTCCCAATGGCTAAAGACAACTTCTAATCCTGCTGCTTGCTCCGAGAGGAGCGAAGAAGATGACGATAAAGTAAATACAACCTTCTCGAATTTTCTGTTTCGAGACTGCTTTTCATTTCTTTTTATTCCTGATCCTTATGAAATCTTTGTAAATATTGCGCAGCAAATATGGGAACAGACCGACAAGCTGATAGAGGACAAGTTCACTGATAAATCACCACTTGCCTGGAAGAAGGCTATAACTCTTGTGGTGGTCGAGATTGTTATATTAGGTCTTCTAGCTGAACCTCTTATTGATAGTGTTCTCAATTTATCCAAAACTGCAAGCGTCTCTTAGTTCCATATTGCCTTCATTTTCGTCCCATTGGCTACAAATGCTCGGATAACAATATCTCTGATCACTGAAGCCTGCCGAAAGAAACCAAAGCTTACTTCCTTGACATTTTCTGAGGTTTTTCTCAATCCTTATCCTAATATATAATATGTAATTATCTTTGCATTTTGCTTATTGAATTTACACAGCGGTTTGGAATAATGCAGATATATGGTACTGTGTTCATGAACAACATTCTGGGCTTGGCAGTTCTTCTTTCCCTCATCTATTTTCGTGGTTTAAAATGGAATTTCTCTGCTGAGGTTTTGATGGTTCTGGTTGTTTCTGTTATTATGGGATGCCTTGCCAGTTTTAGGAAAGTTTTCCCTGTTTGGACATCATTCTTGGCTTATTTGTTGTACCCAATGTCTTTGGTCCTGGTCTATGTTCTTGGTCATTTTAAGTAGCTTGGGGCAGATTTTACAGGTTCGTATTTGTAATAATGGGTAATTTAATATTCTTTGATTTTTTGTTCAATATTCTTATATTAGTGTTTTCCTTCCATCAAATGAACCATTTATATATGATCTGGATTACATTTTTTAATCCATGTTTACTCATAGGGTAACTATATTCACACCATAGTCTCTGTTTGCTGATCCACAATTTAGTTGAGATGAAAGTTTTTATCCGTAGCTCATTATTGTATTTATGTTTTGAACTTTATTCGTTGGGTTCTTACCTTTAACTTCCAATTAATTAGCACAATTTGTCTCTATAATGGTGTCTGTAAAAATATTTAAGTTAGCATGTTTTGAAATGAGGAACAATATTTAGTTGTATTTTTTGTATTTTTAAACGAGACAGACATAAATCCTTTTATCTCCTCTTAACAGATTTTTTGGACAAAAACGGTCATCAAGAATAAGATGTGTTAATTAATGAAATGTCGATGACAAGAACGTGGCAAAAAATTGAGAATAAAAGATGACGAAGAGCAAAGAGCGAAACCCTTCATTACAATTAAAATAGCGCAGACAAGAACTATGATGTGAATGTAATGACCTTACTCATGTCTTAACGAGTGTTCTTTTTCTCGGTAAGCTTCCGTATGTGATTTTTATGAAAATATGTGATTAAAAAGTATGAAAAAATTTTGAAATTATATACAAAATATTTTATTGTGTATGTATGGTTGAAAATGAGTGTATAGAAAAAAAAATTAAAATAATGATTGACAAATAAGGGCTAAATAAAGACTAAGGAATGCTGAAAACTTGAAATCTTGGAATAATTAATAAAAATGGAAAGTACGTGTCTTACCCCATTTTATTTACTAATTCAAATTTTAAATTTTCAAAATTTTTATCCTATAAATACTATATTTTAGTAAGTCAAAGTGAAATGCCATAAACAACTTCACTCCTACAATCAATTAGTTAACTAGCTTATATCACTCCTCCAAACACGCCAAATCAAATAGACCAAATTTATCATCCAAAATTCGCAAATTAACATGGAACCATTCAAACTTTCTCAAATCATAGTACCTCATCCGTTCAAAATCAAAATCAAAATCAAAAACAAAACTATGATAATCCAAAAAATTTATAAACATCCCAAAGATTTCTCATCTTAATACCTTTTACTCCAAATTTTGAGCATCAATTCCAGTATGTTCTCTGTACAATTCAAAGAATATAATATTTTTGAGTCAAATATAAAATCCGATAGGAGTTTTAGAATACCATGATTGACATGACAAAATATACTACATATAAGTTGTTGAAGTACCAAATGTGACATATTTTAATATACAATATAATTTCACAAAACGTGACAAAAATATAGTATGTAATCTACGATATATCATTAATTGGACATAATATCGTAACAAAATATGATTGATGGATGTAACAAAATGTTATATATGCAACCACTAATTGATTCACATAAGAACATATCGTGATTTGCAACATTCCATTTTTCATAAATTACATAATATTACTCTTTTAGACATTCCATAATTGCTATAGAATATACAAATTACATTGTTCACTTAACAATAGTATACTTAAAAATGTCAAGACATTACAAGTTATATTATAGCAACGACGTCTTACAATATATTGCCTTACATTTCAGGGAAAAAAATTAACAAAAGACTACAAATTGCCAAACATGAATTTTCATTATCTAGTAATATGAAGTGACGTGAAATATAAATTTCAAAATAATAAAAAATGATTTTAGAATAATACCTCCAAATACACATGAATGTTATTTGATAATCCAATTGTTTCTATAATAAAACCCTACATTTTAGGAGTTATTTAATGATTAGGAGATAAATAAGTATCTTGATTGCAACTGGTTACCTATATTTTTGTTAATTGGGTTATTTAGTAATTTCAAAAGAGGCACTTGGAACATTAGAGACACTTTTCACTTTTACACATTTGCATCGTCACAGGAAGTTGAGATGCCTTAACGACCAAAAAAAGAAAAAAAAAAAGAAAAAAGAAGTTGAGATGCCTTTATATTTTGAATTATTCTAAACGGATAGTGTCAGGGCCTTCGTGGCCCTACTGCGGTAGCATAAGTCTTATATTTTTGTAGGGGATGGTGCTGCAGGTACAGGGTCTGTAAAAATAGATTCCTGTCAGACAATACACATGCGGGGATCTTGACGTAATTTTATTTTTATTTTTTATTTTTTTTCATATGTGCCACCTCTACAGTGAGGGATCAGTAAGACCCGTGCAAGAAATGCCCTGTATACAAGGCATTTTCCTTTTGGAATAGGCCCATATCAAGGCAACTATGTAACTAGTTGTGTATATATGTGATGACATGACAAGTTTTCTTTCAATATTAGTATCATTATGTTAATCTTCAAGAAAAATAATAATTCATTCGTTAATCTGAACGAACATTTAAATATATGTCCTACATTCATTCACGAAGGAACTCGTGGCGGATTGAAAATCATATCAACTTGTCTTTCATATTATGGATAAAACATATCTTATTTAGGCAAAATTTAGGAAATAATACCTTCATTATTCGTGTCTTTCCAACTACTTTGTGCGTCTAATCTATTATAACATTATTACTAGTGCAGTGCCATTTGTCTTAAATGAACATGTAGTTTGAAATAACTTTTGATCGACACGTGGAAAGGTATAATCAAGTCAATGCATGTATTTTCAATTTTATATAATGCTTGCCGACATGCATTATAAAGTAGATCATCGAACGCGTTCCAAAATTTTTAATTAAAAACAAAGTGGGTCCATGCGAAATTACATCCTCTCAACTAAAATCCCAATCCAAAAATCACAAGACAGATGAAGAATAGTGTCTTGCTTTTCAAAGTTTGTCATACTCCCCGTGCTCCACATATTCATGAATGATTTTATGTTAAATCATCTTGAAAATTTAAAATTGTCAAAAATTTGACATGACATATAAAACCTACGTTTTCCGAGAGTAAATTTATGCGAACACTTGTTAAAATTTTAGACAAGTTATTCACGAAGAGAAACGTGGAAGGCACTAAGTGCTCGTTTGCCAAAAAAAAATTCATGAGTTGTGTTGACCCCATTTTCCATAATGACCATGTGGACAACAAATATCAGGTTCACTCACAATTACGCAAGCAAGTTCCGGCACCTTTTTTTGATCGAAGACACTGTCGACGATGCGCGGTTATGATGAACGAGGAAAATATTTTTAGACACAAGACGAAAACGTTCGGGTACCGACAATATCATTAAACGTAATTATAAAACCAAAGATCAATAACAAACAACTCTATCAAAATAAAATGAATCCAAACTCAAACACCAAGAGACAAGCAAGAGAGAGTTATAATTTCAAGTATAAATTTTTTTTATATATTTTCTCCATCCCTTAACATGTTTCAAGAATTGCTATTTATATGGTTAAGGTCGAAGTAGTCATCGTTGGATCAAAACCACGTCGCCTTATCTCAATAACCGGAGCCTCCCATCGCTCTCTGCCATCCATTAATTACATTGACAGGAGATCAGCCGCCTTACACTCTAGGTTGACATTTGATGCAAACATTACATCAATCATTTCTACGGATACTCTTCAAATCCGTTTTAACGGCAGCAAGCGCTTCAACTCTAAGGGAGAGCTTCGGATGTGCAGAGTTGGGGTGATTATTTTTAACCATCCAAGATAGTCCCCAAATCTAATTGTGAATATTTATACGCAAATTAAAATTTGAAAATATAACTGCAATGAAATGTTCGAAGTACTTATCGAGGTCATTTTTGGAAGTTGATTTTAGGAGCTTTTGTTTGTTGAAGCTGAATAAGAGCTAGGTCTATTTGACCGATGTTATTTGCTTGTTAATATATTGTTGAATTCTTGCCGAAATTGTATCCGTCGAGGTTGAAGTGGTGTGCTTCGTTAATTTGAGCGAAGTTGTAGGCAACAATTCTGAAGAGGCATGCTGATTGAAACATTTAAGAATACGAGGTGTCCTTAATTATTGTGCTCAAATGATTTGTTGTCTTTTGAGTTTTCTAGTAAAGACAGTTGAAGTGGCTCAATTTCCCATATACGTCGCATTTAAAGAGTAATGATGGCTATCGTGGGCATATCTTTTATGGTTTAAACACGGTGGAGCGCATGATTTAGACACTCTGGTCTGGGCAATGGAAGGCGAAAAAGCAAAGGATCAGCCGCCTTACACTCTAGGTTGATATTTCTGACACACGATGCAAACATTACATCAATCATTTCTACGGATACTCTTCAAATCCGTTTTAACGGCAGCAAGCGATTCAACTTTAAGGGAGAGCTTCGGATGTGCAGAGTTGGGATGATTATTTTTAACCATCCAAGATAGTCCCCAAATCTAATTGTGAATATTTATACACAAATTAAAATTTAAAAATATAACTGCAATGAAATGTTCGAAGTACTTATTGAGGTCATTTTTGGAAGTTGATTTTAGGAGCTTCTATTTGTTGAAGCTGAATAAGAGCTAGGTCTATTTGACCGATGTTATTTGCTTGTTAATATATTGTTGAATTCTTGCCGAAATTGTATCCGTCGAGGTTGAAGTGGTGTGCTTCGTTAATTTGAGCGAAGTTTTAGGCAACAATTCTGAAGAGGCATGCTGATTGAAAAGTTTAAGAATACGAGGTGTCTTTAATTATTGTGCTCAAATGATTTGTTGTCTTTTGAGTTTTCTAGAAAAGACAGTTGAAGTGGCTCAATTTCCCATATACGTCGCATTTAAAGAGTAATGATGGCTGTCATGGGCGTATCTTTTATGGTTCAAACACGGTGGAGCACATGATTCAGACACTCTGATCTGAACAATGGAAGGCGAAACGGCAAAGGTGGTGGATGGTTTAAATTAAATTTCAAATGAACTGTTGGATGATCCAAATCGACATCCTATAGTTAAGATTAAGTGCCTCTACCTATAACAGGCAAGAACCTAGGGCGAAAATCACTTTTATCTTTGCTAATCACAGAATTTAAATTCTCTTTATTCATCATTTCTTCTTCAACCTTGTCCATTCACTTTCATCCGATGTCTTTTTGTCTAATATCGTATGTATTTGAAACATTTGTGCTTGTTGATCTAATAGCATCGTCACCTTTTGGGAGGATGGCCTTTAAGATAGGGGTTACCTTAACAAATACATCCAATCTTATCCAAAACAATAGGGCTGGGCAAAGTGTGTTACCTCCAAGGGAGGGGAGGGTAATGATAACCTAAGAATATCTAATTAAGAGGGGGTGAATTGATTTGTAAAATTTTTTCGAAAAATAAACTTAAATCAAGTAAGTAAAGAATATGTTGGTCAATTAATAATCATGAGCAAGTAAAGGCATGTAGATCAATCAGATAATAAATATAAATAAGGTAAAGAGAAGTAAAAGTGTAGAGATAATGATCTACGTCCCTAGTTACTAAGTTCTCCTATGTCCCTTCTTACCAAGCCCTCCAGTATGAGTAAGGTCATTTTCACTATATTGATTGACTTATGATGCAATACAATCATTTACAAAGCTTTTGATCACTTAGAATCAAAGAGCACCAATTCTTATACAATATAGAGATTTACGGGACCTCTATATGACCTACAAATTTAAAGAGTAATGAATTTACAAATTAAAATTTTCTCTCAATAAATGATACAATCAAAATTAGGTACAAACTAGAAAAAGAGCTAACACTTTAATAAATAACAATGAATGAAGCTCAAGTATTAGGTAAGAAAACTTTGAAGAAAAATATGATTTTCAAAAGTTGATTCATTCAATCAAATTTTTTTCAAAGTGAATGTTTGAAGAATTAAGTAAGATGTAAACTCAAAGAGTTCTATTCAAATATTTCTCACTTTTAATACTCTCTATGAATGTTGTAATGAAAACAAGAAGTGGGGGTATTTATAATGTTTTGAATTGTCAAAAAATATGTAAGTGCGGATGACCCATCCAGTTGACCGCCTCTTGTCCAGTCGATCAATATAACCGTTTGTACAATAAAAATTAGATGTCAGAACGTTCAAATTTGAGCCGTTGGAATTTTTCGGTTGACCACCACCTTTGGCAGGTCGATCGCCGCTTCCTGCTGGTTGACTCTCGACAATTTTCGATTTTTTTTATGTTTTAGCCCCGTTTGACTTGATTTGGAAGTTTTGAAAGGCATGGACTTTTGGAAACTATTTTTTAACTAACATTTCAAGATAAAAAATATTTTTCGAGTTCAAATATCTTTTTAAATTTTATTTTTATTTTTGATCAAAATGTTGCATTTGAATGACTTTCAGTACACAAAAAAATATTTTTAATGCATAAAAGGATTTTGAGCTTTAACGCTTATTACCAAATATCAAAATGTTAGTACCTTTATCGAAGAAATCAAGTCTTTGATATTCCTCCGAAGTTTGACTTTTAAGTTCTTGAATGTGTGACTTCGATTTTGACCTTCTTCTTGAGTCTAATTTGGGATGATAGCTTTTGGTCTTTTAAAGATCACTGATCAATTTTTCATAATATGCTTTGAAAAACTATAATCAATAGAATTCAACTTGTTAGCAAAACAAGATTAGAATAATTGTTATTATCAAAACTTTAAATTGATAATCAACCATAGATCAACAAGTAAAGAAGTGGGTTTGGGGGCTGCGAAAAACCTATCCATCATAAACGCATCCCACTTGGTCAACATGAGAGAAAAATATTGCATCCCTCATGAATTGAACTTCTAGCCTCCTTTCCCGATGAGCAAACATGTTCTCCTAGACAGGGTTGCATCGCCATCAGTGAGTTCTTTTAAAAGCAGGGCTTCATCTTCCTCTTCATCCTTTTTTACAGTCGTTTTGAGGTTGTACGAGCTAGCTCTCACCCAGTTCGTCCCCTATGCTTGGCCCAGTTAATGGGAACCTATTTCTTATGGAAGAAGACCTCCTTAGGTGAGGACATGCCCCTTCATGTTTTTCAAACCACCTTTCGACTTAGGATTTTGAGAAAAGGGGACGTCAAGGTTTGGTACTCTATGTGTCCGTGGAAATCACACTCCCTTTTCATCATAGGACTTCCCTCCCCATCAAAGGTGGAAGTAGATATGGTTTTGGGTAAGGGGAAATGGCGAATGTATAAGGAAGACACTATTCTCCACATGACAGTTCTAACATCATACTCAGAAGCCCGTGTGTTGCACCTTTTTAATGGATTTTAACTTAGTTGATTTAGTTCATTTTGACTCTAATTCTGACCTCTCCTAAGTTCTGCAAAGTCGATGGATTGCTTCAAGTTGTCCGAAGCTGAGTGAAGAGTAGTAGAAGACTTCTACCCTCGTCACTTGTACGTGAGGAAATTCAACCATTTGATCAACTCCAAGCGATTATTCTAAGACTTTGACTTGATGTCCCGAAGAGGTAAACTTGATTTATAGTTGAAAATTTTGTCTTGTTAATTTGCATAGTTTTTTACTTTCCCTTTTCTTTTGTAGAAAACTTGGAGAAGATGAGGCACCCTACCCATGATATGGCTACTGTCCTAGCAGCCATCTCCACTATTGGGAGGAAGGGGTCCTCATCTTTTGGGACCAAATAGGTGAGGGACAAACTTGAGAATATCAAAAAGGGTTGTTGGTCATGAAGAAGATGGGCAACCTCCCATTAAGGTTAAAGAAAAAAATAAGGAGGATAAGGCCCCCAAAAAGAAACAAAAATTCTCTGCCACTGAAGAGGGTAGGTTAATAGCCAACTTACCACCTCGATTCAAAGCCCCAGTCGGGGAGAATTGATGGCAGTCTTTATTGCTGTGGCCAAGGGCTCAGAAGAGGTTAATTGTTGTAGAGCTCCCGAGGCAGGATTCTTTAAAGAGGATGATGACATCAAGTGGGTCCACTACGGCTGATGCAAGTCTTCGCCTTAAGCTCTCCGTTTCTCAATTGAGTGACGAGCTAGCTTCAGAGGTTCTGTCAATGCTTCATCCAGAAGTCCAAAATGCAACATCTATATTTTACAAGTCCTGGATAGATTGTTGGCAATCCTTCGTTGAGACTAGTGACGCAGGGGATATCTCCACTACCATGGAGAGCCAAATAAGGATAGTGTTTTTGTGTTGCCATAGAGGCGAAGACCTTCTTTAAAAACCTTCAAAGAAAAAATAAAGATCATGTTAATAAGGCCTTCAAAGCCAGGGAGGCAGCCAAGAAGGCAACAGCTGAGATGGGGACCTTAAAGAAACAACAAATTGAAGAGTATATGAAGTTTGCTTCTACCTTAGTGGAAATTGAAAATTTGAAAAAGGAAGTCAACTTGTCTCAAAGTAAGGTGACCTCCATGACGAAAAGGGTAGAGACTTTTGATGCCCACCAAAAATGATTGTTGAGGCTCTGGAGAAGGCCAATAAAGAAAATGTCTCATTAAAGTACAAGATGAAAGAGTTGAGCTTAAGGGTTTTCAAGTTGACAGAAGAGGTGGAGACGAAGAGAATGGAGCTCAATCTACTGGTTGTAAAGCTGAAAAGTGTTATTTTGCCAACTTCCATCTAACAGAGACATACTAAAGTTTTACTAAGTACTATTAGAGAGGAGGCGAAGTAGAATGAGGTGAACTACCAAACCTTCAACACTTTGGAGTTGAGGTCCAAATTCCTAGAAGAGTGAGATGAAAAGCCTCAAACTCCTACAGAGGGTAGCCACGTGATCGAAATTGAAGACGAGGCAATCAAAGATGAAGAGACTTCAAAAGCACTGGCTCCCAATGCAGTAGTGCTCTTCATTCGTCTTCCTCTCCTCTTACTTAGCAGATGGGACTTTTGTAAAAGTTTTCATTTCTCCTTTTCTAAATGGCCTTCAAGCCCTCATTTGTAATATTTTTCTTGATGAATGAAAAAGATTTTTTTTATTTACTGTCTTTACTGCACTTTTATTTTGTTGCCTTGTGGTACTTTATTTTATTTATTTATTTAAGACTTATTTGTATTCGCTATTTGTACAAGTGTTGGCAGTTTGTGCTTTTTATTAATTTTCCTATGAATGGGTTCGAGTGGTTCGTCAATGCTGAGGCCTCCTTACCAAATTTTGTTGCTGAGGGGATGTACTGTCCACTTCACGATATAGGAAGTGATCCATTCAGGGGTCCATCTCATCATCTAATTGTCTACACTTCTTTGCATAGGGACGATTGCTTCTCCCCTAGATTCAATTAATGAAAAGTATTTATTCTTCATAGCAAAGATTTTCAACAAGGCGAAGTTTTATTTAATTGAAACAAATCATACCTGAAATTCATTAATATTCACTGGTAGTACTTCCGTGAATGCTCTATGTTCTATGGATGAGGTTGTACCTTTCCATTCATACTTTCAATTTTATAAGTCCCTAGTCGAACTTCTTCCCGAGTGCGATAAGGATCCTCCTAATTGGGCCCAAGGATTCCTACTTTTAGCTCTTTAGAAGATAGGAGCACCCCCCCCAAGCACAAGATCATTCAAATGAAGTGACTTCTTCTTAGCCTTGGAGTTGTTGCATCTAGTCATCTTTCATTGGTAGATGGCCCATTTTTGCTTGAGAATCATTCCTCTTTTCTACAAGAAAATCGAGCCCGCATCTCCTCAACTCATCATTGGATATGTCATTAAAATGTATATGACGAAGAGATGGTAGACCCACTTCAACTCGGCTTATAACCTCAGCTCCGTAAGTCATAGAGAAATGAAGTTTTCATGTATCTATCCTGCTAGTAGTTCAGATGACCCATAAGACTTGAGGTAGTTAATCAACCTAAGCCCCCTTTGAAGAATTCACTTCCTTTTGAACGTGTATTTTTTATAGTCTTATTTACAGCTTTTACCTATCTAATAACCTGAGGATGATGTGGGGAAGAGAAGTGATTTTTGATTCCTAACTCTTCACTTAAGTTTTTTACTTTCTTATTGTCGAACTGTGACCCATTATCCGAGACAATTGGATGGGAAATGCTTAATTGACATATGATATTTTTTCGTAAAAAACTTAGAAGTATTAGTTTCAGTAATTTTAACTAGGGATTTAGCTTCGCTTTAAAGGCAACAAGTGCTTCAGCATTAAGGGGTAGCTTCGGATGTGCAAAGGTAAGGTCACAAGAGAAATTGCTTCAACAAAGAACTACGGATGAAGACAATACTTCAACCAAACAACAGCTTGTTCCTTTTCTTTATTTTTGATCTTGTTGACTGTCAAATGTCTGCATTTAGTGCCTACACGTTGCTTTGACGTGGCATCCACTGGGAACTTCAGATATAAGCTGTAAAAGTTGGTCAGGTTTTATTTTTGTCCATACATATCGTAAAACTCATAATTTGCTACACTTCGTATTTATGCATTCCGGAAGACTTATAGATTACCTTACATTTTAAGTTTCAACTTAGAAAATTAGCTATTTTAAATTCAAAATTTAAATTTATTATTTTCAATAATCAGGTAAGAATTATTATATATAATTCTTATATCTACTCTATCTCTTTATTCACTCTCTCTATCAACGATCTCTCTATACTCTATATATAATTATATATACACCTAGATATGTAAATCGACCATTGCCACCGAAAATCAGTGTTGCATTTGGCGTCGATATCTATCACTGTCACACGCAAATCCAAACTCCAACCAATTTAGCTAACCGAAAGTAGTGCTGGTTCTACTGTCGACCACCGCCACCACCGCATGCTAACATATGTATTTTCGTGCAGATCCAAAACTTTGTTGAATCTATAGTCAGTTGTGGGTGAATGCTACATGCAACAATTTGGGGGTGCACCGTTGCTTTTGCCTCTAGTCAAGTACAGATGGGTGTATTTGTGATGGTGGTGTAGTTGTGGATTTAAGGTGAAAGTCATGATGACGTTGGTGGGTTGGAAATTTGAGGTGTTGATGATACGGTGCGGTGCAGTGTGGAGATGAAGAATAATTTGTGATCATATAATTGGATAATTATGACCAACTAATTTGATAATTTATGACCAATAAATAAATCGCAACTTATAAAATGTTTTATTTGCAACTAAATTTATAATTGTAATCCACAATTTACTTCTTTATGGCTGCAATCTTTCGTAATTTGTGACTAGTACGTGATCGTTATCATAAATTGTTTATAATTAGCTCCTCCACCTATTTAATCAATTAATGGGTCATAAAATTTTATCATTTGTGACCACCTGATTTTTCAAAGAATTCCACAAGTTTTTTTAATTTGAAATTATATATTTGAATCTATGGTAATCATGTATTTTTTTCCTTCAATATAAATGTATAAACAAGGGCCAATTTAAGAGGTGATTAGCATGGACTATAAGGCTCATTTATAAACAAATTGAGAAGATTTTTGAGTCCCATTTTTCGGAAAATAATGTATTTAAGAAAAGTGTCAAGATCTGTTGTCTATTTTGTCATCCATTTAATTAATTCTTGACATGTCATCAATAATTAACATAGTATTTCAAATTTACCTTCATTAATTTCAACACTAACCCACTAAAATGACGATATGTCATTAATTAATTGGATGGACAGCAAAATGGACAATAAAATTAGAAAGCAAATCTAAACTCTACTTTGATGTATAATATGTGGTTAAAAATAAGATTTTTTTTTTAATTTACGTATAATATTATTTTATTAAAAAATATGTAGGTTAAAAGATAGAAAAAAAAATGATTTTGAAAAAAATGATAATCAAACAAGTCTTAAACATGTACACATAAAAAATCAAAATGTACGTAATCATGACTGATTGATCAAGTTACAATATCCAACATCTGTCAGTTTGTCTTGCCCCAGTTGCAACCATTCTTCTTCATGTTTGATTGCACCTCAATTTCTTGGAAAGTGGAAATCAAATTTCATATTTCCAATTTATTGACAAAATTTTCTCTAGAATTCAAATTTCAACTTTCTTGCCGCATAAGCCAATTCCTAGCTTTTTCTTGAATTGGTATTCTCACCAATATGGTGAGAATTCCAATTTCCAGTTTACTGTAGTGTTTTTTTAATTTTTTTTACAATGAAAACAAATTCTAAGAATTATCGTAAAAAAATATTTCCCCTTAATTGATAATTTTCATGAAAGACAAAGTAAAACGAACATCAAAAAATAGATAATTTTCTTTTTTTTTTTATTGTGATAATGGAAACAAATTTTATTCCAATACTAGTAAATTCTATCATTTTAATTGACAATTATCATGTAAGACAAAGCCAAAAAACACTTTTATTTCAACATTTTTCACGTAAAAAATTATATCAATCAGAGACAAAAATTTACAATTCCTAGGAAAATAATTCTTAGGCAATTAAATTCTCTGAATTCGTTTTCTTTTCACTCAAATTTCATCTTTACAATCAAACGAAATCTTAGAATCCAAGTATTAAAAGAGCCAGTATCAAGATCCTACCATTAGAAAAGTATTTTACTTTTGTTCTGTGTCCTTTTGTTTGTTGTGCTTTTGTTCATCTGTCATTTCACTCAGCGTACACATGGCAGAATAAAAATTCAAGAGAGCTGATTAAGCTTTCGTTTGATAAAATTCATAAATTTTCAAACTTTATTTTTTTAGATATATTTCAATAAATCCACTAATTCTATTCATTTATTCGTCATTTATTTATATACATTTAATAAATTAAATCATTGATTAATTTTCCCCAAACAAATACTAAGCAACCTAAAATAAGTATGCCGAACTAGGGATGACAAGAGAACGAGTCAATCATTTCAATTCATTATCCTATCAAATATTTTTGTTTCCTTGCCCGCCCAAATGCAATTAAAGTGGGATGGGACAACCTCGAGGTAGGGCAGGTCACATGTGTCTTTATCTCCCTATATTATAATTTTATTATTATATTTTTAGTTGGTGAATATTATTACTTTTTTTTTTCAATTTCTTAAGATATTCATGATCAATTTAAAAATAATGATACTTTTTTGATAAAAAACTTAAATTTTAAATTAATTTTAAATGGGGCAAGAACCATGTTTTTCGTACCCATCCAACACCCACTTCAAAGCAACGACTCCCATCCTACCCACGCCTTGCCTACCCGATTAGGCTAGTAATCCCTATTCCATTTGGGATGGGACTCAAGGGTATCGGGTTAAACGAGTTTTTTTGCCAGCCAACCACGACATGAATATTGAATCTGTATAACACCAGATAAAGATAAGACATGTAACGTGAAAATTGACCTACCTTATTCATCATGTTTTCTCTATATATATGATAAGATCGGTAAGACGAAACAAACACTATATATTTTTCATCTTCTTACTTGTTACACTTTTTAACTCAACAAGTAAAGTGAAAATGATCGTCTGGACTCATTAATAAAATTTTGTGTTTTTACTAAAATAATTACTTCCGTTAACCAAGAAATCAACAAAACTTTGAGGTTAACAATTTTATCCTTCACACGTAAATAAACAATAAACATGAACAAATCTATTAATAAAGATTATTACAAAATAAATTAAAAAGATTATAATTTTCAATTTTCAAAATCTCAGTTGGACCGACTTCACCTATTACCAACCAACGGATTATGACGAGTTGCCTAAAAAAGGTCAAAGACCGTTTCAATAAATAAAACCAAGTCGTTAGTAGTTGCACTCATGACCCCTATGCTTTTATTTTATTTTAATTTAAGACCACAAACAAAAGACTTAATCCAACTTCGTACTCTTGGTTATGTTCGAACGTGGAGCAAACAACTATATAATGTTAATAATTATTGTTAACAACTAATTAGAATACTTTCACGATTTTTGTTGTTAATATTATGATTCTATTAAGTTCACTACTTTGCTAGGAACGAACTCTAATTTGTCGAGTGATTGAAAAATGATAAACCATAATTCACTTTTAATTTATGTCTATACTGTTGTTGGAATTATGTGGTATGGTTCAACAACTACCCCATCGAATTGGGCCCACTCACTATCAGTAGATATATTGAAAGGTTGGTGCTGGGCTTAAATATCTTTCTCTTTTTTTTTTCTTTTTTTTTTTTTTGATATCCAGGTATCCCAACTTACACCAGACTAAATCTTGGACCCCCAAGACCTTTGCCCCTAGAACCTTAGAGGGGGTAAATCCCGGATTATGCCTCAATTGGATCACAGGTTCCCCCCATTACCTGTACACTTCTGCGCACAAGAGACCCTCCTCCACAGTGATTGCTCCATACCAAATTTTTGGCCGCAGGTTCCCACCAGGAATCGAACTCTCCACCCTGTCGCCGGAAGCAAGACAATGTTGATTGATCTACCAGTTAAGCTGTGCCCCGGGGGTCTTAAATATCTTTCTCTTTGCTTGATGATACATTGCCTATGCAATTTCCACTCATATTAGATGGTAAGTTTGTTGTACTAAGAATGACGGGATACTTTGAAATTGAATTAAGCTGAGTATTAAAGGTTGATAAACTAAATTATAAATTGATTGAGCTAAAAAATGTCAAGTTCGTGCCATAACTAACCCATCTATCAAGGTCAATAAATTTGAGCTCACGACGGAAGTTTGTTGGGTATGCAAGACAATGCAACTTGGGATGCTAATCTTGAATAGTGACACTCATTGTAGGAAATATATATACTCGTAAAAGCATGCAATATCTATAAATTTAGATCTCTAAAGAAAATATCTACCGTTGCTTTAACACGAGTCTTTTAGAATTCTACCAATTGCTCACTTTGAGTTTGACACAACGCACAATCAAGGGTGTTGGGTTTGTGACCCAAATTAGGGTGAATTTTTTTGGAAATAAATTGTTTCCTTACATTTCATGTGATTTTGTTAGAAACATATTATTTCCTTATTCCATATTATTTCCATCTTTATGTTGTGCCTGTACCTATAAATAATGGTATCCTCTTTCAATTTTTTTGAAGTAAGAATTGCTGAGTTCTTATATTTCTCTCTATATTGTCGATCAATAAAACGTCGTGGTTCTGCGATTAATTCTCTTTGTTAATTTCTTTACTCTTAAATCTTGTTTCTTATTGCGATCTTCGTTACTTCATATTGCATCGTTAATCTCACTTACGACAATCCTTCCGGGTCCAACATGTGGTATCAGAGATTGGTTCTTGTTGTGGATTGCTTGAGATTTTCAGAGATGGTTGCTTTGAAGTATGATATTCTGCAATTGGATTGCAATACAAGGTTTTCTTTGTGGCAAGTAAAGATGAGAGCTATTTTGGCACAGTTTGATTTGGACAATGTGTTGCTGGGTTTTGAGAATATGCCAACTAATTAGACAACGAAGGGATCGAAAGGCCTTGTCGTTGATTCATCTTCATCTATCCAATACTATTTTGCAAGATATCTTGAAGGAGAAAACAAAAACTGCTTTGTGGTTGAAACTAGAATAGTTATGTATGTCAAGAGTTACCTGGAAACTGGCTCTAAAACAGAAGTTGTATTCCCATCATATGGCGGAAGGAGAGTCGTTGGAAGACCATATTGCCATGTTCAAGGAAATTGTCGCAGATTTGGAGACGTTGAATGTTAAATATGATGAAAAGGATCTTGCCTTGATCCTGTTATGTTCGCTGTCTGGCTCTTATGCGTTGTTTCAGGACACCATTTTGTATAGTCGGGATACTTTAACTATAGACGACGTCTATGATACTTTTCACTCAAAGGAGAATTTGAAGCATTTGGTTGGAGCTACATCGAGAGATAAGGAAACTCTTGTATCTCATGGTGGTCGACGGAAGAGCAAATCGAAGAATAAAAGCAATTTGTTTTGCTTTACTGTAGACGTAAGAGACATTTTCGGAAGGATTGTGATAAGTTAAAGGCTAAATGTGATTTAACTGCAAATTGTGGAGCGCAACCTTCAACTTCAAATGAAACAAATGTAGCTGAGGATTTTTCGGATGGCGGAGATGTGATGTTGACCGTGGTTTCTGATGTGGACTCTTGGCCTAACGATGAGTAGATTCTCGATTCAGCATGTTTGCATAATATGTATTCCAATCGAAATTTCTTTCAGACGTATGAAGCTATTCGGTAAGGCGGAGTTGTAATGGGAAATAACTAGTCTTGCCATATTGTTGGGATTCATCGAGTCAGATTTAGTCTGCGGGATGGGACAATTAGAGCAATTGATTAGGTTTGACATGTTCCAGACCTGAAAAGGAATGTTCTCTCACTTAGTACTCTGAATGCAAAAGGGTATAAATTCTCTGGTAGAAGTGGAGTCTTGAAGGTTCGAAAGGGTGTCTGGGTTGTACTAAAGGAACAGAGAATGTCTCAGTTGTATATCTTGCAGGAGAACGTAGAACCAGTTAAGAGATATTTGGACAAGTTCAGTACTGTAGAGGATATACAGTTAGGTACGATATCTCTTATGGCGAGCTCTGAGTTGGTTAAAAACACTGCTAGGGAAAGCGTTGGTGATTCCACTTTACAACCAATTTCAGTGGATACACTGTGTTTATTTGCTAAGGTTGGACTCATGGAGCGTTGGTACTATAGTGTTAATAATGTCTGGGATGCTTTTGGGGATGTTAAAGACGACAGTTCTAGCAAGGGGGCTTCTAATCCAGCATGTGGTATGGTTTCTACTGCAGGGTGTACTTTGACCCTGTTTAATCAACAGTAATTCCGTGGTAGAATTTTGGGAACCCGAAATTTGGGTTCAGGTGTTGCTTATGGACGCCTTGCAAAGGATGACGATTTGGTTTGGAGAGTTTTGGTTACTGTGTTGAGGAGATTGGCTATTTCGATGCAGACGGATTTAAAATCTTGGAGTTTTGTTCGTTACACCGAAATTTAGATGAAGGTGGAGATTGTTGGGTTTGTGACCCAAATTAGTGTCGATTTTTTTGGAAATCAATTGTTTTCTTATTTTCATGTGGGAAAAATTATTTCCTTATATTTCACGTGATTTTTATGGAAATGTATTATTTTTCTTATTCCACATTATTTTCATCTTTATGCTATGCCTGTACCTATAAATAGTGATCTACTCTTTCAGTTTTGTTCAAGCAAGAATTGCTGAATTTTTATATTTTTCTCCATATTGTCGATTAATAAAACGCCGTGGTTCTGCGATCAACTCTCTTTATTAATTTCTTTACTTTTAAATCTTGTTTCTTATTGCAATCTTCGTTACTTCATATCGTGCCGTTAATGTCATTCAGTACAATCCTTCCGTATCCATCAAATGATAGATATGTTGTGTACTTGAGATGGAGACCCATCAGTTCATCACAGTAAATATATGATATTAAAGATTAACGACAAGCAATTTTTAAAATATACACCGAAACTCAATTAAAATCTTTTCACATACATCCTAAGGTAGGTATCGAAAACTATTTGATAGTTCCACTTTAGCAAAATGATGAGATGACTTTCTCACAACATTTGATGCTACAAAGTTAAAAACATAATAGACTAACAACAATGTGTTAAAAGTAAAACTTAAACAAACATTTTTTTTTTTCAAAAATAATCAAGAAAGCACTAAATTAGGTATATTAATCAAATAGTTAACTCCGCTATAAACCTTTTACATCAAAAGTTGAATGATTCAATTTATTGTTATGAATTTTGAAAAAATACAATTTTTTCATTCGATATAACTTT
>NC_036242.1:5262027-5263592 GCF_002742605.1 Olea europaea var. sylvestris | reverse complement strand
AATAAAATTTCAAATTTAAGGCCCATTTTAGCCCATATTTAATAGGAATTAAAATCTGAATTTTATTTAAGTCAAAATCAATAATAGTTTTAACCACATAATTCATAGGACTCAAAACCTTTCAACCACGTATTTCATCAATTTTTATAGAAATCTTCAAAAATTTTAATTTTAATACCCACCGAACAAGTGCTAAAGTTGGCCCGATAAAATACCTCCCCTTTGCCCTTGCCTTCCAAACGAATTATACTATTTGTAGTCATTCTTTAATTTGAAACAAGACAAGACAAAATCATAATAAGATGTACACAAGTCACATGCTAGTTTGTTGCCAATACTACCAACCAAGTAAATGAAACAGAAAACATCAAAAGGTTTGGTAGAGCCACCACCAAATTTGCTTTTCCATAGCTTTAAACAAACAAGATTTACTCTTCCTCTCACTATCTTTTTCCTATTAATACCAACATTTCATCATTTTAAGGATCAATCTTACATATTCAGCTCCATATTACCAATGTAAATCGCGAAAACTTGAAAAGGACAAACTCAAGCCATTTAATGGAGACATCATACACTTGCACGGATAAGATTACCATAAGACTTGAGCAAGACTATAGCTTTAGATTGAGATCGATTGCTACTTGTTTTTCTCCATTTCCATTGTCGACATAGGTTGTTCCTTGTCCGATTTGTACATTGGACGGGAAAAAGGTAAAAGGCGGTTGTTCCATCAAACTTTGGTTCGGATCTTTGGCACTTTCCTAACAATGGAATAAAAGTAAAAATGTTAAGGCAATGAAGAAAATTCATGAGGTGCATGGAAATGTAAATTATGTCTTGATTTACACCTGACAGTGAAAGTATTCAGAATCAGATAAGTCTTGCCCGTGCTGGCCCTTATGTTTTGAGTTCAGAAGAGAGGAAGAAGCTGCAGCTGAAGGAGGAGCCAATGTGAGAAAATCTCCACTCAGTCCTCTATTTTCTCTGATTAGTTCACTTGGATTTCGTTCAGGGAGAGGAATTGGGGTTGAAGGGCACTCTCTGAAAATATCATTAAAGAAATGCCGTTAGCATACTCTGCATATATTCGAGGGGTCAGACGAGCACATGAGATACCTGCTGTATATTTTTATGCTTGGCTCCATCTGTGTAGTGCATCTGTTGCTACATGAACAGGATTCATCTGAACCCGATATGGTAATTAGATGGCCGTGATGAATTTTTCCCAGGAAAGAAGGGGCTGGAGGAGTTTCCATAGAGAAGGGATATGACCTCTTTATGCCAACCATCTACATTTCGATCAGAACCAAATCAGATAAGCTACTAAAAATTGATGCACCTTCTGCTCGATCCCTACTAAGAACTATGAACATACACGAGTGTCCCGGATTTCTATCATAGCTAAAACAGAACCATTTCTATTCAAAACTGAATTAGAAATTAAATTGTCCTAAATTATATGTTAGAAAACCCCAGTTTAGATGTTTGGTACATTATGCTAGAATTCATTTGACAAAACAAAAATGAAGTCATAAATTATAAACAAATAGGTATACCTTCTC
>NC_036242.1:5193399-5259034 GCF_002742605.1 Olea europaea var. sylvestris | reverse complement strand
CAAAAAGTGCTCAAGAGTGAAAAAGTTGACCGAAAAATGGATTACCTTATTGTCGGATTGGAGATAATTTAGACATTTATAATATTTTTTTTTTTAATCACAAATGGAGTTGAAAGGGTCTTTCAAGTTTAGGGTTAATTATATGAATGGTCACTGAACTTTGCCCCATATTACTACTTAGTCACTAAACTTAAAAATACAACTCAATGGTCACTGAACTTCGTCAAGTGTTACTACTTTATAACCGAACTTTAAAATATATCTCAATGGTCACCGAATTTTGCACCGTGTTATCCATCCGTCACTCAAATGGAAAAATCATTTAAGTCCAACAAACGACGTCAATTCGAGTGACAGATGGGTAACACGGTGCAAAGTTCGATGACCATTGAGATACATTTTAAAATTCGGTTATGAAGTAGTAACACTTAACGAAATTCAGTGACCATTGAGTTACATTTTTAAGTTCAGTGACTAAGTAGTAACATAGTTGAAAAATCAAATCGACCTCAGTTACATTGGCATTATTCGAACATTTTTGAACTTTTATTTAATTTTTCTTTGTCAATTTCTTTTAGTGTTCTAACTATTTCTCTTTCAATCTATTTTATGCGGAGTTTGAAATACGTTGAACTGATATCAGTTGAACTAAAAATCAAACGTACTTTTTCACCATGATGGATGAATATTAGCAACAATTTTATTTTTATTTAATTTATAGGTCTCTGATTTTCTATTTCCTCTTTTTTCCCTTCATTTTCTTTGATTTCTTCTTGTATAGGGGTCGATTTGAGAATTTTAGCCTTTGTTTAATCCCCATTTTGAGGAATAAAATGAATTTTTGAATAGTATATTGATGAAAAATGTGTAGTTAAAAAATAAAGAAAAATTTTAAATTTACGTGTAATATTATTTTATTAAAAAATGAGTGGTTGAATGATGTCAAATCACTGTTTAAGAATGTTTTGTTTTTTTTTTTTGAAAGAATAGGACTCAAACAAGAGCTTAATTATTCAATTTAAAAATATATCTTAATGATCAAGTTGACGCTGTTTGTTGGATTTAATGGATTTTCCCATTTGAGTGACGGATAGGTAACACGGTGCAAAGTTCGGTGACCATTGAAATACATTTTAAAGTTCGATTATGAATTAGTAACACTTGACGAAATTCAGTGACCATTGAGTTACATTTTTAAGTTCAGTGACTAAGTAGTAACATAAGGCAAAGTTCAACGACCATTCATATAATTGACCCTTCAAGTTTATTAAGCAAAGTAGAAAGGTAATTCTATTTCTTTCTTTTTTTCTCTCTTTTCCCAAATTATTTGAACTAAAAATAATTTTTATGTTTCAACAATCTAAAACCAAATAATGTTTTTTTTTACTTATTTTATCTTGTTCATGTCGATATAAGAATTGATATATTTTCTCGTTCTGTAGATGTGTGACATTTTCTTTCATCGTCATGTTCATGAAAAGATCCGAAAGTTTGACTCTATTGAAATTATATTATTAAATTATATGTCTTATTGAAAATAAAAATTAGATTTATTATTTGACTAATATAACTAAAGTTATGACCAAAGCTCAGCGTGCCTTATTAAGTGATAGCTTTTTATATAGTAACTATCGTTTTTACAAATTGAAAGAAAAGAAATATCCCATTTGTTCTTTCTTTTTCTTTTTTTTTTTTCTTTTTTAATTTAAAGTTTTCCTAGAAAGTCATCATAAAGTCCACCAGCCAAAAAAGATATTAAGCTGATCAAAATTTTTAATGAATTGTCAATAAATAAGATTTTCAACATTTATCACTTTTTTATCAATATATATATATAAGATAATTGAAGGTGTAAAGCCTTTCAAATTCATAACCAAAATGGAAAAAATAAATGAACTTTATTTTTTTTTTAGCCGGATCATGATAATTATAAAGAAAATATATGGATAAACTTTAGGACAATTCATGAAGTGTAGCTATCTTGCTTCAAAATGACTAATTTGTCCTTGGAAGATTTTCTTTTAAACGCCATCCCTACGTTTTTATGCTTATTGCACGAATTCTTTGCAAATTAATGTTGCGCCTTCAACCATTTTTCACACATTAATTTTATCTCTTTCCTGTGCGACATTCAATTATTTAATATTTCTTGATTTTAGACATAAAATATCAAAATATATATATATATATATTTTCTTGAAATTATTTGGTATGCTTCATGGACTAACAAAAAATAATTCACATAATCAACTTTAAATTTGTCGAGAAAAAAAGATATTGCAACAATTTTGTTTATCGTTGATTGGCAACTTCATGAAATGCATATTCGAAGATTGTTACAAGCTACCTTTGAATCTAAAATTGGTAAAATCGTTGGAGCTTACATTCAATGTTATAATCGCAGATGAAGATTACTTTGCGAAAATTTTAAAAATAAAAAATAAAAAATAAAAAATTAAGGAATTATTAATTATCAAATGAGTCGAGAATTTTCTATTTATTTCTCTTCTTCTAATATTTTTGAGTTTGGTATAAATCTCTACCATTAAACAAGACTTTAGTTAGTAAATTCAATTGATCTTCAAATCAGTTAAATTATGAGATTGTAGAATATACACTTATCTCTACCTCCATTTTGATTTTTTTTTTTTTTTTTTTTTTTTTCCTTTTTTTTTTTTTTTTTTTTTTTTGCCCTTTTCTCATATTACTATATTTCTCTTTCAAAAAAATTGAGTGACCCGTGAATTAATTGTGGTTCTGTTCATGCCTAAACGTTATAATCTTTGAGAAAATAAATACCCAACTCCTACTAGAGAGTTATCGAATAATTTAGTGATATTGATAGTTAATATAAGTGAAAATCATCAATTATGTTATTATTTAATTTATTGTGAAAGAAAAACAAGTTCGATTTTACTAGATAGAAATTGTCAAATAATTTAGGAATATTGATCGTCAACATAATGGAAAATTGTCAATTACGATATTATTTGAATTAAAGCGAGCAAGTATTGATGAAGTCAAAGTCCCAATGCTTAAATTCATCAAAAAAAAAAAATCCTAAATAATTTATTTGCTTACTTTAATTTAGTTAGTTAAAAATAAAAATTCATTAACATTTTGGCTAACTCAATTATGATTAGGAATAATAGAATTCATTGTTAAGTACACAATTCTCCTTAAAACGATATTTTACTCATACTTAACTACTTATTTACGATATCATGCTCTAGCGGGCTCAAGTAAATAAAAATTGTATTCATTCTAGAATAAAATAGAATTATAAGGATGATTCCAGTAGAATAAACTATAATTATAAGAATCATTTTGGTAGTTGAAGTATTTAAAAAAAATAATAATAATAAATTCTCGTCTATGCAAGAGTACAAACATGCATGTGCTTGTATGAATGTTTAAATGATGAACACTTCTAATCAAATATAATTTTTATCAACATATTTTGTAGGACTCACGTCTACTACTCATTTCTTATCCATACATTCTACAGGAACTATTGCATAAATTATAATTAAGCACTCCCAATAAGATTTGGTTGGTGATTATATTCATATCAAAGATATTTTTTTTATCCACGCATTGCTTAGAACCCCACAACTTATAATTACTTAATTATAGTTTAATCACCAACCAAATATGCCCCAAAATAATTTTGATAATTGGTGTTTTTGTAATATTGTTATATTTTCCAAACCTTCTCAAGATTATTCTTATAGTAATACGGTTGTGTAATTTTATAAATTTCTTTTTATAGTTAATGATATTTAATGTTTGTTTGGTAGAGATTTTGTTAATTGATTTTTCAATCGTTAAAGATAAAGTGGATCCTATTTGTGAGAGAAGAATTCAAAAATGACGGTTGAAATAGTGAAATAACGGTTAAAAATTGATTTTAATCCTTACCAAACATGCTCTTAGTAAATAGATTTTGAAAAATCTTACAAATTTTCCGCACACGAAGTTATGAAAAAGAAAATAATGCACCATCAAATCTTGAAAATATAATGCCAATGGATTTTGCCTTTTAAAGTGGACCCACTTTGGCATCAGCAAACTCTCTATACTATATTGAAAACAAAGCAAAGATTTTGTCTTCAAGAGGGCAGCCACAACTTCGCCGGAAGGAAGGTGGAGCCATCGTGACACCACCTCTTTTGTCGTTTAAGATTCAAAGATTTTGTTAGATGTAAAAGAGATTTGTATTACGCACATAAAGCATCTATCCACAAGATTCTGTTATCCCATACGCTTAAAAATAATAACTTATTTTATTTCAATTTTAAGATCACTAGTATAAAATAATTTAAGAGGGAGTTAAAATTTAATCCATTGATAGAAAAAGAGTACAATATAAAAAATCAAAACAAAAATTAACAAAGAAAATTTATGTGATCTCCTCCCAGTCTTAATCATCATTCGAAAAAAGTTACTTGTTTACTTCTAAATGAACTTTTTAAGCTTAACCAACGCTCACTAAAAATGTGTGTTTTCAAAGTTTTCTTTGTAAGTCAATAACGTGTACATATGTTATTCATATTTTTGTCAATCAGTCAGTTGCTTGAGGGCTCTTGCAAGACCGTGTTACACTGAATATAATCTTTAGGGGTCAAGGGAACTTTAGGGTCTAGTTTGTCGAATATAAAAATCTCAAGGACCAATTTTCACATTCGATAAACTTCAGGGAAAACATGAATAATTTAAAATTTGGAGTGTCAGAGATGCAGAAACTTGTTAATACAAGGGCTAGTTCATAAAATGTGGACAAATGGTTGCTGATCACTTGGGACGAAATCTCTATTAAGTAGGGGATGGTCAACTATTTCATAAACCATTTGGTTAAGTGGGACCTAGCTTAGGGATGTAGTGTAGGGATGGCAGCAGGGTAGGCAGCTTTTTTCGTTGTTTGCTCCGCCATTATTTATTTTTATTTATGTTTTCAAAATTGCGAGTTGTGGTATTATTAGAAAATAATACAAATTCAAAATGAATTTTTAACAGGTGAATTGTTTAGAAATAAAATTATTTTTATTATTTTTACAGGGCTCGAGTTAGCCCTGCCAACCCATCGGATTGGTTTTTTTGCCCCATTCGAGACGGGACCGACGAGACGGATTTTTTTGCTATCACTAATGTAGTGAATGTTCAGATAATCAATTTTTTAGGGCGCTCTAAAAAATTATCGACAAGGCACTAAATGAAGAGAGAGGACAAAATCAAATATAGAAGTCTGGGAAATTTGGACTTATACGTCTTGGTGACTACAAATTTAATATTAAGGTAATCCCATTTTCGTTGATTGAGTACAAATGTAGTACACACGACAATTACAACTTATAAATTCTCTCGTCTACAACATGAGGGATAGGCAAAAACAATACATTTTCATTCAAGATTTGACCACAAAATATATGGGATAGAGTGGGTTGGGATAATATTTATGCATCTATTATCTTTATTTTTTACTCCACATTTTATGCACGTGATAATATTTATTATTCTTTTTTATGTCAGACTTAGGACCTGTTTGGTAGTAATTATGAGAATTGATTTTTTAATCGTTAGAGAGAAAAGTGGGTTTCACATGTAAGTGAAGAAGTCAAAAATGATAGTTGAAATAGTGAAATAACGATCAAAAAATTGATACCAAATGGGGGGCTTAGACCCTCCTCTCGGTATTTTTTTTTGGCTTTTTGTAAAACGGGCCACCAATTGTGATTAAATTATCTAAAAAATAAGAAGTCTAGTGCACATTTTACTTTTACTTTTTACTTTTATCAGGTCTACACGTTAATGTCCTGAGATCATCTTCAAGAGCATTTTTATTTTTAAAGAATATCTTATATACAATAGAGATAATCTTTCAATATAAGTAAAAAAAAAATTTACACACTCTAACAATTTCTTTATTTTAACTCTTCATTTTGCTTTTTCTATTAAGCATTTATTATTTTCAGACATGTTGCTTGCACAGAAAAATTATGCCAGAGTTTTACCAGAATACACATGATAAATTTATGTTAGAAATCACAAAAAAAAAAATGAAAAATAAAAATAACAGTAGACCAACCAAATACTACCGCATTTGCTTTTGGCGAAATTTTGACAGATACACTTCTGTACAAGCAGATTTATTGTATTATTTCTTTTATCCATGTTTTCACCTACTTCAAATATTATGTAAATGAATAAATTAATGATGGCTCTTCAATATTTCATATGGTGTAGTTTAAGTTCCCAACCTTCGATTGGATTTCTAACCTATTTACATTGGTGAATCTAGGTCTCCAAGCGTCAAAACATCGTCAACATAGAACTAGGGAACAAAATCATCAAGCCATTTAACATTTATGTATAGTTCAACTGAAAGTCGTTTGTGATTTTCAGTACCAAGTTGATGTTTTTCTTTACATGGAGACCAAATTCACATATTTAAATAGGTTAAAGATTCAGACTTCACTTTTAGAGGTTGATGACCCATAACTACATCAATTGAAAGATTGGAGATCGTATCCCTAAAGTTTTCCTTTTAAATAATCCAGAAAGTGAAATATTCAAACTTACAATTTATTAAACGTGAATAATATAAAGGGTAATTGGCACAAAAATACCTTTCAAGTTTATTGGGGAAAACGCTCCATCCTTTCATTTTTTGACATTTTCGCCCCTAATTTTTTCATTTCTTTGCGTGGAAGGTCCTTTTCATTAGTTGTTGACGATTTTACCCTCCATTCAAATAAAACAAAAAGAAAAATAAAATAAATATAAAGAACTAATTGCAATAATAGTCCCAAAATTTCAAAAAAAAATTAAAAATCGACACAATTTATTGTGAACTAAAAAATTTTAAAATTACCCCCCAAAAAAAAAAAGAAACTTGAATATACAGAGAAATAATCAAGAAATAGAGAAATGTTTGAACCATAGCCAGTAAAACTGAAAATCTTCAAAAATGGGTAAGCATAAATCTCAATTCTTATTCAGTGAAGAGTAGATGGAAGGTTTGAGGCAAAAATCACGTAATCTTCAAAAATTTTCATTTCCATTGGTTATGATTAAAAAATTTCTCCATTTCTTGATTATTTTCTCGTACATTCAAGTTTCTTTTCTCTATTTAATTTTAAAATTTTTTAATTCACAATAAATTATGATTGATTTATATTTTTTTAAAAAAAATTGAAAATATGATTGCAATTAATTCTTTATTTTTTCATTTCATTTCTTTTTGTTTCATTTCAATGAAGGGTAAAATCGTTAAAAGGACATTCTGTGCAAAGAAATGTGGAAGGAAAGGGCAAAATGTCAAAAAATGAAAGGTATGGATGTTTTTAACAATCAACTTGAAAGGTAGGAACGTTTTGTGCCAATTACCCTAATATAAACTCACATAAATAGCACGTGCATTTTAAAAAGATAAAAGTTTACGTTGACCTGTCATTTCAAGTCAACACCTATATAGACTATAAAAAATTCTCATGTACAGAACACTATTTCACAGAAATTGGCCAGAAATCTTCCATTGTGCGAGCACCATGTGATGATAAAAATGCAAAAAAATCATCCACCCCCTACTATTGTGTCTTATCTGTGCAATTCTGTACGTGCAGAATTCTGTACATGCAGAATTGTTTGCATGTGAAAACAGCTGCCTCATACCAATAAGTAGGCAATATCAATATTTGTTTATAAATATTTTTGGAGGGATATATTGTCTATATTTGATGAAAAATATAGATAAATCTAACTATTATGTGAATAAACAAATAAATTAGATATAATATTCTTAAGAGTCCAGACATGTAGCACTTCATACAATTTGAATCACAACCCTAACTTGAGTGTTGTCGTGATTAAAATTTGCACCGTATTAATATTTTGTAACCAATATTCAATTATGAAAATCTGAAATCGAAATTTAGATATATTTGAAGATTGTTGTTCAAGTAAAATGAATATATAAATTTAATGACAGTAAATATATACTAATTTTTTGTTCAATCATTTTTGGTCATAAGTAATAAAATTTTGGGTAAAATATTTATGGAAATGGAACTTTCTGGAATGAGTAATCATAAATTAATGACTATTCAATTTGTTATAGTGTCAATTGTCCTATTTTTGCAAGGTCTCAAGCTTGGTTAGGGCATTGGTCTTATGAGCCAAAGGTCGTGGGTTCGAGCCCTTTCGGGACCAATATTTTTTGTTAAACACTAAAACCCGTTCGATATGGTTGGATTTCTTAGATCTTTTGTTCGATTTTTAATTTGAGAAACAAACTAATAGAGATTCTGTTTAATTCTTTTGCATACTTAGGGTTGGTGTTCAAAATAGATATTAGAACATTAAATTCAGATAGATCTTGACAGAAAGCACCCACGATTGCTATGACATAATATCTGAATATGATGAAATATTTGTAAGATTTCAATATTCCTTTCATTAGTTAAGCGTTTATCAACTTACATCTTGCGTTAAATGCGTGTGAATGAGTAATAAATTTCTTGTTATATCGATGTATTATGGTAAAATCATTAAGTTGAAGCGAATTAAGCATGGCTCCTATGCAGATTATGGCTTTGATGAATGATGATTTATGTTTGATTGCTCCGTACTCTTGTTATTATATGGCCAAAAATCGTAAATTGCTTTGCTGACAGCCACAATGTGAGGGTTCGATTCCTGAGATATGGAATTTGACTCTTTAGACACTAGTGTAAGGACAAGTTTTTGTTCCCTAACTTGTTGGAGCACATCCCACAATTTACCTCTTTCATGATACTCCAGGGGCGGGGCGGTGGGGACTCTCAAGGTTGGGATTCAATTTTTTTTTTTTATTAAATCGTAAATTGCCTTAAAAGGGTAAAATTAACTCTGTATGTATATGTCAATTATCGGGGCATTGACTTTCAATGAAAAATAATATAATACGTCGAACTGAAACAAGAATTGATAAAAAAAAAAAAAAATGTACAAGCATCAAACTCCAAGTCTATCTAACTTCTTTATGTTCAAAATTACAATGTTAATTTCAATTTTTTCAATTAAAACATGTTGTTCGACGTTACACAAAGTTAAAATCAATTAATCAAAGAGTCAATGGATGTTATTGTTTTTCTCGACTAGTTCATCATCTAGTACGTAGCCTACATCTTGTGTCTTCTTCAATTACTCATAAAGCAGCGAACAAAATTGAAGATGACCTCGGTATAGAATACGAGTTATGATAAACCATAAGTAACAAATAAAATATTTTGCATGTAAATTCTCTTCATCTTTTTTTGACTTTTTAACCCCATATTCTTCAATAAATCACTATTGCAAGACTCTTTTTTTTTTTTTTTTATTCAGTTTTTGAAGGAAAAGTAGGGTGCTTGTTTAAATTTCTCAAAACAAAAAATATTGATCAATCGGAAGTCATATTTTTCTTCCTGAATAGGATGACCCATGAAAGTAAATTTCATAACATTTGTCGATAACATAAATTTCAAATTTTGCTTCTGTTTGGTCCGAATTAAAATCTTGATTTTAATTTAAATTAAAGTCAACAATTAATTTTAATTACAAATTTTATGAGATCTACAACTTCCCAACAACACGTTTTATCGATTTTTATCAAAATATACTTAAAATCTGATTTAAATTCCCACCAAACAAGGCCTTATCTTCAAAAGAGTATGTTGCACGATTTCTTCAAAAAGAATGACCCAGTGTGCCCAAGAGTGGGGAGGCCCAGAAGTTTCTAGATCAGGCCTTTATAAAATGTGAAATGGGCCAGGTCAGCCACAAGAGGAAGGGACAAGTCCAATGGGCTCGAGGAAAGGTTATAAGTGGAAATCACACCCGCCCACAATATTTAGGTTCTCAATTCAAAAATAAGATTTAAAGATTTTTTTTATTTAAAAATCAGATGATAATTTATTTTTTATATATTTAATATTATTACAAAACTAAATTAATCTACACACACTACACTCCTAATCCATCCCTACACAACTTTACCCCCAAACCCTAATTCATTTCATTACCTCTCTCTCCCGCCCACCCTCTCTCTACCACCCACGCACCCTATTCCGACAGTGCCGCGAGACTGGCACTGCTCATCTTTCTTTAAATAAAAAATATATTTAATTAATAAAATATATTTTTGATAATTATTTCATGAATAAAATTTGATTAATTTTTGAAGTTTTAAACTTTGTTTTTTTTTTTTAATTTTGAAATGAATTATAATTGATATATGAAATTTTTTCAGGGGATAATTACCTCAATGGGCCATAAATCCAATATGAAAAGTTGTAGTGGAAATTACACATATCCCTAGAGTTAAAATCTAGGGTTCTAAAATCAGATGATTAATTCTACATTTCAAAAGTCAGATATTTCATATTTTAAATATTAAATATTCTCTCTCCAATCTCGTTCTCTCTACTCACACCCTATTCTCTCTCTCTCTCTCCGCCTCCCTCCCTCCCACTCGTACCTCTATCTAATCTCTCTCTCTCTCTCTCTCTCTCTCTCTTCAATCTTTCTTCTATCCTCCCACTCGTATTCTCTCTCCACCCATCTTCTCTCTCTTTTAGCAGCCTAAAAAACCTGTTTCGATTCAGGCGATATCCACTGCGTTGTGCAGCTATCGCTTAACCTCATGTTATGTTGAACAACATCGCAGTAATCCCCGCCACCTAACCCGCACCACCATCATCGCGATGTGAAGAGCAGTGGCCACAATCATCTTCCTTTTTCTTCGTTCTTTTCATCGGTAGGCAGGGGCGGATTTACAACCCACTGCCCCCATGGTTTTTTACAAAATTTGTTGTTTTGAACCAAATTTTAATTTATTTTTTTTAAAAGTCCTTATATTTTTTACATTTTGCCAATTTATGAAATTTGCCCCCATGATTCTTGTCTTCTAGCTCAACCCCCGTCAGCAGGTACTTGCTTTCGTCGCCCACGGCGAGATTGGTATTGTGCGCGACGGACAGGGATGGATTCGTGGTTTGTGGTGTTTCTTTTTTGGGATGGATTTAGGTTGTTTTGTGGTAACTTTTTAGTGATTTTGTGTTGGTGGTGACAAGGCCACCGGGACATGGTGGTGGTTGCTTTGGAAGTGGCAGTTGTGACGTCAATACAGCTGCAGCAGTGGTGGGGTGGTGGTCATAAGTGTTGGTGGCAGTCACGGATCATTTTATCTGTGACCGATAAACATGTGACCAGTGAAACAAGAGGAATTGTGAAAAAAAAAATGTGACCTAAAAAATTTGTTAATTTGTGGCTGTTTAATAAACTGTGACTTATAATATTTGTAATCTGTGACTAATAAATAATTTGTGACATATAAAATTTTCTGATTCGTAACCAATGAACAAATTGTGACCTATTGAATTTTTGAATTGTGACCGCAAAATAGTTTGTGATATATAAAAATTTTGATTTATGACCGAAAAATAATATGTGACTAATTAAATCGTGAATCTGTGACTAAATTATATATATTTTTGACCTTACTATTAAATAATATGTGACTTTAATACATCATCTGAGAGATGAATTGTAGGAGTTTGTTCAAATTTGTGTCCTTTATTCCTCGTCTGAGCTGTCAATTGTAATTGTGATAGGTGAATTGGTTATAATAGAGTCTAGGATTTTCACATTTCTAAAATTAAATCTTACTTGTTTAAATATTAACTATTATTTATTCTCTCTCCAATTTCCTTCTCTCTCCTCCCATCCTCTCCCCCACACGTATTTAATTCCTATCAAATCTCCTTTTCTCTCCAATCTTCTTCTCTCTACTCCCCCCAAGACTCTCTCTCCATCCATCTAATTTCTGATTGAGAAATGCTACAGCAACAAGGATTGCCAACAGGTTTAAAATCCAGGGGACACTTGTCATTCAATGGTTGGGCACCTTAAAAATAAAATTAAAAAAACTGACAAAATAGGTGCTGCCCCAATCTGCCACGCAGCATCTGTTTGCCAAACCTGTTGGGAAAGCCTGTCAAAGTAGCATAAGTGTTTTTGATTTATGAAACTTCGAACACGTCATCTTAGATTTGAAATGCCCTAAACTTAGCTTTTGGATTATGAATTTTTGCCAAAGTTGTATTTAGCCATTAAGAAAAATAAAAAATAATTGAAAATAGAAGGTAAATGTGAAATTTTATCTAGTGTAATTTAGTAAATATATATAAAAAATTGTGTCTTGAAATTTGATCTTATCGTATTTCTTGCAACTCTTAGGTTTCGGTGGAGCCACTAAAGTTATCTGTTTTTCTACGATTTTTGAATTTGTTGGTGTCGACGGGCTCGAAAAAAAACTTTTATAGTTTCAAACTATCAATATCAAAAATGAAAGAAATGCAAATTGACTAAAGTAGGTTTTGTAAGCACTGACTTCATTTCTTGTTTCTTTATAAGATATTTCTTTCCTTTTGAATTTTTAAATAAATATTTTACATGTTTTGTAGTAGAATTATTTATTTATTTTTAGTGTGAAAAACTAGTAATGCCAAACAAATTTAAATTTTTGAAAATGACTTAATTCCTGTAATTTATAATTTGACAATTTTCATTCGATGTTTTAATCTTGAAATTAAATTTAAAGCAGAAAATTTGTTAAACTAAAGTAATATATTGAAGTTAATTGTCAGCTCCGACACAACGGTAAAAAAAGTTTACTAAGAGATAATAATAAAGAATAATATTTAGTTTCATGTTACAATCATTGTACTTGTCCGATTTTGACAAGACTTTTTACTAATTATGCTACACGTGCTCTTCACAAAGTAATATTATCTCTTAAAAAATCGTGTAATGCTGTCTGCTTCAACTTTTACACACTCTGAACGGTAAGTGAAATGTCATTTTATATTGCGAACCCCTGTTAATTGATGCTGATTCTGTTTGGGAGCGATTTTGAAAATTGATTTTTTGACTGTTATAAAAAAAATGGGATCCATTTGTAAGAAAAAAAATCAAATATGACGAATAGAATAGTGAAATAACGGTCAAAAAATCATTTTTTGGGTGAAAAAGTTTGGCCCAAACAGGCCTGTAATAATTTTTGAACTAATACGTTTTTGGAAATTATGTGGTTGAAAAATTTTTTTTTTTGGTCTATGTGTACTATTATCTTATTAAAAAATGTGTGGTTAAAAATAAAAGAGAAAAATATATTATAAATATAATGGAGCAATTGACAAATTGTAATTGAATGGTTGAAATTTTTTTTGGTCCAAGCATAAGTGATAATCTAACACAATTTTGATAAAATTAATCAGGTAATGTAGCAAACTCAAATAGTAATAAGGTTAGAAAATGGATTGAGTCACTTACGGGGCATGACTTGTCCCATTTCGATTTATGAGAGCTCAAGTTCGTTATGAGATAAGTTATAAACTTAATCGAGCTCACTTTTCTTCATGAGACGGTTTGCTTGGACTCATCGGCCGACTCTTTTATTTTTCATTTTTGACTTTATTAATTTCTCCAAAAAAAAGGCTTAGATTATTATTATTATTATTATTTTGAAAAGGACAATAAAAAATGGAGTCCATGTGTGTGCAGCTCGGCCAACGAGGCCCATGTGCAAAAGAGTCGAGTTTAGGATTCTGACAGGAGCCAAGTTTGATAGTTTAAGGGCCAAATCGACATGGTAATTTTTAATCAATTGCACAGAAGAAAATTTCCTCAGGTAGCAAGTCCGAATCTGTTGAAAATCCAGAGAACAACAATAGGGGCATGTTTTTCACCCATTATTTGGGAAGAATGTATTATAGAATAGTGATTAATGTTAAAATGTGTGGTTAAAAAGAAGGAAAAATTTTGATTTATGTGTAATATTATTCTAATAAAGAATGTGTGGTTGAAAATGAATATTATAGAAAAAATAATGAGAGAAAATGGATGACAATCAGGGGCTAGGCGTACAATAATGAAGAGTATGACTAGAATACTTATAGCTCTTAAATTTTTACTTCAAACTTCCTACTTTTGGATGGGATAAAATAAAGACATAACATTTATAGAGTTTCGTTGCAATTTGAAACTACATTCTAATCCTTCATTGGAGTAATTTACTATGACGAAAGAAAATTTACGAGAAAATTTTCACACCCCTGTTTTCTTTAACGTCTTACTCTTTTGATAATGATAAAATACATCTTAATGATAGGTCCCTACTTGTAAGAAAAAATTATGGCAAGTGTTAAATTCCTAAATTATCTTTAGTTAAATTATGGCAACAATAATTAGGTTCCTCTTAAAAGTTTAGCTAAACAGGCTTAGTCTGAGATATTTAAAAAATAAAAAATAAAAAAAATCTCTTCCTTCCCTAGGCGGACAAGTACATATGAGTAGACATAGGCTGTGGAGAGTGGTGACATATGATCATGAATTGAGAGACAAATTGGAAAAATTAGAGAAACAACATATGCAAATGGATCAAAGGTAAAGGCTTTACCTAAAGGAAACAATGGCAAAAGCAACGAGGCTTGTAATTATTTTGATATCACTATCCCACAGCACATGAAAATGACCTTTAAGGCTCCTCGCGTGCCCTATTTAAGCGAACACTTGGCATATTCCATAAAGCTACACTAATGGAAGCCATATTTTCTTATCCTTTTCACCTACAAAAAAAAAAAAAAAAAAAGGTTAAACAAAAAAAAAAAAAAAAAAACACAAAAAAAAAAAAAAAAAAGGTTGACCCCCAACCTTTTTTTTTTTCCCTTTTCCCCAAAAAAAAAAAAAAAAAAAAAAAAAAGATTGAACTCCAACCTTAAGGGTCCTCCACTGCTTCGCCCCTGAAGCATCGTGACAGAGGTTAATCACGAGATGTACCCTAATAAGTCAGGGAACAAGAGCTGTCTGTACACTGGTACCTACAAAAAGTCCCAATTCATGTTTCAGGAATCAAACCCTCACACTGCGACTGTCAGTAAGGCTGAGTATACCTCGTTCTTATCCTTTACACTACTGGGATATGCCCCCGGAAGGCTTTTCAACTACAAAATTCCATCTTCTGTCTACTTTCTTGAGTAAACATTGATGCATAAATGTATTTCACTCTTTCAATCGACTTGATGGACCTTGAATATGTGTTGTTTGGACATCTGGTACACATAAGTATTTCACTCTTTCATTCAATGTGATGTTGATGTGCACTTAAATGTTATTTATTTATTTATTTTTTTGTGCCCCCATCCAACTTGTCAATCTAACGAATCCAAGATACTCTAGAGGTTTGATGGTTGGATTTATTTACTTGTGCATAGAGTATCGTTAATAAGAACTCTATTATGATATGATGAGTTTCACATGATAAATTTCTAACATACATTCATCATTGTTAGTGTCAAGGTCGAATTGGTGATATTCATACGTCAAGATGATTTGGACCTATTGTACTATGTACAATATCAAAGAGGTTGGCCATTGAATACAATGAAAGGTCATTTATACCTTTATATTTCAATTATTTTCCCTTTTTTTTAATCCCGTGACGTTCTATCTATTATAAGAGTGTAATGTTTTAGAATTTATCTTAAAACATAAAATTTACACAGACTTGTTACTTATCTTTGTAATGATTGATAATTTTGAATATTTGCGATATATTTTGTCATGGACAAACTATTAAGAAGAAACTTCATAGATTTTGCCAATAAGCCACATAATTGCAGTAGGATTGGATTAAAGGAAGATAAAGAAAATCGGAATTTTCTTTTCCTTTTTCCTTTTTAGCACAAAACGCAACTATCACGAGAGGGACCGGGTTCACATTAGCTGGGCCTACACAGCCACATGCAACCAAAGTCCATCTAAAAATCTTTGACACTTGGACCCATATTCATCTATAAAATAGTGGAAATTACGCCACCTACCTTACTTTTAATAAATATTTAGATAAACTTTGTAACATTTTTTTTTCCAATAAATACTGCAAATCATAGTAAAAACAAAAAATAAAACATGATAACTAAATCAAAAAGGATAATAATTTAGGTAACTTAATTTACTCCAACAAACATGCCCTTTAGTAATCTATTGATTAATCTAAAAATCCCTAAAAATTTATCAGTTCATCTCTTCCCAAATCTTCTCCATTAAGAATTGTCTTCCCCCCAAAATCCCCCAAAACATCTTTCACAAATTGATCTTCATAAAAACCTTCCACAAGTTGTAGTCATTAGTAATATCATGCAAAGATTACAAAACATGTTATTTTCACGAATTATTTAATGCCCAAACATGGAGACATATTACAAGACCGAATTTTGTCCTTCAATTTCTGAAATTGATTACTAGAATTGTAAACATTCAAACCACACATTCTTATTTAAAAGATTTTATATTATTCAATGATAATTTATATATATAATCAAATGCGAAAATTTTGATAAATCTGTGAATGAAAAACAACTTGTTGAAAAACATATTTAGTTCTGTGACATTATTGTGAGATTTCGACTTCGAATTTTAAAATATTTTATCCAGATTTCGCTAGTTCCTACTTCCAGTTGAACGAAAAAACTACAGTGTGTTTAAGACATAGATGCTGTTGATATTCTTTACCTATCCTCAATTTTTTGAATTTCTTTTCTTTTCTTGGAAGAGATTAAATGTGAGGCATGAAGTGTGCATTATTTTAAAGATTTCAGTTACAAATTGTTATTTGGATTCTATTATTATAAGTTAATATTTTTTATTATATTTCATATATAAAAAAGAATTTTTAGTTATTTAAACATTACGTAGTAGAAAATGAAATAATATTTTATAATAATGTATATACGAATTTTTCCCTATAAAATATCCCCACTTAGAAACATAATCTAAATTTCATTGATTGAACAAACATTTTCTAGTATTTCCTTGACTCATTCAAATGATCATAGTCGAATGCTGTAAAAGGTTTAATCTTCCTTTATAGACGAAATTGAATTTCGAGTAAGATGGTTAAAGCTCGAGAACTTGAACCACTCGAACAATAGACGAGCATCTCAAATTGACTTGTACTATATTTATTTGACATAGGTATTCAATACTCTTCTTAAGATTGTCTGTTATTGCACTTAGATATTCTTGTCATCAATGGTATAATATCGACTAGATATCATGCACCATACTTTATAACATGAACGTAAGTCGTTTGCATTATCGATTCTAGTATAGTATATAGCAAAATACATTTGTTCTTTCAATTCATAGATGCAGATCTCAAATGTATGAGTGGAAATATTCCCGAAGCTTACACGTATTGTTCTTAGCATGATTTAAAAGCTATTTTGTTGATAACTTGAGTGGTTCAAGGATAAAAGTATGTTTCAAAAAGAATGTTTTTAGCTAAAAAATTGCATGGGTCCAATGCTCTAAACAAAATGGAGGATTAAAGGCCTCAAAATTCGTAAATGATATCTGGACACCACAAATCTGACTGTCTCCCCATTCTAGAATTTTGTCAAATTTTAATAACACGTGATGTGACTTCTTTAAGGTAGACATTTTTATTGGGAACCGTTTTAAGATTATTTTTATTTTTATTATTATGTTTTTTTTAATGGGTTCACATTCATCTAGAATTAACAACTTCAATAGTTTAAAAAAAAAAAAAAGGTTGAACCCCAATTTTGAGGGCCTCATCATCCTGCCTCTAGAGCTTTGTGAGGGAGGTAAATCGAGGGATGTGCCCCAACAGGTCAGGGAACAAGAGCTGCATGTACACTGCGCCTACAAGGAGTCAAATTTCATGTTTTAGGAATCGAACTCTCACACTGCGGCTGTCAGCAAGGCGTGAGATGACTCCATTCCTGCCCTTTGCACCACTAGACTATGCCCGGGAGCTACAACTTCATTAGTTTACATTTATTCAAGATTGTTAACAATGTCATTAATAAAATTAAAACGTGAGTATTATTTAGTTTTAAAGTAAAACAGCCTAGAATTATTATTATTATTGACCTTTTGGGGAAAATTTTAGGGTAGAGGATAGTGAAAAATGAAAGGGCCAAGTAAATCAAGTTAAAAGAAGACATGTAACTAAATAGAATAAAAGCAAACACAGAAAGTCCAAACAATTTGAGGAATAATAATATCATCGATCAACATGATTGTGATATGTTATCAATGATTTTGAAAAACGATGAAATATGACTAGCGTGTAAAACACTGAGGAGACTAAATGACCTAGTTGTCTTTGAAATGTGTATGAACGAACCACAAATTTGGATTACATCAACACGCATGACAACTATTTGGTTCCACCACCACTCATCTCCTGAAAATGACATTTTACAATTTTTGTGATTTTTTTGGCCCTCGATTTTTGTTCATCTTTCGCTTTGTTGCTTCAATTTAAAAGGGAAAAAAAAAATCTTTTCCTAAAATTTCCATCTCTAAACCCAACTTTACAAGGTTGGTTTGATTATTGTGCTTGGAATCTCTTCATCTTATTTTTAACTTTGCAAGGTTACCTAGGTTACCTAGCTAGTTAGCAATATTTTTTTTCTTTTAATTTAATTAGAAAAGAATTTTCATTTCTAATAAAGCATTTATTTTAACTAAAAGAATTTAGGTTGTTGAATGATAAAAAGTAACGCCATATTTTCATATAATAAAATAAAATATTACTATTATATAATCAAGTTTTATTGAAACCATGTTTTAATAATTAGATTTTATTTCATATTAATCATTTCTAAACATTTAACATAGATATAATAACATTAACTTAATACACTTATATAATAAATTTTCATTAAGAAATCCAACATAAATATTTCTAAAGAAATAAGTAATAGGGCAAATTACATGAAGCTCAGTAAATGTTTACGACAATAATAGAGAACTCGACTCCCTTTAAAAAAAAAAAAATTGAAACCCTTATCTCTTAGTACATGTGATTGATTTATTATTATTTTTTTTTTTATCAATTTTTCAAACCACACATCACATTAGACTTACAAAAGTTTTGTCACAAAACCCTAAGTTTTCCATTTTACCAATCTCTTACGCCTCAATTTGGTACCGCTCTCGCGGCCCACACCGCACTCCTATGTATACATCAAGAGTCCATTGATAAGAAGGGATTGGGGAAAGCTTGAAACCCTATATGCTGTCGGAGTAAAGAATCATCAACAAGGGCGTTCTAGTGCGTTGTGTCGTGTTGCTAGGCGAAGCAGCACGAATGCTGCACCCTAGATGGCGAAAGTCCATCTATATATATGATTATATTTGTTTTCTATTTTAATTTAGACAAAAATAAATTGTTTAGTTTTAAAAACCTTTCTTTATACTAAGTGATTTCATTTTTTATTTTTTTATTTTTTGAATTTTGAATTCTCATTAAACCAAATTAACCAATGAACAAATTGAAATTGATCTATAATATTTATTGCAAAAATAAAAGAAAAGGAATCTAAGATATAAACTTCCGGAGCCATTTTTTGCACATATAATTTATAAAAATATTATTTAATTCTATAATATTAATATAATTATAGTATATAAAAGTCAAGAATATAAAAAATAAAAAATAGAGAAATGCCATTAAATCTAGAAATAGATAATATTTATTGAATTTTCAATTAGCTTCAGAATTTTCAAAAACATTTATTTATGTTGTTAATTATTTTTCAATCACATTTGCAATAACAACAACAGAAATAATAATCACATTCTGTTTTAAGAATAATAAATTTTAATATCAAAATATTATAGAGGTGTTAAATGAAAAATAAATATTTATGTTTTGCAAAAGAAATTGTTACCAAAAGTAAACATAAAGTTTATGTAATTTCCTCTAATGAATAATTAAATTAATATATATTATATAAAGCTCGTATTAATGCAAAGCTTCTTCATATAGGCTCCGTTTGGTAGCCATTTTTTTTAAAATATATTTTTCTCTCTCTTCTTTTCAACCACACATTCTTTATTAAAATAATATTACATATAAATGAAAAACTTTTTCTTATTTTTTAACTACACATTTCACATCAATTTACTATTCTAAAATACATTTTTATATAAAAATGTCTATCAAACACTTCCATAGTCTAATATGCGTTACACTTTTTAACACAGTTTATAGCCCATAAACGTGTTGAAAAGAAAGACTGCATTGAATATAATTCTAGTTGAATGGTCGTCGCGCTTTTATGTTAAACCCAATTTGATAGAAATTAAAATTGAATTAAAGTTAATAATTATTTTTAATTATATATTTTTTTGAGGTTCACAATTTTTTAATTAGATATTTTATAAATTTTTATTAGACGTATTTAAATTTTGATTATAACGGTACCAAATAAGAGTTAAGTATTTTTTTTATTTTTATTTTTTGAAGAAGAAAGAATCATTTTTCAATTGTACAATCCTTTCCAGCAAATCAGTGTACTTACTTACATCTTCATCATCATGGTCATGGTCAAACTTAGCTTTTAAATTACACTTTTGTTTGGATCAACACCCATTTTTAGACAAGCAATTAACTTCTAATTTTAGTATATTAGTAAAATAAGGTATTTTGTTAGTATACACGACCGGTTTCATAGGATATTTGTATTCTATTTCTATATCTTGTAGAAATTTTTTTAGGAAATAATTTTAATCCAATTTTGTCTAAGATTCTCTTTTTAGTAAAAAATGAAACCTTCAACAAATTATACAAACGTGTTAAAAAATAACTTCTTAATTTTATAAACAATTTTTGACTTTTTAAAAGTCTTACCAAAAAGGTCCTTAGTATATTGGTTATTGTAAATATTATACAAAAATGAAGAATGATCTACTGAGCATTATTGCTTTGTTACATAACGTTTCAATTAATTGGTGAATCATTTAAATTTTTGGGATCTTGAACGGACTTATTCATCATTATGCTAAGTCACTAGCAAAGATTATATCTTGCACAAGACAACCTTCTACAGTTAAAATGAAATGAATAGATGCTATTCACAATAATCAAAACAAACCAAAAAAAAGTTGGGTTGGAGAGGGAAAGATGATCTTGTTTCTTTTAAGTGAAGCAATAAAGAAGGAGTGAGAAATGAAAAAAGAAAGCTAAAAAAACTCCAAAAAAGCTGTAAAAGGTCATTTTCAGGGAGGGATGGAATTTTTGGAGTATCTATCCCTCTATAGTCCATACACCCAGAACCCCACACCAGGCCAACCCCCCCTCCCCCATCCACATCCACCAAACCAATAGAATTGGTGGGCTGGTTCTTGTATTAGTATTTGTATAGGCTGTACAAAAATAGCAGGTGCAGAGGGCCAGTGATTAGATTACAGAAATCTTTAATCTACTTTCTGACCAAACACCTGCTAATTGAAGAAAACTTGTCCTCTTGTTTCTTGGTTCAAAACCCACCTCATAGGGATTCTCGAGTAAATCAAGTGTTCTCTTTATATTCCTGCAAATTTTGTTGCTACAATTTTAGAAAAGCTTAGCTGCTTAAAAGTGAGTAGTAGTATGAAGAAGATGGGTTAGCCTGAAATTAGAGTATAGGCTTTGGTGGGGGGTGTGATCTCCTCTCTCTGTTTAAAGTGATGGAATTTGGAAGGTTGAATGGCAGAGGCTTTTGGGATAGGCAGCAGATATTACAGAACAAGAAGAAAGAGGAGAAGAGTGAGAAGCAGCAGCACCAAAAAAAAGCCAATCACTGAAAATAAGTAAAAGTTTGTTTGAAAAAAAGCTGGAACAAAAAAAGAAAAACAAGGTTCTGAGTCTGGATCCTCTGAGGAATCCTCATCTTTATCCTAATCAGAACCAGAACCAGAACCAGCACCAGAACCAAGTTGTTGGAATCTCAAGAAATGTAGAAGAAGAGGAAGAGGAAAAAAACCACCGCCGTCGCCGCCACCAGGAGGAGGAAGAACAAACACAACCATTGTCGCCGCCGTCGTCCCATGGCCATCACCACCACCACCAGCTCCATCAGTCTTTAGAGTTTTTCCAGCAAAATCAGCCGTCAATCTTTGGAAGTTTAGAAGAAATACCATCACAACAACCGCAGCAACCCAAGAAACGTTCGTACAATCCTTCGGCTTCATCATCCCTGGAGCCGGCCGGAGAACATGCAAGATTGCGGGAGAATATAGGGGAAACTTCTCATCACCGCCAAATGTCGTCAAGATTGAGGAACACAGGCGGGGAGATAGTGGAAGTTCAAGGCGGCCATATAATCAGGTCCACAGGACGAAAAGACCGGCACAGTAAAGTCTGCACCTCTAAAGGACCAAGGGACCGCCGTGTTCGCCTTGCCGCACATACTGCCATTCAGTTCTATGATGTCCAAGACCGCCTTGGATATGACCGCCCGAGTAAGGCGGTAGATTGGTTAATAAAGAAGGCCCAAGCAGCCATTGACGGCCTTGAGCAACTGCCGGCCTGGAAACCCACCACTGGTTCTTCGGTAGATGCAAGTTTTGAGCAAGAAGATGCACAGAAGCTGTTTGCTGAAAATCACCGGCAACATCATTTGGGTACTAATATTGCAGGGCCTTCGAGTAAAAGGGCAATGACAATGCTGGGAAGTGAAAGTGAGCAACAAGGCTTGCACCAGAGGGGCAATGTGAATCCGAACCCGAGCTTTCTGCCCCCTTCGTTGGACTCCGATGCCATTGCGGATACTATCAAGTCCTTCTTCCCAATGGGTGCTTCGGCCGAGTCCAGTTCCTCAGCTATGCAGTTTCAGAGTTTCGGAACTTCCGATTTGCTGTCAAGACCCAATAATCAGAGTCAAGATCTAAGGCTTTCTTTGCATTCACTTGAAGATCCAATTTTGCTCCACCACCATAACCAACAACAGCCACAGGAGCATCAAAATCCCATTCACCACAATGAACAAACACATGTTCAATCACAAGCACAAGTCCTATTAAGTGGCACCCCACTGGGGTTTGATGGCACTGCTGGCTGGTCCGGGCAACACCAGCAGATGTCAGAAATCACCTGGTTCCAGAGGTTTGCAGCTTGGAATGCCGGTGGAGACGCCGGTACTGGTAGTGGTGGAGCAGCAGGATACTTGTTCAACTCTCCGTCAGTGCCTCAGCCACTGTTACAGCAGCTGTTAGGCCAAAACCAGTTTCTTTCTCAGAGGGGACCCCTTCAGTCCAGTAACTCACCTTCGGTTCGTGCTTGGATGGACCCATCAGCCATCGCTATTGCTACGGCTGATCATAGCCAACAGCAGCAGAGCCATCCTGCAGTGTTGCCCATTTATCCATCTTCACTACCTGGCATTGGATTTGCCTCAGGAGTGGGTGGATTCTCTGGGTTTAACATTCCAGCACGAATTCGGGGTGATGAAGAGGAGCACGATGGTTATTCCGACAAGCCATCCTCTGCTTCCTCTAATTCTCGTCATTGAGTTCAACTCACATAAAAAGAGAATACTCTCTTGCATTGACAGGTAAAATCCTCAATCCCATTTTTCAGTTCTGTCAAGTCTCAACTTGTTTTTCTATCCATTTTTAGTCAAGAATAATGATATGCTGTTACAATTGATGGAATTTTCAGGAATTTATCTCTTTGCCAGTGGGAGAAATCAGGTAGTACAACATATCCAAGTTTTTGCTGCTCGTGGTTCTGAACGAGGAGAGTTACTTCGGTGAGTTAAATCCAATGGCCACTGCCATGGGAAGAAGAATTTTGAGTCTAGTTTCAAATTTTTCGATCCCAGTTTGCTATTCTACTTTGTTGTCTAATAGTGCTCACTTTCACGTGTTTATTATCTGGGTGAGCTCGTAGCTCAACTTTGTTTCAAGCTATTCTACTACTTTCTGTTTTTGTTGTTAAGACTTGTTCTGCTACTACTGTCCTTTTGTTTTGTTGCTGCTTTTCGATGAATTCTCAGGTAATGAATTTAGAATTTTGAGGAAGCTGTGTTTTCCATGAAATTAAACTTCATATCTACTACATTTGGACAAAATCTGGTTGTCAAATTCAGTGTTATTAATTGCAGTGTCTCATTTGTTTGGAAATGTTCAATTTGGGGGGTGAAAAGGAGTTGTGATTTATTGATTGTCTGCGTTACTGCCTTCTTCGAAACGTTACAGCTCAAGCCTTTATCAAAAATCTTTGGCCAGCAAAAAGAATTGAAAGAACTAATGATCTTTTACATCTGTCCTTGCTTGGACTTGCAGGGATCATTGTGATAAAAGTCGTTTTCCATGAAATTTAAAGCAGTTTTCTAAGAACAAGTCATCTTTCGATGTGGAACCGGCATGTATTTTAGCCCCTGTTTGGTCCCCCATTTTTTGAAGTGAAAATGGGTGGAATAGTTTTTTATTTTTTTATTTTTAAATGAGTGGTTAAAAAAGAAGGAAGTTTTTTCAATTTACGTATAATATTATTTTATGGAAGATTGTGTGGTTGAAAATAGGAGAGAGAAAAATGAAATGTAATGTAATGTAATGGGAGGCTAAACGGGGGCTTAGTATCACTTATCTAAGAATGAGTATGCTTCTATAGTCATAACTAGGCTTGAGCAGTACCTGATTGGGCCGGTATTCCATTTGTTTATACGTGTTTCTTAAGATTGGTTTGAGAGGGCAAACAGTTAAGTTTGAGTACAACTCTTAAATCTTGCTACTTTATGCTGTATAAACTACAATACTTGAACTTGGCTCAAGTTTTACTCATTAAAGCTCCATTGACCTTAACCTAAACAAATGGTACATTTGGTTGGGAGGATTTGATAAGAAAAAGAACCTTTTAATCTCATTCGTTATCCTAACAAACGTACTAGGCTGAGAAAAGATATACAACCAAAAAGTCTTTTGAAGTTGGCTCATCTTTGAACTTGAGAGACTGTACTCAGATTATGTAAGTATGCTTTCAGTGTTGCAATAGATGAAGGGAAGATGAATCAAGTGGGAGCTTAGTGGAATTTCGCTTGCGTTAGCAGCATGTTCGGCTCAACTCAAAGTTATCTGAACTTATCTTTTAATTCAATTGGATTAGTTGCTTTTTTCTTAGAAGTAAAAGAATTTACTTATTTTTGATGGTAAGGTAGAGTGTTATTAGAACAAACCAGCTATTATTTATCCATGAATGCCACCAACTATGATACTTAGCCATCAATTACTGGTCCCTACCCTGCAAGTCTTCGCTGTCTTAAAATTTAGCATAGCTGGAAACTGTTCTTCACCTTGGGAAAAATATAAAGAAAAGCGTTTGGCTTATATTGAGATGGTGACAACCGCTTGATGGTTGTTGGTACATAATGGCTGATAATTATCATCTCAAAGGGCAGAATAAGTTCAGTCTTCAAGTCATTTGTACACTGCCATAACTCATTTCTGAAGGTCTGAAACTAGGAAATTTCTTCAATGCTATTTAGGGCATTTAGAGTGACAGTTGTAAGAAAAAAAAATTGTAAAATCCTAGTTCAGAAGAAGGCAAGATCCATGAACAATGTACCTGTCAAGGGGTACATTATAGTTTGAGTTGAACCATATTTCAGTTCAAGTCATCAGATTCTTTTTTATATATATCCCTTTACGATATGTTTAGCATGCTGAACTCATAACTGCCCGTGTAACTCTTCTTAAATCTTGTCTGAGTTACTGAACATGATATACAACCTACCTTTTCATCCCAAGCCCCTGCTTTCCTTGCCAATGTCATAAGTTGTGAGTTATGGACAGTGTTATCCGATACTGAGAAAAAAGGTAAAAGATAAAAAAATTGGCCTTTGTCTTAGCTTGAAGGCCAAAAAATGGCTTCTTTTTTGGCTTTTGAGCTAAAAAGAAGCGGAACATGCTCAATTTGAAGTAAGGATTCCTATATAATGTTGCATACCAAATATTCCCTTGAAGTTTATACAGTTGTCATGGGGATGAGTTCTTGATTGGTATTCTTGAATCTGATGAAGAAATAAAATAGAGGCCGTACTGTTGCTTCCCTAAAGCGATCAAAATGGCTGGGGACGAAGCATGGATAACCATAAATTATCTTCAAGTTGCACCACGCTAGTCCATATCAAACGCTGGTCTTTGATTCACCGAACTTTGTTCCAAACTACCACGTCTAGTTTGATTGTTTCTATCGTCAACACAAGTGTGGATGTTTTACCTGGATTCCTATCAATGAAGGATGAGCCTCAGTAACCGAAGTCAGGATAATTTTATCTAAGTCTTCGTCGAGCATTTCCTTGAATCAGATTATTTAAATTGTGGTGAGGAAGATACCTCGATAGACAAAGAATCACCGTGGGAGGACCTTTTGGATGGATACCAACAAATTTTTTATTAAAACAATCTTTGTTGATGGTTTAGAAAGATGTTCTTTCGATATGATACTTTTTCACTCATTACAGAACAGATATCTCCGACGATTTCATTGTCTTAACATATGCCAAGCCTCGAAATATGGCCCATAACTCAGTTGTTAAGCTTTAACATGTGTCGATTTCCATTGGTCATTCGTGATAAGTCCCCCAATTCCTTTGAATGTGATCGTGTTTCAATTGGGCAAGTTTCTGTATATTTCTGCATAGTTGAGATGGATCGATGAATTTTCTTTGAAGCTCTCAAATTCCCATTCTTCCAAATCATCCCATTATACAAGACGGAGTGCCCCATCTCATATCATTAGTTGTAAGGTAATTAGTATTCGCACATTAGTTAATTAGCTCATTTTTGTTTCTGGGGATATTTTCTGGCCAAATATTTTCTAAACGTTGGAAAATATTTTGTCAAACTTTTGTATTTGTTGTTTATCTTACTTATTTAAAAATATGAGGGGTAGAAAAGTCTTTTTACTCTCTCATAACGGACTTTTTGATCGTCAACTGGAACAAAATGTGCTAGTTTATAAAAAGTTGCGGATAAAATATGATTGAAAGTACGAAAATGAGAAAAAGCTCAGAATTTTAACTGTAATTAATATGTGGCGTTGTTAACCAAAACTCGGTGCAAATATAATTATCCTAAATTGTATTGCCTTCTTGAAGTCGCAAATTTCATCTTAACCAGTTTGGAAATGAACCTTAGGGTGTGTTTGATAGGGTGGAAATAGAATTGGAAGATAGAATTGGAATTGGATTTTCCAACTTTAGGTGTTCGATACATTTTTTTTTCCATGAAATTCGAATTCTTGATTGTCTTGAAGTTTGGACTTTTCTTGGTTTTTAAGGAATTTCCTACCTATTGTAGCATTTTTTTTTGTTGGCAACAGAAACAAATTTTAAAAATTATTGTAAAAAAATATTTCTCTTTAATTGACAATTTTCATATAAAACAAAGCTAAACGAGCATTGAAAGATAGATGATTTTTTTGAAATTTTTGTTTTTTGTTTTAGTGTTGGCAATGGAAATAAATTTAATCCCCAATACCAATAAAATTTATCCCTTTAATTGACAATTTTCATGTAAAATAAAACCAAACGAACACTAAAAAATACTTTTATTTCAACATTTTTCACGTGAAAAATTATACCAATATAACACAATAATTTACAATTCTCAGGAAAATAATTCTAAACAATTTAATTTCATCTTTGCAATCAAACGGATCATTAGTAATTTTCAAAATTAAAAATTTCTCAAGACGAATCAAACATCCTCCATATGCTTTAGGTATTCTTTATATAACTCCACATCTAGCACGTGATGGTTCTCTTCCTATATTTCTATAACATGCAGCAGCATTTGTGAAGAAATCCATTTATGCTTATTTAATTTTTAAAATTTGCTTCCTCGAGAGATTATAAGCCCTTTTAAATTAGGTTTTTTTTTCATTTTTTTTCTAGAATACTTATAAGACAAGATATTGACCCAAAGAGAGTTAAAATTCTGTTTAGTTCTCTCTGAATTTCTTACTCCTCACTACTTAGAATATTAATGCTATTTACTACTTTGATTTTTTGCTTTTGCCATTCGCTAACGCTAACCACAACTACAGGAGAAAAACTTCAATAGGATAGTTCTATATGCATATGTGGTAGGGATGTTTATTTAAATCACGACACTTCGTATCTCGAGCCATTCAAAATGCAACACCTAGATATTCGTTGTGTTAAGAGATAAGCAAAGTGGGTGTGTGATGTCGAAGAGATAGCATTTTGAATGGCTTGAGGTTCATGATGTAATGATTTGAATTGACGATCCTATCACATGTGCATATAGAGTCCTATTCATCGTGCCCCTAAGCCAAATACCAAATTTGATCTTTATCTCATTTTTTAAAATTCATATAAGGTGCCTTTTTTTTTCCATCCACTTGAACACAATATAGAAATGTCAAAGTACTTATCCACTGTCTCTGGAGTCAAAACCTTCTTAATTAGTCGGTAATAACAAGATTAAAGATAATGCAAACCCTTTTAAAAATTTCTATTCATCAAACACTTAAATAATTTTTTTCATAACATTTAATACTTTATCATGAAAAGCATTTTTATCATCCAGCGTTCATTATTATAATTATTTTTTCTTGGTATCATGCCTTTGTCCATTATAAAATAAGTAAAAAATGTAAAATAAGCGTAAATTTTTACAAGAACAATAGTCGTAAATTTGAGTTGCTCGTCTAATACAAAAATCTTAAAATGCATTTGTGTTGGATTATAGTCTAAAATATTAATTTCGAGAACTTTGAAGTTAGCAAAATCTTGAAATAGGATAGTGTATTAACCACTTTAAAAGATGATAGGGTCCATATACTTAAGTCATAGGCAAGGCTCCACCCGCTAAGGACATGAAATGCACTTTGGTCTTCCCTTTTGTTTTTTATACGGACACCTAATATTTTTGTTGTTGGCTTACAATGAAGTCCATTAGTGTCTAGGATTATCATATTATTATGAGACAAATGTTGTGAATAACAAGTTTTAGCCTATGTTTGACAACCATTATTTGAAAATTCTTTTTTTTTTATTTGCTCATTTTTAACCATATGTTCATATAAAGCTTGTTTGGCCCTCATTCTTTTCAAATTTTATTAGAGAAATTTTCATAAATGTCACTAAATATGAACATGCGCATTTTTTTTATTTGCACTAAAAATGGTCAAAAATGTCAATTTTTGGGTGTGAAAGGTCCATATTACCCTTAGTGACACCTAACACCTTTTTAGGAGCACTTAATGTTTGATTTGAAAGTCATTAATGTTGTGATATGATGATTTTTTTTTTGTATATTATAAATATTAGATATATGATTATTATATTGGATAGTATAAATTTTGGTAAAAAAAAAAAAAAAGAATTTGAAAAAGAAAAACACAACTTTTTACCATTCACAAACCCTAACTTCTTGTCCATCTTCTTCATTTCATCATCAAGACACATTGCTATTAGATTCATCATCCATTTTTCAGAGGTTAGCTATTAGAAATTATTTATATTTTTATCTTATAACTTACTATTTTATATATTAAATAGAACATAGTCATATTTATTTGAAAATTTTGAAACTCTTATTCATTGATTTGTTTGATTCTTGATATATCTTTTAATGGAAAAGGTATCAACTTCCTTTAGAAAATGTGAAGGATTCTATAATTAATGAAGTATTGAGTTGTTCCTTATTTATATTTTGGGAAGATGTTATGATACTACAGTTGAGAATTGATTATCACCATTAATTTTTTGAATAATTTCTTCCAAGGTACCAAATACATGTTTTCAAGCTTCCCGGTCAATTTCGACAGTTCAACTATCGCATTCGACATTTCGAAACCGTCATATTAGACATCTCAACTGTCGAACTCGACATTTGGAAACGTCGAGATAAATAATTTAACTGTTTGGATTCAACCATTCATTTCACATTTTTTCATTGAATGGATTTAAATATTCAAAAGCATCACTTTCATGATATTAAATGTCGACATATTGATTGTGCAAATTTCTTACCATTGCAATATCAACTTTTCAAGTATTAATAATCATTTGAGATTCATCGTACGCATGGACGAAAGTTTGTTTATGTAGATGATGAATGGAAGTCGAGAGTGGACAAAACTACTTTCGTTTTAGTTCCGACAAGTATTACCTATGCACTTGTTATGGTAGAGTTGACCATAATCGGACCGTGCATTCCAACCCCATTCTAACACAACTAATGTAAATAAACTTGATGTCTAAAAGTAGTTGAAATTGTATTTTGAATATTCTCCCGATAGTGTTGTACATTCTAAAATTATATTATCATTTTATTATTGTTTGCAGATACTAGTAATGTTTAAGCTCACAATCAAAATAATTATATAGACAAAAATTGCATACCATCCGATAGGAGGATTCTATCATTCTCGACAAATGGTTGCGAAGTAGAAAATTTGACTACAAAAAAGTGTATAAGGGACATGCTGTTCCTGAATAAATTCTCAACTTACATTATTATTAGTATTTTATTATCATTTGCAAATATTGCATAACATCCTAACAGTTAAACTATCGGTCCCGATAGGAGGCTTCTGTCATTCTCGACAATTGGTTGCGAGCAAAAATTATAACTACAAATAAGATATACAAGGGTAAGCTGTTGCATTACATTTGGTAAAAACGTTAATATATTTATCCTTGACAAAATCATAATACGTAACTTAACAAATTTTCTCGTGCTAATTGAACAAATTGATGTATAGACTGTTCTTCGCCTTCAAAATACGTAGAATGTGATGAAATTTAAGTCCTATGAGGTTCCCTATGTTTTGAATGACTTATGATATATATAGAGTACTAAAAGATTGCTTACCAAAAGTTTCCAAAACAAAATAATTAAGAAACACAATTTTTCCCTTGGTTCATTTGGTGCATGCGCATAATACACTGCAAATAACCTCATTTAGCCTATATTTCATTCAAAGAATTATGAAATGTCATTATTTAAAGTCTCAAATAAATGTTTAAAGTACACTTATCACACAACTTAACAAAAATATATATGTATATGTTTAAGAATTGCCTCCATGCCATGCAATATATACATTTAGAGGTTGAGTCTAGATGGTCACATTCTCAAAGAATCGACTTGTCGTGAATGCTGTCCACAAAACAAGGATAATAATTCATTGCTCTAGGACTTGTTCAATCCAATCGAAAGAAATATAGTTGATAATCAAGCGTGTTGGTCTGCAATATTCATCTGTTTCACAAACACAAAATCATTAGACTCAAACGTAGTCAACGGAATGTACGAAATGTTACTATCACTGCAATGCTTAATTTAAATTTTACAAGAAAAATATAAAAATAAAGAAATGGTTGATATACTAATATTGATGTTCTTGTTCTTGTTTTACAATATTTTTTTCTTGCTTTCTGTACAATTTTTTAAGCTTCCATTTTTTTTTATTTGGGCGGAGTTGGAATGTGATATTCAAATCATTTGACGTACGAGAATATGGTTGATCGAAAATTCCACGTAAGTATTCAATATCCACTTTTAACTTATCACTAGTCACCTTTTAAGCATATTCTAAACTCACAACTAATTATTTTCAAACGTAAATCATTATCTATCTATATATCTTTATCGACTTATTTTTTAGAATATTCATTTTATATAATAAATTGGTTTCTAATGAGTTGAATATAATTGAAAGTGACTATTAGTTAAATGATGAAAATGTCCCCACTTGAAGTTTTTGTTTGATTATGCACTTTTTAAACAGTTTTTTTAATTTTTAATTTTAAAATTTTGGTTCAAGCCCTTCAAGCATTAAGTCTGAAAACTATATTTTTTGTCCAATTCTATAAAGCACTCATTCTTTCGACAAATCTAACTTGGAAGTTGACATTGAACTTTAATTATCATTAATTTATGTTAAGAAGTGATCAACTTTTGATCAAAACCTTAAAATGAATTATCTTTTTAGCTGTGAACCAATATTATTACCATTTGAACTGTGAACCTTTTTACTTTATTGTTTTGTTGTGTTGTGATTTCTTTGCATTCTTCATTTTAATCTGATTTATATTTATGTGCTCCACCAAGTAGTTCAATTGTTTGTGTATAATGAAAACGATATGACCTTCTATGCACACATAACCACTTATTTGTACATATATGGCATAAATTAGAGTTCTGAATATATTGTTTAAAAAAGTTCGAAGTCAAAGAATGTTTGCAAAAAACTTGTATATTGAAGCATCTTCGAAAGAAGACCATAATGTGAAGAAGTGGTCCATTATCTTGGCAATAATGAGCCAAGCAATCCCCTATTCTTTATACTATGGCATGTCCCCTACTCAAAGAAGGAAGACGATCCCGTGGACCCTATTGTTTGTGTAGTATCTTGTCTGTGGGTGCTGTAGCGAAATTAATTGCAAAAGAGGGGAAATCGCCACATTAAAATTACCTTCTGGGAAGGTCCTATCTATTTAATCAACAAATTAAAGTGGAGGAATATTGAGCTTCAGTCAGTGCAAGAGCTTTATGACATATATATTTAGCAAGTTAGATTGGACATAGTTATTGAATTTAGTTATTGAATTTATCTAATAGTGTATACCAAATATGTTGTAAAGTTTTAGGTTGCTTGCCATTTGAGCTAAAAAAGAAATAATTGAAGCTCGGTGGTATTGGTGGTGATACGGCCCAATTTATGATTCACTTCTATTGACGCTTTAGTGGTAGTTTTGAATTCACGCTTTATACAATAAATTTTGAGTGTCAATGAGATGAATACATGTGAACAATTATGAGCCCTTAGATCAAGTTTTAGACGTGATCTGTGATTTAAAAGAGCTGCTTTCTCTCGTTCTAGAGCAAGAGTGAACCCTAGAATGCTCTATGCCATTTCTTTCTATTTTCTTCATGTTCTTCTTTTTTCCTTCATCTTTAAATCTTTTGAATGAATATTATGTAAAGTGTAAAAGATGAAAGTTTCTGTATGTATTGATGAATTGTAACCTTCTCATAGTGAGAGGGATTCGAGTTTGTACATTTGAGGGAAAATTTCTGATTTTAGTTTGATGTGTGCAAATTGGTTCTGTAAAATGAACTTTTGTTTTCTATTTAAGTTTCTAAAAGTAAATTTGAGCACAATCTTTAACAGATACGACTAGGTGTTAGTAGCATCACTATACTCCCACGCTTAGGTCAAAAAATTTTTGTGTTCTTTCATAATCTTGTTTTTAAATCACTTATCTCATGCTAGTAGAAATCCGATTCTTCACTGCACATGGCTTTGATGTTGAAACTTTAGCTCAGAACTAGGCAATGTTAAGGGTAAAAACAAATCGTAAGTGTGAAAATTTTCGCTTTTCTGATACACGTGTGCACATTGACTTGTACTTATAAATTATCATATTTTGACCTTTTATACTATGATGCATGACTATATACACCACATATCAAAAGATACATTGGAACAGTATGAATGTGCAAATTTCTCTTAAGTGAACACGACGAGAAATGCCCAAATGGCACATTATGAAAAAGATAATGGCTTTGCAATCCAAGTCGGCTATATAATATATTTGGATCATTTACTTTTGAGGGAATGAAATAGCCTTACATATACTCATATTTTTTTACTTAGCCATTACTTTTCTTACAATTTGATTGCATGACAACACGTGTTCCCACTTGAAAACAAGTGGAATCATTTGATTCATATTCTTATTTGCAACCTCTCAATACAAAAAATTATAAATTTGTGATCATGGAGGCCTATATAAATCCATCCCTTCTACTTATCATTTCTCCAATTTCAAGTTTTTTCATACCCTATTAGTAGCAAGACGTATTAGATCAAGTTTCATTAATGGCTACTTTAAATTTCTGGTTCTGCTTAATTTTGATTGCATTTTCGCTAAACCCTTCTGAAACGCGCACTCTTCCAGTTCTGTTAGTTAATCACAAAAGGCATGCACTGATTGAAGCAGCACAAGAAATGTTCAAGGTGAGCCCAAAAAGATACAATGTTGCTCAAAATCGAGCATTTGATCGCCTTAGTCCCGGGGGACCTGATCCGAAACATCATTAGAGCCAATAATCTGGAAGAGAGCTTTTCTAGCGTAATTTTCTTCTGTTAATGCATTGTGCATGCAGTGATGATGATGATTTGGCTACTATTAGTATTTAATATTATAATAATAATTCGGTATGAGGCAAAAGGGAAAAGGTATAACTTTGTAAGTCACAATATTTTATGTTGTAAGATGTGGTTTTATTATTTCTCATATTCTCTTCCAACATCATTGTATTGCAATAATATGCGTAGTTTCAATCACATTTTCTAATTTTTTTTTTCCTCAAACTCATTTTTAATCACACATTTTATAAACTTTACAATTTTTATTAGCTTTTCATAAAGGCTCCTCTTGTATATTTTCATTATGAAAATATTAATTATTCCAGTCTTCATAGATTTATAATAAGATCTATTAATAATACATTTAATAGGACTTTCTATGATGAACAAATGATAACAAATAATTTTGTTATATTTACACGTTGACATCCCTCGCTGGATTACAAACTATAATCAAGGAGACAAAAATGATATATCGTCTCGCTTATAATTGTTTTTAAGTTGACAAAAATTATTTGTCAACGATTTCACAAGAAGTTTTGCAACTCAAAGCATCAATTTCCATGTCATTATTTCTTATGAAATTGGTGATAATTTGACTTTCCATAAGAAATTATCCAAAATAATTTGTTCTTATCTTTTAATAAAACTTCAAATCCCTAGTGCATGGCAGTTCGTGGCTACCATATAAGCATTTTAATTGTTCAAACATTGACAAAGGATCTCTTCTTTTAGAGACATAAATATTGCGATTTTATAAAAGGAAAAAACAACACATTAAACAAAATGAAATCTATTTGGATTCACTTCGTATATTTTTCCCTCTTCTTTCAAATTTTCTTTCTCAATTCTATGCCTCTTCTCTATATCTTTTCCCTTTGCAGCAGCCCTATCATTTAAAGGAGATTTTGCTGTCCAATCGACTCAAATCTTCTGCCTAAAAACTATGCGATTGATTGCAAGTATGAAATCTAAATGGAAATAAAATAAATTTTAAGTAATTCAATTGTCTAGAATTTATTTGCATAAAAATTGTCAATTAAATGTGTTTGATTGATTTAATTTTCAACCTAAAAAATACTATATTCGTTCATTTTTATTGGTGGATAGATTAGAGAGAGAAAGAGAGAGTAAATTCTCTGAAAAATAAAATCATATTTATTCTAAAGAAAATATTTTCCTTAATTTTGAAGAAAATATGATCACGTGACCAAAAGTAAGAAAATATTTTTCATGAAAAAATAGCAGTCAAACAACATAGAAGTAAGAATTTGGGTGAAAAAAATTGTCAATATTTTTCATGAAAAATATTGACAATCAAGTGCACCGTTCTTTAACTAATTAATGAAAAGTCAAAATATGTGGCTGCCTTCCTTTTTGGGTGGTTAAGATTTTACTTGCATGTGGAAGACAATTTCTAGGCTGTAAACAAAGGTTTCTAGGCTTTTTAATAAACAAATCACAAAGGCGATTGAAGGAAAGACAATTTCGATTAGAATTGCGGCTGGACACATCAATAAAGCGTGTCATCGACTAACATTATTAGAAACCTAAAATTATTTTTACTTCTCATTCAAAATTAAAAATAATTTTAACAACACATTCAAAGATATTACTAATTACCATACACATATTTTGTATTCCCACCACTATTTTTCCTAAAAAATTCTCAAAAAATGGTTACAAATAATCAATCCTAACATAGGTTGCCTAATCCACTATCTACAAAGTTAGTGTGGCAGCAATTAAAGGGAAGTTGGCACAAGTGGTCCCTAACATATGGTCCTTGTGCACAAATGGTCCCTAAACTTCTATTCTTGGCGCTAACCCCCTTCAGTCTATTGATTTTGTGTGAAGAGACATATTGAATGGTTTCTATTTAATCTTTCCAGTAAACATATAGATATTTTAATGAAAAGCACTTATGGCCTCCATTTACACAATTAATAGACCACTTATGCAAAATTTCTTAATTCCCATTTTTTTTGCAGTTGTTGATGTCAAAATTAGTAAGGATAATTTTGAACTAACTTTAAGAAAAAATGTGATTGATGCTTAGAAAAGATCACAAAGATGTCATTTTAGTGTGATTGCGCCATAAGTCGTTATATCAATTCGCTCTGCTTTTACAAGGGTCCTATTCAACTATTTATACATTGTTTCAGCTGAAATTACATTAAATCAATCAAATCAGCAACAGTGCTGAGCTCGGAACTCGGGTCGCCAAATTCTCCTGCGATTGGTCGATAAAGTCGGTGGTCATGTGTCAATGTATTACCCAACTTACGTTTAACTGAGGTGGGGTTAGCGAGCTGTTTATACTAAATCGGAGTTCGGATGTCAACAGTTACCCCCAGGTCAGCTCTACTGTAGGGGGCTGACCTCAGTGATACTTTCTCCAAGAAGTACATTTATTGCTGTGACAAGTGTCATCTTTTGAGGTAGATGAGCTGTACGCCATTTATAAGTATCTTCTTTAGCAAGCTTGGCCAAAACTAAGTCGTTTTGTCTCCTAGACTTTTGGACCGTTGATATTTTCCCTCTATTTCTGGATGAACGGCTCAGATCGCGCCCTCTCATCTTCCCTTTCTTTAAATCCATTTTTGGTCAATCATTTCTCTTCTTATTTCGCTGGTTTTACTTTCTCAAATATTTGGGCGATTTCCTAAGTTCGTATTCCTGTATTCGAGTGAGGTCCTTTTCCCAGTTTGTTTCCCAGGTATCCTTCTTTTCTTATCTGCTGCCTCCTTTCAGTTTGTGCTTCTTGTCCTAGTTTATACATGAGTTCGGACGAGTCTAGAGTTCATTCCTGGGGTAACCAGTAGGAAGAGTCAGTCTCCTTCTCGACGAGTTCGCCTTCTAGTTGTAGGGAAGTTTTTACCCCCATTCTTATTTTCGTAATTAACCCGACTGACTTAGGGCGTCCTGTGATGGACTTAGGACGTGAGGGTTCCAAGGGAGCAGGTAGATCCAGTAAGGATGTTGAGGAGAGTAATTCTGGAGAGTGGGGGGTGAGTTCTTGTAGGTCGGTTGTGACAAGGGATGTGTTAGCCAGTTGGCGAGCTAAATACGCCATTCCTAGTTCGGTAGTTATGATAATACTAGAGCCATCTGACCGAGCTGACACTCCTCCTGAGGGATGTGTTGCTTTGAACTTGGCTATCCTTCAGGCTGGTCTTAGGCTTCCTTTTCCTAGGGTGATTCGTAAATTCTTTTCTTCTTGGGGCATAGATCCCACGCAATTATGCCCTAACAGGTGACGAACGTTAATAGCCACCCTTATTCTATGGAACCAAATGGGAAATCCCAAGCTAAGTGTCCAGCAGTTCGATTCTCTGTTTACTTTTAAGAAGGATGGGAAGAACTCGGACTGGTGGTACATAAGCGCTAGGTCCAGGATGGGAGGTTCTCTGGTGTTTAACACCCCTTCCTCAATTAAGAAATGGAAGGAAGAATGGTTTTATGTATCGGGGGAGTGGCAGTTTCATTCTATCGAGGTGAATAGGGAGGACGTGGTTCCCAGGCTCTATCATTCGTTATGTAAGTGTCTTTTTGGGTATTAGTCTTTTAGCAAGGCGTATGTTTGACGAAGTACTGACCTCGGTATTTTTTCTTTGTGCAGATTACAAGAAGGAGACGTTAACCAAAGATATACAGAGATGAGCTGAGGTAATAAGATCATTATCTAAACAACAAAGGTCCTGTAAGTTTGTAATCTCAGATTCGAACTTATACTGGGCTGGATTGCTTGAAGTACGAGCTTCAAGTTTGGCTCCATCCAGTTCAGGTAATATTTTGATCTTCATTCGCGGTTGTGATTTTTTTATGTATATACATATTTTTTGAGCATTTCACTGCTTCTTCAGATCATTAGGATGAAATGTGAAGCTACAAGGCAGCTAAGGCGACGGCTGCGGCTAAGGGAAAGAAGAGAGAAGTCCCAGAACAGATGGAGAGCTGTTCTGAAGAGGTGGAAGAGGACGTTCCATTGAAGAGGAACCGATCTGCGCCCCCGACATCACTGAGAATTCCTGAGGCAGTGCCTTTGCCAAGCCCGACCCTGCCATCCCCCTCGTTGCCATTCCCGACTGCCCCTTCTGCTGTCGGGACCAATTCTGCGAACTTGCAGGATTGGTGCCCAGATTTACAGAGGTCGATCTGGGAAAGTCTAGTGGGACACAGACCAGAAATATTTTTGGACTATCTCTGAGCTCCTTCTCCTTCCAGGGGAATGACTACCACGCTCACTTCACCTTTGAGGAAGTCGGCCAATCTACTTACCCGGAGCTAGGGTGAGAGAGAGCAAGGCTATCTCAACGAGATGCCCATTGGTGAGGCCTTGGTCACTGCTCAGCTCCATGGCCACCGATCAGTTTTATACATGATAGCAGTGGCGGATAAGGTATACCTCTTACTTGATTTTTGATTAATTTTATAACTATTTTAATGACTTACTTTTTTTATTTTTGAAAAACAGGTGAAGTCCGAGCTGGACAAACTCAGGCCTTCAATCTTTACAATAGCATGGAGGCTGAAAAAGCCCAGTTCGCTCTGAGGGAGAAAGAGTATAAGGAGAAGCTGAACCGGATGGGGATCGAGTTGAACTCCAGGCTCGATGTCGAGGAGAGACTGATGGAGAAGATCAAGGCGTCGAGGGCCTCGGAGGAAGAGGCCAGAGCTCGGGCAGAAAAGGAACGCGGCAAAGTCAGAGAGGCCATCCAGAAGGTACAAGAGGCCAACGAAAGGACGAGACAGCCACAAAAAGGGTTGAAGAGGCTGAGGCCAAGATTGATAGAGCGGTGGAGGCCTGGAAGTAGTCCTCCGAGTTTGACGTCGTAGCCCTGGAGGAGTTGGTAGGGCACATCAGGAAGGAGAGGCCTGATCTTGACGTGGCCTTTCTGGATGAGGCACTGGAGGGACAGAAGGAGGAGTTGCGGAGGCTGTCGGAGTCTGCTGGAATCTAGGTCTTACCGGTAGCTAAGGATGTTGAAGATACTACCCCAGCCCCAAGACCCTTAGGTGATTAAAAATATTGATTTTTGGTATTTTAGTTTGTCAATTTCTTTTTTGACTTGCGATTGAACTTTGTTTTGACTGTTTATGACATTTTGTTTAGAATGGATAATTGTTTATGTTCAGCACGGTTTTTCTTCACAGACTTAGCAAAAATTGTAAGAGCGTTACAATAATGTGTAGAATTACTTTGAATGAATTTTACTTAGTTGTGCAGTACTCGCTTTCCGAACCAAGCATATACATTGGGCATTTTTACTAAGTGTAGTACCATGTACGGCCTTAGCTCGTCCTGCGTGAAGAGCAGGGCTTTATAGATTCCTTAGGAGGGGAGATTCCTTAGGAAGAATCTTTCACTAAGTGTCGCATCACATACGTCCTTAGATCGGCCTGCATATGGAGCAAGGCTTTATGAGATTCCTTAGGAGGAATCTTTCACTAAGTGTCGCAGCACATACGACCTTAGATTGGCCTGTATATGAGATTCTGACAGATTGCTGAGTAAAATGTTCAAAAAAATGGAAAGTCCCTTTTTATTGATGTGATTGACATTACAAGGGGACTTTTTCTATTTACTGGTAGTATTGCTTAAGGTGTGTTCAACATTCCAAGGATGGGGTAAGGATCTACCCCCCAAGTCTTCCAGTTCATATGCTCCTTTTAGCAGGACCTTCGTTATCAGATAGGGACCTTCCCAATTTGAACCCGGGCATCCACTGTCTATCTCTCTTGGGGAGAGGAATACTTTCCGTAAGACGAGGGATCCTACCTCAAATTCTCTTTTTTGCACTTTTTGTTTATAGTACTTGGCGTTCCGTTGTTTGTAAACGACATTTTTGAGTTCAGCGTTGTTCCTTTTTTCCTCGGTTAGGTCGAGTTTCATGTGAAGAGCCATGTGATTCCTTTCTTCGTTGTAATCAGTTATGCGCAGTGAAGGAATGTTGATTTCTAGTGGGATCACGGCCTCCTGTGCTTGTACTTGCAGTAGTACGATAAGACCATAACACACTGGGGAGTTTTTCGGCCCATCCTCCTTTAAACAAGTCGAGTTTTGCTTTCAATGTGTGCTTAATAATCTTGTTAATGGCTTCGACTTGGCCGTTTGCCTGTGGATGGTTTGGTGATGAGAAATGTTTCTTGATGCCGAGCTCTTCGCAGAAATTCGAAAGTCGTGCATTGTTGAACTATTTTTCATTATCTGTAACAATGGAGTGAGGTATGCCGAACCTGCAGATCACTGATTTCCACAAAAAGTTGGTTGTTTTCTGTTCGGTGATGATGGCAAGGGGCTCTGCCTCGGCCCATTTAGTGAAGTCATCCATCGCGACGATGGCGAATTTTACCCTTTCTTTTCCAACGGGCATGGGTCCAATTATGTCAACCCCCCATTTTGCAAAGGGCCAAGGTGCTGTTACTGGGTTCAGTTCGCACGGTGGAGTATTTATAATGGGGGCGAGGCGTGGCACTTATCGCATCTTTTGACAAATTCAAGAGAATCTCGTCTTATTACAGCCCAAAAGTATCCTTGTCTATGATCTTGTGGGCTAGTGAGAGTCCGCCGGAATGGTTTCCACATTCCTTCATGAACGTCTTGCAGGGCGTGCTGAGCTTCCTCTTCGTTCAAGCACCTTAACAAGGGCATGGAATATCCCCGTTTGTATAGTATATTATCAATAAGAGTGTACCTGGCCGACCTTGTTCAGAGCTTTCTAGCCTCTACAGAGTTTTCGGGGTATTTTTCGATTTTCAGGTAAGCGATGATCTTGTCCTGCCAAGTTGGCTTGGGATCTATCATCATAAGGACCACTTTATCCAGCTCGGTGGACAGTAGGGATATTCTTCCAACGGGGATGCTATCGAACTCCTTGATTCCCTCACTAGTGGCTAGGCAGGCCAGTCTATCGGCGTGATTGTTCTGAGATCGAGGAATTTGTTTGACTTGGGTGGTATTGAACCTTTCAAGTTCTTTTTTCACAACTCGTAGGTAGTTGTCCAACTTATCTTCTTTCGCCATATATACACCGTTGACCTGATTTATGACTAGTTGGGAGTCGTTGTGTAGGATTAGGTCGGAGATCCCTAGTCCTGAGGCCATCCTTGATCCAGCAATAAGAGCTTCGTACTCAGCCTCATTATTTAAGGCTTTGAAGTCAAATGGAAAGGCTTCGCAGAACATGCGGTGATCAGGGCTGATTAATACGACGCCGGCTCCAGATCGTTCTCCGGTGGATGAACTGTCGACATAAAGTTTCCGAGGGGTTTCTTTCTGCCATTCTTCAATTGGGACGTTGCAGAACTCAGAGGCAAAGTCGGTGAGTGCCTGGCCCTTTATGGAGGAATGAAGCGTGTATTTGATGTCGAATTGTCCGAGCTATACTGCCCATTTTACCATCCATCCAGAGGTGTCGGGCCTTTGTAGCGTTTGCCTCAATGGAGAGTTGGTAAGGACCTCAATGGGGTGTTTCAAGAAATATGGCCTCAGTTTTCGCGCTTCCATCAGTAGGGTGAGTGCCAGTTTTTCTACAGCCAAATATCTGAGATCGACTTCGTGAAGCGCTTTGCTTACATAATAAACTGGATGTTGAACGCCATTTTCTTCTCGGGTTAGAACGACACTAATGGCATGCTCTGAAACAGATAAATATATCTTCAAGGCCTCGCCTACCTTAGGTTTTGAAAGCACCGGAGGTCGGAATAGTTGTCTCTTTAGCTCGTTAAAGGCGTCCTGGCATTCTTTTGTCCATTTGAACTTCTTTCCTCCTCGTAACGTGTCAAAGACGGGTTTGCAGTGGTCCGTAAATTTGGAGACGAACTGACTGAGGGCGGCAACCCCTCCGATTAAACTTTGTACTTCTCTGGGTTTGGTTGGAGGCTTCATTTGGATGATAGCTTGTATTTTATTAGGGTTTGCCTCGATTTCTCGGTTGTTTACAATGTAACCTAGGAATATTCCAGAACTGACCCTGAAAGCACATTTCCTCATGTTCAACTTCATTTCATACTTCCTCAGTATATCAAACATTTCGGTTAGGTGTTGACAGTGGTCCTTGGCCTTGATGCTTTTGACCAGCATATCGTCAACATACACTTCCATTGTCTTTCTGATCTGTTGGGAAAACATGGAATTCACAAGTCACTGGTAGGTGGCGCTAGCATTTTTGAGATCGAATGACATTACTTTGTAGCAGTAAAGACCTCGATCAGTTACAAACGAGGTATGTTCCTGATCTGGGCCGTACATCGGTAATGGAAAGCTGTCTTTGGGGCATGTTTTGTTGAGATCGGTGAAATCTATGCATACCCTCCAATCTCTGTTGTGTTTTTTCACAAGGACCGGATTCGCGGCCTACTTCGGGTATTTCACTTCATGGAGGAAACCATTGTTCAACAGCTTTTGTACCTCTTTGTTGAGTACTTCATATCTTTCAGGGTTCAGAGATCGTCGTTTTTGCTGCTTTGGCCGAACTGAAGGATCCACCTGTAATTGTGGCATAAAATATTAGGATCTATTCCTCTCATGTCAATGTGATCCCAGGCGAAGACATCGAGGTTTTCTTTAAAGAAAGCCACAATCTTGCTTTGGGTGGAGGGCTGCAACTCGCACCCGACTTTGAGTTCCTTTGTTTAGTTCTTGGCATAGACTTGAACTCCTTCTAGTTCTTCAACGGGGTCTCCGCCTTCGATCCTGGTCCGTGGGTCTAAGGGAATGAGTTCGGATTTCCATATGTTTGCCATATGTACCCCCGGGGAGCTGCGTTGATGGTTGGCACAAGTTTTTCATTGACATCTTTCAGCGAGCTCCCTGTTTTCTTTGACTTTCCCCACACCATGGAGTGTGGAAAACTTGATAGAATAGTGATATAGGGAAACTGCTGCTCTCAGGCTGAAGAGTAGGGGCTGTCCCATCATAGCGTCATAAGGGGAGGGGGTGTCGAATACCACGAACTCGGAGTTCGTCTTCAACTGTCGAGTTGCTGATCTAGACTCAACTTTGAGTTTGATTGATCCTTTGGCAGAAGTCAAGGCTCCACTTAATCATAAGACCATATTTGGGTATGGTCGAAGAAAGTTAGCAGGGATACCTATCCATTTAAGGGTGTGGCTGAATAGGATGTTCAAAGAGCTTCCTGTATCCACCAATACTTTGGAGATGGTTACCCCGGCCACAGGCAATGAGACTACCATAACTCCGTGGTAAGGGTATGGGTCTGCCACCTTCTCATCAAAGGATAGTTGCTCGTCTGTGGCTTTTTTGAGATTCTTTTCCGTTATGCCGATCTCCGAGAGATCTATAATGATTGGTCTCTTTGGCCTGGCTTCCTCCGCTTGTGTGTTTGTCCTACTCCTTAGCATGTTGACTTGTGGCCTTGGCAGGTCGACATTGCAGGCCCTTGTAGTGGCTTGATCCCCTTGGATAATTCCAGTCCCATAAGGGGTGGGGAATTTCACACAATAATGATAAATTGATGTGGCAATCTTTAGTTCATGTAAAATGGGCCGTCCCAATATTGCATTGTAATTGGATGGTAAATCGACCACCACAAAATCCGTAAAGATTCTTCTTTGGCGAGGAGCTTCGCCCAGCTCCACAATAAGGACTATCTGACCTAGGGCTTCGATAGGATCCTTAGAAAATCCCGGTAGCTTCCTTGGATACGGTTGGAGGTAGCGGATTGATATTTCCAACAGCCTTAAGGTTCGCGAGTACAGTATGTTGACCGAACTTCATTGTGATCACTAGGGCGTCACTCCGGTCTTGAAGGATTCCTTTAGACTCTTCTTCCATGAACCAGAACGATTCAGGGTCAATGCCGGTCCTAGGGATTTGATTCCAGTAGTTCGGCACGATTTTTGCACTTCGGGCTTGCCTTCGCCTGGCCCTTTTGGATCCTTCAATATACTTATTTCCGCCTACCATCATTTTGATTTCGGCATGTGCAGTTGGGTTACGATTAGGGATTGCCTATTGGGCTCATGTGGGGGCCCCCTTTGTAGCAGTGGTTGCTGCGTCGTAACTCGATCTGCTTCTTTTGGCTTGGCAACAAACTCCTGTAACCGACCTCGTCGAATTAAGGATTCAACTTCCACTTTTAAGTCCCCGACAGTTATCAGTGTCATGGCCCATCGTCCTATGGTATCGGCAGTATCGTTTCTGGCGTTGTGCGGCCTGTCCATCCTTTAGGACTATATGTCTGCGAAATGCTTCTTTTGTATTGGCTTGCGTGAATACCTCTTTCAAAGAGGTTTTGAGGAGGTGGTACTTTCGGAACTTGTATGGCTGAGCCCTAGGATGTTCTCTTTCTCTCTTGTCCTTCTTTCTTTCTGGCTGGGGACTGCGACTTGGGTTTTTTCTTTCACCACATCACCGAGGTCAATTTTTGCGTCTTGCTTCCTCTTGGTCAGAAGTTGTTTCTTCTGCGCTTATGTATTTCTTAGCTTGATTCAGGAACTCATGATAAGTTCTTGGGCCGTCCTCGTGTACTGATCACCAGAATCTAGTTTTGGGTCTTAGTCCTGCTAATACGGCCATGAGTGCCGCATCGTCAGATATTTTTTTCACTTCCTTGGATTGCTTGTTGAACCTACTTAGATAGCTTTTGAGGGATTCACTTCTTCCCTGCTTGATGCTCACTAGGCGTTCTTTGGGTGTAGTTCTAGCCTTGGAGCCCATAAACTGGGCTAAGAATGTCGTGGCCAGATCATTCCAATCCTTTACCAACCTTTCGTGTAGTCTCCTAAACCATCTTTGGGCTTTGTCTCCTAGAGTCAGGGGAAATGCTGGGCACATGATTGCATTGCTTGCTCCCTGTAGTCCCTTCGTATGCGGCGATCTGGGAAATTTTCAATTTTTCAGGCAGTGGTTCTATAAGGACATCCTCGGTGAAGGGAGAATGTCGTTTGGTTTGGTAACCTTGCGTGCCACCTTTATTTTTAGCCTCCAGTTCGACAATGCATTTTTTAAGCGCGCTTAGTTCAGGTTCTGTTTGTTCCAAAGGACGTTTCATGTCGGTTTGTCCTTGCGTAGGGGTCAGCGAGTGATGGGTCCCCAATCTATCGAACACACTTGCAGTCCTTCTCGCCTCAGGTTCCTTACTTTTTACCTTGTTGGTTTGGCTTCTTGATGATTCTCCTCTTGAAAAGTGGAGAGTTCTCCTGGTGGGGGGACGCTTTGCCTTTGTTCTTACAGGGGATTCTACCTCTGTATCTGGTGGGGACGAATGTGCTTGGCTCCTTTCCAGTCGTATCGCTGCATTTGTCAGTTTTTCTAGGGCTTCCCTCATTGCGATCATTTGAGGGTCCTGCTGTTGTGGAGAACTCAGTGGTATATTCATTTCATGAGGGTGGGTGTGAGATGGATTTTTGGAACTTGAGCTTTGACTCATGGCTCTTGAAATTTTTTTATGGAGCAAATGAAACTATTTTTCACAATTAGAGGCCCTCCTTCTAGCGCCAAACTGTTGATGTCAAAATTAGCAAGGATAATTTTGAACCAACTTTAAGAAAAAAGGCGATTGATGCTTAGAAAAGATCACAAATATGTCATTTTAGTGTGATTATGCCATAATCGCTATATGAATTTGCTCTGCTTTTACAAGGGTCCTATTCAACTATTTATACATAGTTTCAGCTGAAATTACATCAAATCAATCAAATCAGCAACAGTACTGAGCTCGGAACTCTAGTCGCCGAATTCTCCTACGATTGGTCGATGAAGTTGGTGGTCATGTGTCAATGTATTACCCAGGTAATGATGACCTGTAAGGGGCTGGAGTTCGAAGACTTGGAATTGGTTGTCGGGCGACGATGACGCCACCTTTGGCAAGTGTATCTGATTGATAGGGCGATGTGACAATGGGTAATCATAATATTTTTCTAAGATAACGACGAGTAACTCCGACCTGGGGGTGTGGGCCGAACTTACGTTTAACTGAAGTGGGGTTAACGAGCTGTTTATACTAGATCGGAGTTCGGATGTCAACAGCAGTAATAGTCGAAGCCTCCTATTCAAAAGAGATGGAGAGAAAATGTATGTCCACAATGAGAGGGAAAAGATAAAGAAACGTAAATGGATGGTTTTTAGCTAGTTTTTGTTGTTATGATTATAACTGTTAGAGTTGGAACATTTTCTCACTTTTATTGTTGGTATCATTTTAAGCCATTTTCAAATGTGACAATTTACTTGCTGTTGTTGTTGCTAGTATCATATCATTATAATTAGACTTGAAGATACTTAGTACTTAATTCAACAAAAATAGCTCTACAGAACAAGACATCATGAAGACTTTCTTTAGACTAACATTATAAAAGTGATTCATCCATATTTCCTACTTGAGCACTAGAAAATGGAGAAAATTGTATTCTTTAGAAGAATACTAATTTTAATTTTTTTTGACATTATCAACTTTTTTTTTTCAAAATAAAATAAATTTCACTTTTATCCTTCCAGAGGATGCTTGAACTTAGGTCAATACTCGAGTAAGTCTTCATGTTTACCACCTTAGCAAGGTTTTGGCATCAGAGTTATCTCACTTATAGTTACTATATTTCATATTTTAAATATTTTATGTCAATTGAAATTAAAATTTGATTTTACCTTGTGGTTTTACCAATTGGGTTTCTCCCTTCATTATTCCTCTTATTATAGGATGCTTACCTAGTCAATGTTAGATCTAGCTCTATCTAAACATTTCTAGTTCGTCCCTATATTCCCTACCCGTCGGATTGTTGCGAGCAGCTTCTGGATATTGTTTGTCCCAAGATATCAAAAATCTTCTATGATTCCCCAATATTATTATAAGTACTGCAACAAAACTATATATTTGAGAAAAAGAAACTAAAATAAAAGGTGAAAGTTGGTAAATAAATATGTGGTCCTAACGGAGCAAGATATAACAAATAGAGAGGGGGGAAGCCATATTATTATTAAATGACATTATTTGATTGCGAATGATATTATCTGTCAACAATGATTAAACTATTTGTTATGAATGTTAATAAACAAAGCTAAGAAATGATATCATTCAAAGAAATATGGGAACTAACAATTTTGCACAAATCGTTATTTAAGTGTATAAATGGATAAATAGTTTTAAGATTCTTTCCAGTTAGATATATTTTTAACGCAAGAATGGATTAAATAATCCAATTGGATTTTTTACATACAAAATCAATAGGTTGAGGGGTTAGCGTCAAGAATTGCAATATGGACCATTTATGCACAAGTGCCATACATTTTGGACCATTTGCATCAATTTTTTACCATTATAATAGAGGAGAAAAAGAAGGGAAATTTTTTGTAAAAGGTAAGTTTATTAGGATTTAGAGGTGAACGACAATTATAATCCTACAGTCCTAGAAATTATTACTGTTGTATCCCTAATTCTGCCCTAAAAATATAGGGCTTTAATTCTTAATAAAACACACAAGTCTATTGACTTTTCTATATTTTCTTCTCTTTTCATAACATGTTATCAGCATGATAGCTTAATTTATCAAAATTTAGTGAAGGTAATAATTTTTATAGGTATGAATATTTATTACTTGTACCAAAATTAATTTGATAGCATGCGAAATATTTCAATATACATATGCATTATAACGAGGTTGCTTCTTCTTCTCTACTATTCATCGGCATACATATTAATTCTAATTCACGTTTGTGTGTGTAATCTGAACACATATTAATTCACATTTTTAATTCATAAACGATCATTTTTTTCACATATTATTCAGTATTAATTATGTCTTTTGAATCTGTTACATATTAATTCTATCTTTAATTTCTATATATGTGAAATTCATATGCATGTCTAGTATTTTTTTCATGTTGGTAAAAGATTTAACCAATAAATGATTTAGCCAATTTTGTTAACTTCTATGTATGGAGACTTTTTTTCTTAATGAATGTTTGGTAATTATAAATTCATATAATGTCTATATGGTAGTTAAATATTTTTAGATATAAACTTCACATTAAGATTTTATCATCTTGTTGTTGCAAAAATAGCAAAGCATTATAATTAATATTCCAGAAGGATATTGATTGTATATCTATCTATTATAAATAGTTCATTATTACTCCTGAAATAGCACAAAATTATTAATATTCTAGAAGAATATTACTTGCTTATAAAAAGCATGATATTCAAGTTCAATATTCTAAAAGAATATTGACTCAATGCTCCTGAAGAAGTATAATTTAAATTATAGTTATTTTAAACGAATATAATGTTGATGTTCTCGAAGAAACGCAACACACATTATATAAATATTCAAGAAGAATATTTCGTTATTACTCATGTAGTGTATAAATTATATTATTTAGCTCGAAAGGTAGAATGAATCGTTAATGTCAATATTCTAAAAGAATATTGTATTTATACTCTTGAATATTATATATCTCATTGTGTTCCTAAATAAAGCACATTATATATATATATATATATATATATATATATATATATATAAAATAATATTAAGAAAAAAGTTGTGTTGGTGTTCCTGAAAAAACACAATGTTATTAATATTTTAAAAAAAGAATACTAATTGCTTCAAAAGAATATAATATTATAATTTCAATATTCCCGAAAAATATTGATTGATTATATGTAAAATCACGAATTAAATTACTCTATTTATTTACGTGTCAATTTTTCTGCATACGTATTTAGATATTAATGATCTAGTCAGATTTTATTTCTCTTGAAGAGCATAATGATATAAGATCTAATATAAAATTATGTTTTTACTCCTGAAAAGTAAATCCTTACATAATTATTACTGTAAGCAATAATATGTTATTGCTCTTGAAGAGCATAACGTTAAAATTTTTCATATTTAAGAAGAATATTGATCTATTATTCTTAAAGAAGTAATAGTAAAATATAATATGATCTCAAAATAGCACATTATAATTTTCAATAATATTCTAGTTATGTGTTACTTGCTCTCGAAAAGTATAATTACATATAATCTAACGTAAATTATATTTTCACACTCGAAGAGTAAATTATTACACTAATATTTGATTGTTCCCAAAGAGTTTAAATTATAATTTTCAATATTCTTCTGAAATATTGACATATTGCTTTTGAATGAGCAATAATAATAAAAAAAAATATAACGTGCTCTTAAAGAACACATATTTCCAAAAATATGTTATTTTGAATTTATGTTTATCCCTGAAGGAAAACATATAGCTAATGTTGTTAGAACATTGATTAGTTTGACTGCTTGAATGATATATGATTATATAATATTTAATCATATTCTTCGAAATTAAATAATTGATTTATATATTATATTGAACCAGAAGTTCAATTTGATTTTATTATTTGGCATGACCAGTTGGACCATCACTAGATCAATAATGATGCGAAATTAAATTGTTTAATGGATATTAAATGAAAAATCAGAAGATTTTTTAATCCAATGAATTCCTATATATTATTTGTTCTCTTTATCGACAATTGATTATTAAACATCGCTAGCTATAATAGGGATTGAATTCCCTATATTTCTGAAAATTAATTAGGGTGATATATGGGGCCCCGTCACCCACCATGTTAACCATCTAAATATTATTTGTATCTAATAGATTTGACACAAATATTAAATGACTGCATGGTATTCACAACTTGAAATTTTGCGAAATTATTGCTCAAGTTATGAGCATAATTTTCAGATTGTATAATCAAGACTATGTCTTGTTAATGCTAGTGGGCATAAATCTCAACATTTTAATAAGTATTAGTTGAGATATCCATAAATGGTTTAACACTATTGTTTGTTAAATGCCCCCAATTAATTTAATTGAGAATAAATTATTTCCCATTTTTATTTAGGAAATTCTATTACGCATCATGTCAAAATCATAGTTTTTCCTATTATAATCAGCTTATGGTCAGATCCTAATTTTTCCATCTAATTACTTTTGATGGTGCAGCATATGTAAAAATTGAACATCATAATACACTGAGATAGAAAATAAAGAATGCTGAGGATAAGTACGGAGTTTGACCTATTATTTCAAATGGGCGATATTTGATAACACTAAAAAAATGATTGTCAATTTGATTAAATAGTTCTCTCAACATTAGGGGAGGAATTAAGAAGCTGAAAATAACGTATAAATGCATCATCATCTAAATCCTCAGTAAATATCATTCGAACCAGAAGTTCGAAAGATAATTTATTTAGATGTATTTATTGATCAAAGAGATCAACAATATCTCACGCATCAATTTTTAATGTTCCAATACGATTTGACGTCTTAGGGGACAATTTGCTAGCATTATATTTAATATATCTATGGCACGCCTGAAGCGTGACGGTGTTCGATTCTAATACAAAAATCTTCAAGTAAAAATAGAGCAATTGGTAAAGATGGTTTTATTAAGTAGGCATATACTCTTAGTGAGTATTGAGACATAACAAATTACAAAACCCCAAAAAAGGTCCAGGTACTTGATATGTTGAAAATTGAGATATCTAAATAAGTTATGTCATTATGAGAAAAGAAATAGAATCGAACAAGAAAAGAAAACGTTGTCAATAACAATTTTGTACATGATATACAGTATCATATGTGAATCGCGAGAAATAGAAATAAATGCCTCAAAATATATGGATGGAAATAATGTTTGGCCAAATAAAAGGAGACGCAATCTTAAATTGAATTTACTAAATAAACACGAATTTTTGGACTTGTAGTCTGAAAATCTAAAGTATATACTTATACGGAAAGGAAACGAGAAAAATGAAGTCGTATTGTGTAACACACTCCTCTCAACATAGTGAATTTTGCAAAGACCGTCATGGATGAAATCACGAGTCTATATCATGTTATATTGACAATATATGAAATTTAAAATACATGATAGTCAATTGATCTGGAATGATTATTAATGTTATCTTTGAAAGATTTAATATGCCTAAAGCATAACTTAAATGATACATGCCCGAGAACCATATTCTTAGATCATTATATTGATTAAAACAATCTGGACACATGTGGCATAATCGCTTTAGCGAATATTTGTTAAATGAATTCTATGGAAATGACCATGTCCGTCCATATATTTTCATAAAGAAAACAAATATTGAATTTACAATTATGGTTGATTATTTAAATTTAATTGGAACTCCTGAAGAGCTCAACAAAGTTGTTGGTTATTTGAAAAATGAATTTGAGATGAAAGATTTGGAAAAAATAAAATTTGTCTTAGGCTGCAAATTGAACATTTCCCAGAAAGATTATTTGTTCATCAATCTATGTATACAAAAAAAAGAAGAAGTTTTAAAACGCTTTTATATGGATAATGCACATTCACTGCCATCACCATAGTTGTTCGATCATTTGATATAAAAATGATCTATTTCGTCCACTTGAAGATGGAGAAAAAGCTCTTGGTCCTGAAGTACTATACTTTAGTTCAATTGGAGCATTAACTTATCTTGTAAATTGCACTCGAATTGATATAACTTTTTCTTCGGGATCAGCTTTAGTGCGATATACAAATTCATATTATCTCTCTGGCTCACATAAAGCTAAATCACAAATGATATGTATTTACATGTGAAGGAACATGTATTCATGGAGATCCGTGAAGCTTGCCAATAATGTGTATGGTTGAGAACATGACCCATCATATCCAAGTATCATGCGGGTTAACTCCAACAAAGGATAGTTAACAATTTTGTATGAAGACAATGCAACTTACATTGCACAACTCAAAGGAGGCTATATCAAAGGTGACAGGACAAAGCATATTTCTCCAAAATTCTATCATATACATGAGTTTCAGAAGAATGGCGACATTGATATCCAACAAATTCTCTCAAGTGACAATGTGGCCGATTTATTCACAAAAACACAGTCAACATCTACATTCGAAAAATTAGTTCATGATATTGGAATGCGTGGACTCAAAGATCTTCAGTAATCAACATCAGGGGGAATAGCTCTACTCTTTTTCCTTCGCTTAAGTTTTGTCCCACTGAGTTTTTCTAACAAGGTTTTAGTGATGCAGTATTTATTTTTAATAATAATTGTACTCTTTTTCCTTCGTTTGATTTTTTTCATTGGATTTTTATCAAACAAGATTTTAATGAGGCAGATATTTTATAATGCGTCATTCAAGAGGGAGTGTTGTAAAATGTAAATTTATTAGGGTTTAGAGATGAATGACAATTATACCCCTACAGCCCTAGAAATTATTACTGTTGTATCCCTGTTTTTGCCCTACAAATACAGGACTTTGGTTCTTAATAAAACACACAAGTTTATTGACTTTTCTCTATTTTCTTCTCTTTTTCTCTCTTTTCGTAACAAAATTGAACTAATTAATGTGAGGATATCTTAATGTTGATTAAAGTTTACATTTTTATGCATTTGGATGGACTTGTTTTAGTTAAAAAAAAATTGCATACTCATAGTCTTCATTTTTGACTGAGCTCTCTCCTTCTTATTATTATTATTATTATTATTATTATTATTATTATTATTATTATTATTATTATTATTATTATTATTATTATTATTAAATTGTCCGATCTTCGCCCGACGTAGACACGTGACAAAACAACAACAAAAAGAATATCATATACCACTTGTTGGGTTCCATTTTTCAAAATTCAATTTTTTTCTCAAGTACATTTTCAATTAAATGTCTTATGGGAAACACAAAATTTCGATCACATATTTCATCAATTTTTATTAGAATATGCTAACAAATTTGATTTTTATCGAAAGTAAACATGGACATTGCCGGGACTATGACAAAAGAATGGTGTTTTTACACGTATTTATTCATGCTCGAATCTTCAACTATAATACTTTATGGTAAACACACTTCTTTTGATAAAAGGCGTATCTTTAGAGGTCCCCTTTCTTTGGCTGAATTGAGTGGGGAGAAAAATTCTAGTTTGAGAAGCTTATTTCACATTATAGAATTACAAAAGTCAATTTATACCTTATTAAAGATTGCAGACTCAACTAATTCGACCCCTTTACTTATCTTGTCGAGTTGTTAGAACTTTATATATAAGAGCGTTTTGTGTTATCTATTCTTTATCATATCTTTTGTATCTTGTAATGCCCCGAGATCTTCTTCATTTTTAAATAAAGGTAAAGCATCCAGAGCTTTTCAATTAAATAAGATAATTTCGAGGATGAAATTAATTTAAGGGGGAATGGATGTAACACCCCGAATTTTTCTTACTAATTTTCATATGGACCTAAATTTAATAATGGTCATCTAGCAAGTGAACTAGTCCATGCATATCCTTGTTATCACATGAGAGTTCAAAAGTGACAAACTCGACTTACTCATTTGCATAAATGATTTATTTGCTTACATATACTTTTAAAATTTTATCGAAAGTTAGTTGAGTCGAATATTTAGGTATTTAAAAGTTAATAAAAAACATATCGATATTATATTCATTTTGTAGCTCGTGATGTATAACATAAACTGGTTCAAGAAGAAATAATTTAAACTAGTTACTTGAGTTATGTTGATATAAAGAAGTATTCTAGATTTTTATGTTTTATTAATGAGACAAAATGTAAATAATAATAAAATAATGAAATGAAAGTAATGGCACATACGTTTCGAATTTGAAATTGGAAAGGGAGTAATTTATTATAATTAATAAAAATAATTATTCCATTAACAATAAGTAATTAACCTTATAATTCTTAATTAATTGTGAAAGGCTTTTGATTTCCAAGTGTTTTAATATGAAATTATTGATATAAGTTACACGTGAGAATTTTATATAATTAGACGTAATTTTCCCATTTCCATAATTGTACACATTTGTCTATCAATCTGAACTCATATTTCATAATTTTTCATATCAATCGAGGTAATAATACATCATGCAAAGTGACAAATTCTTATTTCTTGATGTTTGTATAATTTTTGGCATAAAATGCTATGAGGCTTTCGGGTTGATCTCTATGTTAAATCCTTCGGGATGTACCGTTAGGTCAAAGATGTTAAATCCTAGGGGATGAATCATTTGGTCAAAGATGTTAAATCCTACGGGATATGTGGATTCTTAAGAAATTCCTTGAACTCTACATCTAAAGAAATATCGATATGTTATGTCAATTTTATATTTATATCATGTGAATAAGAATGTACACATATTCTTATTGAGTGTTTCAAAATGCTCACTTTTTTCAGATGAGAATGTTTCGTTTGGACGAGTGAAAAATCGATTGAGTGATGCTTATGGGATCGCCAAGTAAATTTTCTAGAAAAGATAAGTGTCAAACTTTTATTTGAAGAATGTCTTCATATTGAATTTTGTGCACATTGTTTAATAACTATTTTTATGCATTTTCAACACTTAATGAAAGTGACATTTCCACTTAAATTAGACAAAGAAGATGTTCATAACACCTCGAGCTATTTTTATTTAATAATAATAATAATAATAATAATAATAATAATAATAATAATAATAATAATAATAATAATAATAATAATAATGAAAAAGGTCTCGAGGCGCCACTTGAGGTAAGAATTGTGCAAAAAAATAATATTAAAAATGAAAAAGATATCGGGGCATTACAGCATGGTATCAGAGCACAAGTTTAGTCGATTCTGTAGAATCATCGATTTTTCTATGTTTTACATTTTTCTTATGCAAAATGTTGTGATTCTATAGTTATGTTTTCCATGTTTCTCTAGGTTTTACATTTTTCTTTATGTATACCTTATATGTGAAAATAAATTTAGTTTGAAAAAAAAAAGAGTTATTCAAAAGACATTTATTGGGCCAGAGCTTAAAGTTATGGGTTGTAAATGGCAAAGAAAAGTAAAAAATTCAAGGGAAAGGAACGATATAAATCAATAGGAGATAGATATCCGAGCTTACCTAAATTTTGAGGCTGACGAATTTGTAGACCTTAACAATCACATATGAACCATGTACCAACATTGGCTAAACGCAAAGAATGAGTATTAGTCACTGACAAGCAATAGGTCATTTACGGGAAACTCTTGCACCTTGTGAGAAATAAATCGCGAAACTTATACAAGAAAATATGCTATCCCAAAATTTTGAGAAGTGAACCTAAAGAACTTAACTTTGAGGTTTTCGCAATGCTTGTATCTGTAATTGGGAGACTATGATCAGTGATGTTATCTCCCACATGGGACCCAAATAGGTAATGATCTCAGATGATGAAGTCGTACTATCAATTGTGATGTTTCGATCCATGCGTGTCGGGGCATTACATGTCTTCCTTATAAGTTCAATCTATAGGAACGGAAAATCTATTTTTTACCTTGACTTTCTTTCAAATCATCCTACATAAAGGACTAAAAAGGAATAACAAGATGAAAAGTTTTTGCCTTTTTAAGTCAAAAGCACATTTACATTATATCAAAAGCAAACTCTCTCTCTCTCTATATATATATAGAACTTGGAAAGAATGCACTAAATTTTTGTTTTTGTTTGAAATTTTTCTCTAATCAATATTGCAATGATATTTAATCGTCGAGTAACTGTTATTATGTTTATGTATTTGCCGATCAATTTCTCTCGTTGAGTGAAGTTACGCAACGGTACTTAATAAACTATTTTTTTTATACATTTATGTGATTGTTGCATAATCCATTATTTACAAAGTGTTGCATAATCCATTATCTACAAATTAATACAGTAATTTCAAATTTACAATCTTGAAAAGTTTATTTTTCGATCCCTTTTCTATATTTATTGGTCATGATGTCATGTCCTCCTCTCTTTTCATATATTATAAAAAAATTTAATTAGCATACAAAGTAAGGATCAACGTGAAACCTTGTATCTAGACATGGATAATTTAATAACAACAAAAATGTATCATATAGCTTGGTGAGTCATCTCACAACAAACAAGCAGTTTGTTCAATAAAGCCGCTCATCCCAGGATTGAATTCGCACCACCTTGGCCCCTGATCTGATGGTGGCGAGCCCCATGTGATGCAAGATCGAGGGTCAAGGTGGTATGTATCATATAGCTTGGTGAGTCATCTCACAACAAACAAGAAGTTTGTTCAATAAAGCTGCTCATCTCGGGATTGAATCTGTGCCACCTCGGCCCCTGATCTGATGGTGGCGAGCCCCATGTGATGCAAGCTCGAGGGTAGAGGTGGTAAGCCGAGGTGTTGCCAACTCGACCTTGGAGCCAAACCCGCGATTAAAAGATTGAGGGCCGAGGTGCTGCCACCTCGACCCTGGAGTCAAACCCAGGATTTAATCCCGGGTTGTGTAGCAGAATTGAAGTTTGTTCTACGTGTATGCATTTGTGCTCAAAAAGATAATGGTGGATTTTTAGAAGGAAATTCTCTTTAGCAGAAATGAGAATTTTTAATTTTTATTTTTATGAAAAGTTCATCTTGTTGAGAATTAGAAATCCTATCTTATAGAGCAATAAAGTTGTAGAAAAAGATAGACACATAAGAAGATGCAAATTTTAGAGGTTTTTTTCAATGTGAGACTACGTTCTTTTTGTCGCTACAATAATTCTCTATAATGAAAAGAAGTTTACAAAGAGAAAAATCGCAAAGTCTTTAATTTCTCTAACCTCCAATTTTTGATTCGCACTTGAAATACATATAACTACAATAATTAGACTCTACAAGTTAACACATTTAGCATCAAAGAAGTACAAAAGTCAATTATACTTGCTAAAAATTGCATACTCAACCACCCCAACCCTTTAGTTAAAAAGTCAAATATCAGGAACTCAACATGTCAACATATTTAATTATCATCTCCCTCTTAAAATTTTTTGGGTCTTTTCATACTCTCAATCATACGAAATAGAGATTCGAGAATCTATTTCTTTACTTAGACTCTCTATATCAAATCATCTCAATTTTCAAGTGCAGACAAAAGACGAAAAGTTAACAAATGAAAAAGTTTCTTTCAAGTCAAAAGTACATTTACAAGTTTTTAATGTGAACAAATTAGAAGAATGCACTAAACTTTTGATCTTTTATGAAAATTTTCTTCAAATAATATTGCAATAATATTTATTGATTTAGTAAAGGTTACTTTGTCTTTATGTATTTGTGGATCCTTTTTTTTTTTTTTTTTTAATTACAAACTAAAGAACAAATTATGACTAGGTTATTAACTATAACTAGCAGCCACACTGACAGTTGTTCAGACAAAAATAAGTAACCGATAATGTTGCTCGGATACACATGCGAAACATCATTAAATACGTATTTTGAGTTTTTAAAGTCTATTCCCATTACGGCGGCCTTAAAAAATGGCCCCACCATGATTTTTCCACTCATGTTTTGTCCCTAGTTTGTTCTGTATAAGTATGGGGCTCTAGTTCGTTTTTTAACACAAATAATGACTAATACTTGAAATTTCCCCCCTTCTTTCTATCTTCGATTTTGAATTTTTGATTTAAACCGTGAGCTATGGCTACTTCTTTGATGACTGTAAGAGTTTTGCTGATGAGTTTGATGATCACAGTGATATTAACAGCAAGATCAAGTGAGTGACTTTCTCATGTACTTTTGATCGGGAGAGAACTTGTTACTAGTAGTTTGCCTTATCTTATACAACATGAATTTGGGATTGAGGAATTCAAATTAGAGTACTACAGAAGGCGCAAGGCATTGAGAGTGGCACCGGAAGGACCGGATCCTCAACATCATTCTAAATCACCAACATTATCCTAGGAAGATAATTAGATACATGAGAACATGTGTGTTCTTATCTAGCTAGGACAATGCTGGCAATTTAAAAAGATGTTGAGGATTGGGTCCTCCGGGTGCCACTCTCATTGTCCCTACATTCAATATTAATGCCTCGTCTTACACTTCGTGAATTTGGTGGATTGAGGAATCAAAATTAGAGTATTACAGAAGGCGTGAGGCATTAATGTTGAATGTATGGACAATGAGAGTGGCGCCGAGAGGATCGGATCCTCAACATCATTTTAAATCGCCAACATTGCCCTAAGTAGATGGATAGATACATAATTAGAACGTGTGTGTTCTTTTGTTGCTGATGTATTATTCATTCGTGCATCAAAAAATGAATTGAACCAAGTTTTTCTCTTCGAGCTCTGATTTATATATTAAAATCATTTCTCTTCGCAACTTTGTAAACCCTTCTGGGAAACTTCGTATTGAATCACCCCCTATGCCGATCCTTTGGTATCAACACATCGAGAAGAGTATAAAGAACATTTGAGATTTTAATAAATCTAAAACTTTGAAATAACATACTGAACCTTCTAATACATAATTGAATGAATTTTATGCAACTTGAATTACTTTGTAGAAGCACCATTTCTCATCCGACCTGCATGTGTTAAGAATGTAGTCAACGTTTATCCTGAGCTAGGAGCGAACTCTTCATGAAATTCACAGTTGCATTACTTGCAGGTTCTTTGTTTATGGACGGACATTTTTCTTCCCTTCGATAATTATCTTAGTCGCTCAATATGGTGCTAAACTATTTATTGATATTAGAAAAATCTCCTTTACAAGATTTGCTTCGTGAAGTTCATTGACTTTTGCAGATTGTTCATACATGGCAATCGGAAAGAGATTTTTACGAAAGAAAGTCCTGGGTGATCAAGAAATTAGCAATACGACACTTCAACATAATGCACGAACACTTAGGTGACCCTACAAAGATCTCCTTAAACTTAAAACCAATTATGTAGGCTGGCTTTTGGGAAAGGATAGACTGCCTCCTGAAAGCAATAAGAGATTAAAGACAAATAATAAGAGGAAGTTTGGTGGACATGGATTTGGCTTTGGTTTCGCAATGGATAAGAACATGAATCAGGTGTTTAGGAGTTGCAGCAACTTGCTTCAGAGGTTGATGAAGCACAAACATGGATGGGTATTTAATGAACCTGTGAATGCCAAGGCACTGGGATTGCGTGATTACCATGATATCATTAAGCATCCTATGGATTTGGGTACAATTAAGAATAAACTGCCACAAAATTTGTACAAGTCTCCAAGGGAGTTTGCAGAGGATGTGAGACTTGTGTTTCGGAATGCAATGATCTACAATCCAAAAGGGCAGGATGTCCACATTATGGCTGAAAAGTTGTTGGAGATTTTTGAAGAGCGATGGGCAGTTATAGAAGTGGAGTATAATCATTATTGGAAGTACCAAATGTATCATGATGTGGGGTTGCCCACTACCACTTCAAGAAAGGCCCCAGCTCAGCCTCATTTTGCTCCCCCCGCCTTTTCCTCGGCTCCTGCTTCCGCCTCTTTTCCTGTCCATACTCCATCTGCCCCAGAGGTGATGACTTTGGGTAGGTCGGACTCGGTGGCTACACCTATATATATCTCTCGATCCCAAAATCCAGCGTACTCTTGTTGGTCGGATGCCGATTCCAAAGAAACCAAAGGTGAAGGATCCCCATAAGAGGGACATGACTTATGAGGAGAAGCAAAGACTTAGCAAAAATCTTCAGAGCTTACCATCTGAGAAGGTCGATGCACTTATTCAAATCATTAAGAAGAGGAACATTGCTCTTTTAAAATTCATCGAAATCTCGGACACCCCCCTGAGTTTCATTTTACCAATAGAAGGATAATTGTTAATTGATTAATTTTGTTTCCTTTTGAATATGATCGTTTCTCTTCAATTGAAAAAGCTTGCTAAATATCCTTGGCAATTTTCTGTAAATTTCTACATAGTTGAGATGGATTGATGAATTTTTCTTTGAAGCTCTCAAATTCCTATTCTTCCAAATCATCTCATGATACAAGATAGAGTGCTCCATCTCATATCATTAGTTGTAAGGTAATTAATATTCGCACCATAGTTAATTAGCAATTTTTGTCTGGTGATGTGTTCTGGCCAAATATTTTTCTAAACGCATGAAAAATATTTTGTTGAATTTTTGTATTTGTTGTTTATCTTACTTAATTTAAAAATATGAGGGTTAAAAAAGTCTTTTTACTCTCTCATAACGGACTTTTTGATCGTCAACTAGGACAAAATGTGTTAGTTTATAAAAAGTTGAGGATAAAATATGATTGAAAGCACGAAAATGAGAAAAGTTGAGAACCTTAACTGCAATTAAGATGTGACGTTGTTAACCAAAACATGGTGCGAATATAATTATCCTCAATTATATTGTGTTCTTGCTATCTCAAATTTCAACTTAACCAGTTTGTAAAAGAACCTTAGTAATTTTCATAATTAGAAATTTCTCAATCAAACATCCTCCATATTTCCTTTGCTCTAGAGATTATTTATAGCAATTTTTCACTTCAAAAATTAATTTTTTGACCGTTATTTCACTATTTCAGCCGTCATTTTTTACTTCTTTACTCACGGGTGACCCACTTTTTTCTCTAACAATCAAAAAATCAATTCTCATAATCATTACTTAACATTCCCTTAATATAACTCCACATCTAGCACATGATGCGTCTCTTCCCATATTTCTATAACATGCAGCAGCATTAGTGAAGAAATTATTTTATGAAAAAGTTCTAGAGTTGAAATTCATTTATTCTTATTTAATTTTTAAAATATGGGTCCTTGAGAGATTATAAGCACTTTTAATTTATGTTTTTTTTTTCAAATTTTTTCTAGAATACTTATAAGACAAGATATTGACCCAACGAGAGTTAAAATTATGTTAGTTAAAAAAAGTTAAAGAGTTATATTTTGACTTTCGTGTTCCTCACTACTTAAGAATATTAATGCCATTTACTACTATGATTTTTTGCTTTTGCCATTCGTTAACGCTAACCCCCAATACGGGAGAAAAACTTCAATGGGACAATTCTATATGCATATGTGGTAGGGATGTTTATTAAAATCACAACACTTCGTATCTCGAGCCATTCAAAATGTGGCACCTCGATATCCAATCTGTTAAGATTTAAGCAAAGTGGGTGTGTGATGTTGAAGAGATACCATTTTGAATGACTCGAGGTTCAAGGTGTTATAATTTGAATTGACGATCCTATCATATGTGTATCTAGAGTCCTCCTATCAAAACTTCTTTCCAAATACTGACTAGTGTTTGACTATTCATAGTGTTCCTAAGGCAAATACCAAATTTGATATTTATCTCATTTTTTAAAATTCATATATGGTGCCTTTTTTTTCATCCACTTGAACACAATATAGAAATGTCAAAGTACTTATCCACTCTCTCTGGAGTCAAAACCTTTTTAATTAGTCGGTAATAACAACATTAAGGATAATGCAAACCCTTTTAAAAAAATTTATTCATTAAAAACTTTAACTATTTCTTTCATAACAATTTATACTTTATCATGAAAAGCAATTTTATTCTCTAGCGTTCATTATTATAATTATTTTTTCTTGGTATCATGCCTTTGTCCATTATAAAATAAGTGAAAAATGTAAAATAAGCGTAAATTTTTACAAGAACAATAGTCATAAATTTGAGTTGCTCGTCTAATACAAAAATCTTAAAATGCATTTGTTTTGGATTATAGTCTAAAATATTAATTTCGAGAACTTTGAAGTTTGCAAAATCTTGAAATAGGATAGTGCATTAACCACTTTAAAAGATGTTACGGTCCATATACTTAAGTCAGTCATAGGGGAGGCTCCACCTGCTAAGGACATGAAATGCACTTTGGTCTTCCCTTTTGTTTTTTATACGGGCACCTAATAATTTTGTTGTTGGCTTACAATGAAGTCCACTAGTGCCTAGGATTATCATATTATTATGAGACAATGGTTGTGAATAACAAGTTTTAGCCTATGTTTGACGACCATTATTTGAAAATTCTTTTTTCTTTTTTTCTTTTTTCACATGCTCATTTTTAATCATACATTCATATAATAAAATATTCTATGCATAAATTCAAAATTTTTTCCTACTTTTTAATTAACATTTTTCTAAAATTCATCATCCAAAATGTGGTTTTTCCCAAATAATAGTTATCAAACAGGGGCTTAATTCTATAACATTGAGAATAATAAAATTGTAAAACAAATACCTAAGATTCATGGAGAGTCACCGTAAGTTCTCATCCACCGCTGCAATAATCTAATATAATGAAAAGAAGTTACAAGAGAAAAATCTCACTCTATTTTCCCTAATATCTCTCTTTTTTTTATGATGATTCTAAACCTTAATGACAACTTTCTATTTATAAGAAAAATTTAGGACAATCGAAATTACAAATATAATATTAGGCTCCACAATGTTCGAACTAAACCTGCAAACGTATGAAATTATTGACAAGTAATAGAAATCAATAGGTTTTAAGTTTATCATTCCTATGAGGAATAACGCCTAATACTGGTTTAATAGCTTTATCAAATTTGAAGTCGTGATAATCAAAAGGGATGATTTGTATGTTTTCTATACTAATCCTAAACTAAGAAAGAAAATAAAGTATTCATCTAATATGCGAATGTTTGTATTGAAATCGTAAATCCCTCTATTGCGATTTAATTCAATTCTTAATTCAAATCTAATAAATTCATGCATTCAAATCAATCGATAATCCACTTTTATTCAATATTCTTTTTCAAGATATATTAAACATATGTTTAATACGACAAAATCCTATTTCTAACCTAAATTCATATGAAAAACATGCATTGATTCACAGGATTTATCACACATGATTGTACATGTCATAAATATTATTCCTAATACATATTGCTCATGTATTGATTTTGCAGTGTTCCTGACTTGTTATGAGTGTTCCTACACTATAACAAATAACTTCCTATCTAATTGGTGATTAAGCAATTAAATAGTTCAATGAGAATACAAAACTAATCAAGAAAAATCAAGAAATACTAAACTAATTGAATTGAATTAAAATAAATAAATAATAGGGTTCATCATTCAACCAATATAATGAAAATTTTAGCCTAACACTAACAATTAAGTTACACAATAATAATAATTGGGAAAACATTACCGGAAAGTAAGAAAAATAGAAGAAGTAGGAGAAATCCACGTTCTTGGCTCAAATCTCAAATCGGGCTATGAATTTTCAAAATATTTGTATGATTTGTCTCAAATTGATGTATAGACTTGTTCTTAGCCTGCAAAATACGTAGAATATGATGAAATTTAAGTCGAATGAGGTTCCCTATATTTTGGACGACCTATGGTATATATAGAGTACTAAAAAATTGCATACCAAAAATTTTCCAAAACAAAATAAGGAAATACAAATTTTCCCATGGTTCATTTGGTGTATATGCATAATAAACTCCAAATAGCCTCATTTAGGCTATATTTCATTCAAAAAAACTGAAAAAATGTCATTATTTAAAATCTCGAATAAATGTGTAAAACACAGTGTTCAATCTAATCGAAAGAAATATAGTTGATAATCAGGTGTGTTGGTATGCAATATTCATCCATTTCACAAACACAAAATCATTATACTCAAATGTAGTCAAAGGAATGTACTAAATGTTACTATCACTGCAATGCTTAATTTAAAATTTACAAGAAAAATATATAACTAACGAAATGGTTGATATACTAATATTGATGTTTGTTGTGTATATGACTCATATAAAGTAGAACACAGGTTTCCTGGACCAAATAGGTCGATGTCGGAGCAGAGCGATGATATCGGCCTTGCGTGATTTTAATTCATTATCTGATTGCTAAGGACGCTGAATGGGTTGGGTGTGTGGGGGCAATGCCCCAGCAGTACGGTACTGGGGTATTTTTTTGTACGGATCTTAAAGTCTTTATGGGACTAGGCTATGATTAGTATAAATAATAATGTTATAACCCTATTTTTCATACTGATTAATATTATTTTTACTTCGCTCTCATGGACGTAGGCACACTGTCGAACCACGTAAATTATTGTGTGGATTTCTCTATTTCATCTCTTTATATTGAGCATAAAATCTTGCAACGTTCTTGTTTTCAAATCACTTATCTCATGCTAGTAGAAATCTGATCCTTGCACTACACATGCCTTTAATGTTGAAACTTTAGCTTAGAACTGGGCAAAGTTAAGGGTAAAAACAAATCATAAGTGTGAAAATTTTCACTTGTCTGAAACACATTTGCACATTGACTTGTACTTACAAATTATCGTACTTTGACCTTTTAGACAATGATGCATGACTATATACACCACATATCAAAAGATGCATTGGAAGAGTATGATTGTGCAAATTTCTCTTAAGTGAACACGACGAGAAATGCCCAAATGGCACATTATGAAAAGTTGTGGCTTTGCAATCCATGTCGGCTATAGAATATATTTGGATCATTCACTTTTGGGGAATAAAATAGCCTGACGTTGACTCACATTTTTTACCTAGCCAGATTTTACTTTTCTTAGAATTTGATTGCATGACAACACGTGTTCCCACTTGAAAACTAAGTGCAATCCATTTGATTCACACTCTTATTTGCAACACTCAATAAAAAAATTATAAATTTGTGATCATAGAGACCTACATAAATCCATCCCTTCTACTTGTCATTTCTTAATATTTTCAATTTCAAGTTTTTCATACCCTATTAGTAGCTAGACGTATTAGGTCAAGTTACATTAATGGCTACTTTAAATTTCTGGTTCTGCTTAATTTTGATCGCGTTTTCATTAAACTCTTCTGAAACGCGCACTCTTTCAGCTCCATTCATAGGTTACGAGAGACATGCCTTGATTGAGACTGCTCAAGGAATGTTGAAAGCGAGCTCAAAAAAATATGACAATGATCAAACTTGGTACAAATTTGATCGGCTTAGTCCTGGAGGGCCTGATCCGAAACATCATTAAAGTCGTAATTCGAAAGAGAACTTTCTTGTTTTATTTATATTTGCTCATTTTGGTTTAATGCATGCAGTGATGATGAACTGGGTCATTAGTGAATAATTCGAATGTGATGTTCTTTTTTCTTTGTTTAGTGTACGAGGCAAAAGGGAAAGGGATAACTTTTGTACGGCACAATATTGTATATTGTGTATGATGCAATTGTGTTATTATTCGTATATTGGGTCAATATAATAATATTTCAATACTATATAATATATATAGTAATGGTTACCCACCATGAAAATATTGAAATCATTCATAGTTTCCAATAAGATCTATTAACACTACATAAGTTGGACTTTTTATAATGAACAAACAGTAATAAGTGGCCATTTGGTAACACTTCCGCATCTTGTAGAAGAGTTTTCAGATAAAATTACCTTACACTAATTTCTTTTAAAAACTTTTCTAGTCAGATAAAGTATTTTAAAAAAATTATTTAATTATGTTAAAAAATAATTTCTCAGTCTCTGAAGCAAATTTTAGTTTTGCAAAAGTTCAATCAAATGGATCCTAAATAATTTTACATCGAGAATCCTATATCGTTTTAATTTGTTTTTGTGAATTGTTGGTGGAGAACTCCTGGAATTGTGTAGCATATGCTACTGAACATTTCATCAACGGGCACGACCACGTTAAATAATACATTTTGGCAAATTGTTTTATTCTTGATGCTAAACAACTTCTTAAAGGTTGTTTTATTGGTCAATATATGTATACAGAAGCGGACTCATCCTTTTTGGATTGTGGGGTCAAAAATTGATGTGTAATTTTTTAAAACAATATCATATTAATGAAAATAAGTAATA
>NC_036242.1:5102412-5193326 GCF_002742605.1 Olea europaea var. sylvestris | reverse complement strand
GAGTTATTCAAAAGACATTTATTGGGCCAGAGCTTAAAGTTATGGGTTGTAAATGGCAAAGAAAAGTAAAAAATTCAAGGGAAAGGAACGATATAAATCAATAGGAGATAGATATCCGAGCTTACCTAAATTTTGAGGCTGACGAATTTGTAGACCTTAACAATCACATATGAACCATGTACCAACATTGGCTAAACGCAAAGAATGAGTATTAGTCACTGACAAGCAATAGGTCATTTACGGGAAACTCTTGCACCTTGTGAGAAATAAATCGCGAAACTTATACAAGAAAATATGCTATCCCAAAATTTTGAGAAGTGAACCTAAAGAACTTAACTTTGAGGTTTTCGCAATGCTTGTATCTGTAATTGGGAGACTATGATCAGTGATGTTATCTCCCACATGGGACCCAAATAGGTAATGATCTCAGATGATGAAGTCGTACTATCAATTGTGATGTTTCGATCCATGCGTGTCGGGGCATTACATGTCTTCCTTATAAGTTCAATCTATAGGAACGGAAAATCTATTTTTTACCTTGACTTTCTTTCAAATCATCCTACATAAAGGACTAAAAAGGAATAACAAGATGAAAAGTTTTTGCCTTTTTAAGTCAAAAGCACATTTACATTATATCAAAAGCAAACTCTCTCTCTCTCTCTCTCTATATATATATAGAACTTGGAAAGAATGCACTAAATTTTTGTTTTTGTTTGAAATTTTTCTCTAATCAATATTGCAATGATATTTAATCGTCGAGTAACTGTTATTATGTTTATGTATTTGCCGATCAATTTCTCTCGTTGAGTGAAGTTACGCAACGGTACTTAATAAACTATTTTTTTTATACATTTATGTGATTGTTGCATAATCCATTATTTACAAAGTGTTGCATAATCCATTATCTACAAATTAATACAGTAATTCCAAATTTACAATCTTGAAAAGTTTATTTTTCGATCCCTTTTCTATATTTATTGGTCATGATGTCATGTCCTCCTCTCTTTTCATATATTATAAAAAAATTTAATTAGCATACAAAGTAAGGATCAACGTGAAACCTTGTATCTAGACATGGATAATTTAATAACAACAAAAATGTATCATATAGCTTGGTGAGTCATCTCACAACAAACAAGCAGTTTGTTCAATAAAGCCGCTCATCCCAGGATTGAATTCGCACCACCTTGGCCCCTGATCTGATGGTGGCGAGCCCCATGTGATGCAAGATCGAGGGTCAAGGTGGTATGTATCATATAGCTTGGTGAGTCATCTCACAACAAACAAGAAGTTTGTTCAATAAAGCTGCTCATCTCGGGATTGAATCTGTGCCACCTCGGCCCCTGATCTGATGGTGGCGAGCCCCATGTGATGCAAGCTCGAGGGTAGAGGTGGTAAGCCGAGGTGTTGCCAACTCGACCTTGGAGCCAAACCCGCGATTAAAAGATTGAGGGCCGAGGTGCTGCCACCTCGACCCTGGAGTCAAACCCAGGATTTAATCCCGGGTTGTGTAGCAGAATTGAAGTTTGTTCTACGTGTATGCATTTGTGCTCAAAAAGATAATGGTGGATTTTTAGAAGGAAATTCTCTTTAGCAGAAATGAGAATTTTTAATTTTTATTTTTATGAAAAGTTCATCTTGTTGAGAATTAGAAATCCTATTTTATAGAGCAATAAAGATGTAGAAAAAGATAGTCACATAAGAACATGCAAGATTTATAGATGTTTGTTTCAATGTGAGACTACGTTCTTTTTGTTGCTACAATGATTCTCTATATAGAAAAGCAGTTTACAAAGAGAAAAATTGCAAACTCTTTAATTTCTCTAGCCTCCTTTTTTCTGATCTGCACTCGAAATACATAAAGCTAGAATAATTAGACTCTACAACTTACACATTTAACATCAAAGAAGTAAAAAAGTCAATTATACATGCTAAAAATTGCATACTCAACCACCCCGACCCTTTAGTTAAAGAGTCGAATGTTAAGAACTCAACATGTCATCATATTTAACTATTATCTCCCTCTTATAATTTTTGTGTCTTTTCACACTCTCAATCGTACGAAATAGAGAATCTATTTCTTAACGTAGACTCTCTATATCAAATCATCTCTATTTTCAAGTGCAGACAAAAGACGAAAGTTAACAAATGAAAAAGTTTCTTTCAAGTCAAAAGTACATTTACAAGTTTTTAATGTGAACAAATTAAAAGAATGCACTAAACTTTTGATCTTTTATGAAACTTTTCTCCAAATAATATTGCAATAATATTTATTGATTTAGTAAAGGTTACTCTGTCTTTATGGATTTGTGGATCCCTTTTTTTCTTTTTTCTTTTTTTTTTAATTACAAACTAAACAAATTATGACTAGGTTATTAACTATAACTAGCAGCCACACTGACAGTTGTTCAGACAAAAATAAGGCACCAATAATGTTGCTCGGATACACATATGAAACATCATTAAAGTATCATAAGTATGTCTTTTGAGTTTTTGAAGTCTATTCCCATTACGGCGGCCTTAAACCACCATGATTTTTCCACTCATTTTTGTCCCTAGTTTGTTCTGTTTATGTATAAGTATGGGGCTCTAGTTTGTTTTTTAACACAAGTACTGACTAATACTTGAAATTTCCCCCCTCTTTTTTTTATCTTCGATTTTGAATTTTCGATTTAAACCGTGAGCTATGCCTGCTTCTTTGATGACTGTAAGTGTTTTGCTGATGAGTTTCGTGATCGCATCGATATTAACAGCAAGTTCAAGCGCGCAACTTTCTCATGTACTTTTGGTCGGGAGAGTACCTGTTGCCAATAGTATGCCTCGTGTTATACAGCATGAATTTGGGATTGAGGAATTCAAAATAGAGTATTACAGAAGGCGTGAGGCATTAATGTTGAATGCAGGGACAATGAGAGTAGCACCGAAAGGACCGGATCCTCAACATCATTCTAAATCACCAACATTGTCCTAGGTAGATAATTAGATACATGAGAACGTGTGTTTATCTTGCTAGGACAATGCTGGCAATTTAAAAAGATGTTGAGGATTGGGCCCTTCGGGTGCCACTCTCATTGTCCATGCATTCAATATTAATGCCGCATCTTACACTCCGTGAATTTGATGGATTGAGGAATCAAAATTAGAGTATTACAGAAGGCGTGAGGCATTAATGTTGAATGTAGGGACAATGAGAGTGACACCGAGAGGACCAGATCCTCAACATCGTTTTGGATCGCCAACATTGTCCTAAGTAGATGAATAGATACAGAATTAGAATGTGTTGTGTTCTTTTATTGCCGATGTATTATTCATTCGTGCAGCAAATAATGAATTGAACCAAATTTTTCCTTCTGCGATCTCTGATTTTATACATTAAAATCATTTATCTTCACAAGTTTTTAAACCCTTCTGGGCAACTCCGTATTGAATCACCCCATATGCCGAACCTTTGGTATCAAGGCATCGAGGAGAATATAAAGAACATTTGAGATTTTAATAAATCTAAAACTTTGAACTAACATTCTGAACCTTCTAACACATAATGGAATGAATTCTATGCAAATTGAATTACTTTGTAGAAGCACCATTTCTCATCCGACCTGCATGTGTTAAGCATGTAGTCAACATTTATCCTAAGCTAGTAACGAACTCTTCATGAAATTCACAATTGCATTACTTGTAGCTTCTTCGTTTGTAGACGTACATTTTTCTTCCCTTCAATAATTATCTTAGTCGCTCAGTTTGGTGCTAAACTATTTATTGACATTTGAAAAATATCCTCTCTAAGATTTGCTTCGTGAGGTTCATTGACTTTTGTAGATTAACATATATGGCGATCGAAAAGAGATTTTTATAAACAAATGTCGTGGGTGATCAAGATATTAGCAATTCGACACTTCAACCTAATGCACGAACACTTAGGTGACCCTACAAAGATCTCCTTAAACTTAAAACCAATTATATAGGCTGACTTTTGGGTAAGGATAGACTGCATCCTGGAAGCAATAAGAGATTAAAGACAAATAATAAGAGGAAGTTTGGTGGACATGGATTTGGCCTTGGTTTCGCAATGGATAAGAACATGAATCAGGTGTTTCGGAGTTGCAACAACTTGCTTCAGAGGTTGATGAAGCACAAACATGGATGGGTGTTTAATGAACCTGTGAATGCCAAGGCATTGGGATTGCGTGATTACCATGATATCATTGAGCATCCTATGGATTTGGGTACAGTTAAGAATAGACTATCACAAATTGGTATAAGTCTCCAAGGGAGTTTGCAGAGGATGTGAGACTTGTGTTTCGAAATGCAATGATCTATAATCCAAAAGGGCAGGGCGTCCAAATTATGGCTGAACAGTTGTTGGAGATTTTTTAAGAGCGATGGGCAATTATAGAAGCGGAGTATAATCATTAGTGGAAGTGCCAAATGTATCATGATGTGGGGTTGCCCACTCCCACTTCAGGAAAGGCTCCACCTCCGCCTCATTTTGCTCCCCTACCTTTTCCTCGGGTCCTGCTTCCACCTCTTTTCCTGCCCATGCTCCATCTATCCCACAGGTGATGACTTTGGATAGGTCAGAGTCTGTGGCTATTAAGACTTGGGGTCCAACTTAGTAAGGTCAACCTTATTAAAAGGAGTAGTCCAATCTCAAGTCTTAACATGGTATCAGAGCCCAATAAACTCCAACGAGCGATTCGATCCGATTAAGTCTCAATTAATGAGTATACAGATTTCAAAATTGGTCTGCTCAAATGAGTCACTATCTTGCGAGGGCATGTTAAGGGATAAAAATTCCACATAGGTTAAATACCAAAATATTGACTAACTTAGAAAGATCTTGGGCTACTCGTCTTAATAAGACAAGATGGTGGCTCGTTTGAGTAGACCAATCTTGAAATCCGTGTGCTCACTTTTAGAGTTTTAACCGGATCAAATTGTTTGTTGGAGTTTAATGAGCTCTGATACTATATTAAGACTTGAGGTCCATCTTAATAAGGTTGACCTTATTAAGATGGACCTAAAATCTTAACAGTGGCTATACCTATATATATCTATTGATCCCAAAGTCCAGCGTACTCATGTTGGTCTGATGCCTATTCCAAAGAAACCTAAGGCGAAGGATCCCCATAAGAGGGACATGACTTATGAGGAGAAGCAGAGACTTAGCAAAAATCTTCAGAGCTTACCTTCTGAGAAGCTCGATGCACTTATTCAAATCATTAAGAAGAGGAACATTGCTCTTTTAAAATTCATCGAAATCTCGGACACCCCCTCAGTTTCATTTTACCAATAGAAGGATAATTGTTAATTGATTAATTTTGTTTCCTTTGAATATGATCGTGTCTCTTCAATTGAAAAAGCTTCGTAAATATCCTTGGCAACTTTCTGTAAATTTCCGCATAGTCAAGATAGATTGATGAATTTTTCTTTGAAGCTCTCAAATTCCTATTCTTTCAAATCATCTCATGATACAAGATAGAGTGCTCCATCTCATATCATTAATTGTAAGGTAATTAATATTCACACCATAGTTAATTAGCAATTTTTGTTTTTGGTGATATGTTCTGGCCAAATATTTTCTCAACGTGTGAAAAATATTTTGTTGAATTTTTGTATTCGTTGTTTATCCTACTTAAGTTAAAAATATGAGGGGTAAAAAAGTCTTTTTACTCTCTCATAACCGACTTTTTGATCGTCAACTAGGATAAAATGTGCTAGTTTATAAAAAGTTGAGGATAAAATATGATTGAAAGCACGAAAATGAAAAAATAAAAATAAAAATTGAGAACCTTAACTGAATTAAGATGTGACGTTGTTAAACAAAACGTGGTGCGAATATAAGTATCCATAATTGTATTGTGTTCTTGCTATCTCAAATTTCAACTTAACCAGTTTGTAAAAGAACCTTAGTAATTTTCATAATCAGAAATTTCTCAATCAAACATCCTCCATATTTCCTTTGCTTTAGAGATTTTTGGTAGCAATTTTTCATCTCAAAAATTAATTTTTTAACCGTTATTTCACTATTTTAGCCGTCATTTTTTACTTCTTCACTCGCGGGTAAGACCCACTTTTCTATCTAACGATCAAAAAATCAATTTTCATAATCATTACCAAACATGCCCTTAATATAACTCCACATCTAGCACATGATGGATGGGTCTTTTCCCATATTTCCATAACATGCAGCAGCATTTGTGAAGAAATTATTTTATGAAAAAGTTTTTGAGTTGAAATTTATTTATTCTTATTTAATTTTTAAAATTTGCTTCCTTGAGAGATTATAAGCACTTTTAAATTAGGTTTTTTTTCAAATTTTTTCTAGTATACTTATATATTGACCAAACGAGAGTTAAAATTATGTTAGTTAAAAAAAGTTAAAGAGTTATTTTCTCTCTGACTTATTCCTCACTACTTTGAGAGATTATAAACAAAAGGGAATATTAGTGCTATTTACTACTTTGATTTTTTGCTTTTGGCATTCGTTAACACTAACCCCCAATACGGGAGAAAAACTTTAATGGGACAATTCTATAAGCATATGTGGTTGGGATGTTTATTTAAATCACAACACTTCTTATCTCGAGCCATTCGAAATGTGACACCTTAATATCCAATGTGTTAAGAGATAAGCATAGTGGGTATGGAATGTCGAAGAGATACCATTTTGAATGGCTTGAGGTTCAAGGTGTTATGATTTGAATTGAAGATCCTATTATACGTGCATGTAGAGTCCTCCTATCAAAACTTCTTTCGAAATACTGAATAGTGTTTGACTATTCATAGTGTCCCTAAGGCAAATACCAAATTTGATCTTTATCTCATTTTTTAAAATTCATATATGCTGCCTTTTTTTTTTTTCTTTTTTTTTTTTCCACTTGAACACAATATAGAAATGTCGAAGTACTTATCCACTATCTCTGGAGCCAAAACCTTTTTAATTAGTCGGTAATAACAAGATTAAAGATAATGCACCCCCTTTAAAAGAATTTTATTCATTAAAAACTTTAACTATTATTTTCATAACAATCTATACTTTATCATGGAAAGCAATTTTATTCTCTAGCGTTCATTATTATAATTATTTTTTTCTTGGTATCATGCCTTTGTCCATTATAAAATAAGTAAAAAATGTAAAATAAGCGTAAATTTTTACAAGAACAATAATCGTAAATTTGAGTTGCTCGTCTAATACAAAAATCTTAAAATGCATTTGTGTTGGATTATAGTCTAAAATATTAATTTCGAGAACTTTGAAGTTAGCAAAATCTTGAAATAGGGTTGTGTATTGACCACTTTAAAAGATGATACGGTCCGTATACTCAAGTCATAGGCGAGGCTCCACCTGCTAAGGACATGAAATGCACTTTGGTCTTCCCTTTTGTTTTTTATACGGGCACCTAATATTTTTGGTTGTTGGCTTACAATGAAGTCCACTATTGTCTAGGATTCTCATATTATTATGAGACAATTGTCGCGAATAACTAGTTTTAGCCTATGTTTGACAATCATTATTTGAAAATTCTTTTTTTTTCATACTCATTTTTAATCATACATTTATATAATAAAATATTCTGTGCGTAAATTCAAAAGTTTTCCCTAATTTTTAATTAACATTCTTCTAAAAATCATTATTCAAAATATTGTTTTTCCCAAATGATAGTTATCAAACAGGGGCTTAATTCTATAACATTGAGAATAATAAAATTGTAAAACAAATACGTAAGATTCATGGAGATTCATTGTAATGTTGGTTAGGTTCTCGTCCACCACTGCAATAATCTACTATAAAGAAAAGAAGTTTACAAGAGAAAAATCTCACTCTATTTTCTCTAATATCTCTCTCTCTCTCTCTCTCTCTCTTTTAATGATGATTCAAAACCTTAATGACAACTTTCTATTTATAAGAAAAATTTAGGACAGAATCGAAAGTACAAGTGTAATACTAGGCTCGACTATGTTCAGACTAAACCTGCAAGCCTATGGGATCATTGACAAGTAACAGGAAATCAATGGGTTTTAAGTTTATCATTCCCATGAGGAATAACGTCTATTACTAGATTAATAGCTTTATCAAATTTGAAGTCGTGATAATCAAAAGGGATTATTTGTATGTTTTCTATACTAATCCTAAAATAAGAAAAAAATAAAGTATTCATCTAATATGCGAATGTTTGTATTGAAAACGTGAATTCCCTATTGCAATTTAATTCAAATCTTAATTCGTAATCTAATAAACTCACGTATTCAAATGAATCGATATTCCATTTTTATTCAATATTCTTTTCCAAGATATATTAAATCTATATTTAATACGACCCGATCATATTCCTAACCTGAATTCATATGAAAAACATGTATTGATTCAAATGATTTATCACACATAATTGTCCATGTCATAGATATTATTCCTAATACCTATTATTCATGTATTGATTTTGCATCGTTCAAGAATTATTATGAGTGTTCCTACACTATAACTATTTAATTGGTGATTAAAGCAGTCAAATAATTCAGTGAGAATGCAAAACTAATCAAGAAAAATCAAGAAATACTAAACTAATTGTTTTGAATTAAAATAAATAAATGTTGCGGAAGCTCTCTTGCAAGATCTTTAAATCGGTGATTTTCGGGCTCAGTCCAATGTACTTTTTCCACCAACAATCAATCCAATCGACTCCAAACCATAACCAATCTAATTCACATCAGTTGCTATTCAATCTTACCCATATAAGACAATAAAAGATGATGATTTGTGGCCACAAAGATTAGGAGAAGATACCACAAAGGTATACTATGAGGGGACCACCAATTGCACACGTTAAACAAGTATTTTGGACACTTCTAAAGGCCTTTTTTTCACACACAAAGGGGGCAGCTGAGATTCCTTGATTTCTCTCACAAAACATCACAAGAAAGTGGCTAGAATTATAGCCATATATATACTCTAGGGTTTAGGCTTTAAGTTGGACCTATAAGAAGCTTAAACGGGTCAATATTGAAGCCATCCAAAAGGGAATGCAACTGGGCCGGGTGTAACTCATGGACTTGGTTGTTAGACTTATTTCATTCATCGACCTATGTCTATGAATAATATTAACCATCGTTAACATCATAGCCCGGGATTTATTGTGTAACAAAAACCCAACAAATCTCCACCTTGATACCTAGTAAATCTACGAACAATCAAAACACTTAATATTTGCATAATCAAGGTAGCCAATAAAATTGGATCACAGACCTTACCTCGTGTTTCCAACCTAAAACACATATCATATCTGCTTCATGTACTCACCGGCGCTAAGGTCAAAAAACACTCAAGTAGAAGCAAATATTTAACAGTAAACAATCAAGAGCAAATACACATGCGATGATGATATACTATAGGATAACATACATAGATCTTTTCAAAAACACGTTCACCCAAAACCACCGATTAACACCAAGTTAATCAAATCACAGTCAACCACATATGCAACACATGTATAAATGACCCTACGAAAAGACCTCACCACACTTATCATATCCTATTTCGTGTTGCTCACACTTCGAGAACACATATCTCCTCTCATCGCCCACCAAGCTCACTAGACTGATCACCCAACTCATGTCTAACTGGTAGGTCACAATAGATCCTAAGTCCATGGGATAATCCTCTATCTCAACATCACTTCTCCCAACTTACGTGGATAATGAGTCTCCACCTAATAGAAGTGATAGAAGTACCTCTCTCACACTCCACCTGATCAGGGTTTCTTTACAGATAAAGGATTCTAGACATTTGATCACATCTCTACTCGTGATCCAAATGTCACATTCCATATCCCCGGTACAAACCTCCATGTACTTCTAGACATCTATAATCCAGCTCACCAAAAAGACATCTAACACACTGCTAATGTATCCTAACACACTATGCATGCAAACAATTACACCAAATAATCACATTATCTCAAATTCATGCAAAGCACATATCAAACACACTGAAATATAGTAGATAATCATGCAGCAAAATTTAGACAATCACACACATGTAGAAAGGATCACACACAGATGCATATGTAGTATTTAGGTTTACTCTCAATAAACTTCACTAGGGTCATAACTCAACCCTTCAACCAAATTTGTCTCACCTCTCATCTTACCCTTTAGTTTATCTTTCTTCTTGGGACAATCCCTAATAAAGTGCCCAAACTTACCACAACTGTAAAACCTTTTACCATTAGACTTGTCCCGTCCATTTTCCTTCTTCTTACTACCTTCATCACTCGAGTCACTACTCGAATCACTACCTTCTTGAGTTCTACCCAAATTCATTTGCTTAAATTTCATCCTACCCTCATCATATGTAACTCGCCACTCCTCTTATCTTCTTTTTCAGCCTTAATTTTCATCTCTTTACTCCTAAGTGAGTTTATGACAAGCTCACGGGTTAAGGTGTCCCTACCGTATTTAATTGCATTCTTAACTTCCATATATGAATTAGGCATGGAATTAAGCAAGATTATATCCTTATATGTTTCAGATACTTTTTCATCACAATTAATGATGTCTTGAACTAACTTGTTAAAGACATTCATATTGTCATCAAAATCCTTTGAAAGATCCATTTTAAAACTAAAAAATGTTCAAGCAAGTACAGTTTATTAATAATAGACTTAAGCAAATATAAGTCCTCCAACTTTTCCCAATGTTGTTTTGTAAAATCCAGTTTTCCTACTTTTCTCAAAGCAGTGTCAGACACGTGTAAAATAATTGAAGTGTGTGCAAGTTCATCATACTTTTCTTTTTGTGCTTTTGTTAAATTCGCAGAAAAATTGCTATCTATGACTTTTGAAACTTTTTGTTGGACCAAAAGACCCTTCGTCTTTTGTTGCCAAATAGAAAATTTCTCTTTCCCATTAAAAATTTCATCTTCAAAGTGTGAAGATATTTTAAGAAAAATAAAACAACCAAATCACAAATATGTCACACAAAGTAATCCTAAGGTCGCAATATACACCGCTCTAGATTTTCAGGGTTTCATAAGATTCACGATCTTAGAACAAAGAAATATTCGAACGGGTCAAGTCCAAATGTTCTAATGGGACAATTAATGCAAACACGAAGGCATATTAAAAAAAATTCAAATTTTCATGCAATGCAGTAAATTAAACACAGAAGCAATTATTAATTTGCAATTATTAAATCCAACACTTCAAATAGGGCAAATAATTCCTAAATTTTCTAAAACAGGCAATTGTTGACAAGCAATGACAACTCCCAATCCTAATTATTACCCGACACGATGATCTGCTAGTGCGATAATGTAAAAGTTTCAACCAATTAACTAGAGCGGACCAATCTGAGTAGGTAAATTATGAGGCACGCGAATTTAACACTTTAGGACCACCACTATTCGTCCTAAATTCTCTGGAAACTGCAGCAACCAAGAAATCACAATCAAAGTCCAAACGTCTGAAGAACAACGATGTCCAAATTCTACTATAAGCCTTAAAACAGAAAACTTTTAACGCGAAAAATGTTAGAAATAATGTAAGGAACAAACTGCCTGAAGAAATCTCCTCGTAATTATCCCTCATGCGCCCACACGCGCCTCTCTTCCTCTCTGCCCGTGGGATTCACTCGTCGCCCCACGCGCCGGACCGCCAGAACCGTCGCTACTTGCACATCACGTCAGTGGTCTCCGTTTTCCAAAACTCCTTCTGGATTGGTCAGAAAATGCACAAACAAATTTGGATTTTAGGCAATTTTCTTAACAGTTTCTTCAATCACTTTCTGCTTTATTCCAACCGATTTCTTGGATTTTTTTTGTTATATTTCACAAGCTAAAACCACCACCTTGAAGCTCTGATACCAAATGTTGCGGAAGCTCTCTTGAAAGATCTTCGAATCGATAATTTTCGGGCTCAGTTCAACGTACATTTCTCTACCAACAGCCAATCAAATCGGCTCCAAACCACAACCAATCTAATTCACCTCGGTTGCTATTCAATCTTACCCACGTAGGACAAGAAAAGATGATGACTTGTTGCCACAAAGGTTAGGAGAAGACACTACAAATGTATACTTCAAGGAACCACCAATTGCACACGTCAAACAAGCATTTTGAATACTTCTAGAGGCCTTTTTTTCACACATAAAGGGGACAGCCGGGATTCCTTGTCTTCTCTCACAAAACCACATAAAACATCACATGAAAGTGGCTAGGGTTATATCCATATATATACTGTAGGGTTAAGCTTTAAGTTGGACATTTAAGAAACTTAAACGGGCCAAAATTCAAGCCATTCAAGAGGAAATACAATTGGGTCGGGTGTAACTTATGGATTTGGTTGTTGGACTTATTTCATTCATCGGCCTATGCCTATGAAATAATATTAACCAACGTTAACATCATAACCCTAGATTTATTGGGTATTAAAAACCCAATAATAAACAACATGGTTCATAATTCATCCAATATAATGAAAATTTTAGCCTAACACTAACAATTAAGTTACACAATAATCATAGTTGGAAAAAATTACCAGAAAATAAGGCCATGTTTGATTAGGAAACAATTCCATGGAAAATGAAATTTTTTTTCTATTTTCCACCTTTTGGTAGTGTTTGATAGCAAATAATTTCCATGGAATTCATTCTCTTTGTTTTCTTGAAAAATGGAGTTTTCTTGGTTTTTAAGGAAAAGCAATTCCCACCTATATGGTGGGAAATGGTCTTTTAGGTAGGCTTCCTTTTTTTCGGGGCTTTTTTTTTTTTTTTTTTTTTTAATGGAAAAAAATTTTGGAAATTTTTTTAAAACCCAATAATAAACAACATGGTTCATAATTCATCCAATATAATGAAAATTTTAGCCTAACACTAACAATTAAGTTACACAATAATCATAGTTGGAAAAAATTACCAGAAAATAAGGCCATGTTTGATTAGGAAACAATTCCATGGAAAATGAAATTTTTTTTCTATTTTCCACCTTTTGGTAGTGTTTGATAGCAAATAATTTCCATGGAATTCATTCTCTTTGTTTTCTTGAAAAATGGAGTTTTCTTGGTTTTTAAGGAAAAGCAATTCCCACCTATATGGTGGGAAATGGTCTTTTAGGTAGGCTTCCTTTTTTTCGGGGCTTTTTTTTTTTTTTTTTTTTGTAATGGAAACAAATTCTGAGAATTATTGTAAAAAAATAAATTTCTCTTTAATTGAGATTTTCATGTAAAATCTATCACTTTATTGACAATTTTCATGTAAAACAAAGCCAAACGAACACCAAAAATCACTTTTATTTCAACATTTTTCACATGAAAAATTATATCAATCAAACACAATAATTTACAATTCCCAAGAAAATAATTTTTAGGCAATTCAATTCCCTAAAATTCATTTTCTTTCCACCCAAATTCTATCTTTTCAATCAAACGGACCCTAAGAAAAATAGAAGTAGGAGAAATCCACGCTCTTGGTCAAATCTCAAATCAGGCTATGATTTTTCAAAATATTTGTATGATTTGTCTCAAATTGATGTATAGACTTGTTCTTCACCTCCAAAATACGTAGAATATGATCAAATTTAAGTCAAATGAGGTTCCCTATATTTTGCACGACTTATGGCATATATAGAATACTAAAAAATTGCATACCAAAAGTTTCCAAAACAAAACAAGGAAACACAATTTTTCCAGTGGTTCATTTGGTGCATACGCATAATAAACTCCAAATAGCCTCATTTAGGCTATATTTCATTCAAAAAAACTAAAAAAATGTCGTTATTTAAAGCCTCAAATAAATGTATAAAACACATTGTTCAATCTAATAGAAAGAAATATAGTTCATAATCAGGTGTGTTAGCGTGCAATATTCATCCGTTTCACAAACACAAAATCATTATACTCAAATGTAGTCAAAGGAATGTACTAAATGTTACTATCATTGCAATGCTTAATTTAAAATTTACAAGAAAAATATAAAACTAACGAAATGGTTGATATACTAATATTGATATTTGTTGTGTATGTGGTTCATATAAAGTGGAACACAGTTTCCTTGAATCAAATAGGTCGATGTCGGAGCAGAGCAACAACATCGGCCTTGCATTAGTTTAATTTATTGTCTAGTTGCTAGGGACGTGAATAGGTTGGGAGTGTGGGAACAACGCCCCCACGGTACGTTACTGAGGTATTTTCTTGTACGGACCTTAAAGTCTTTTTGTGCCTAGGCTAGGGTTCGTATAAATAATAATGTTATAATCCCATTTTTCATACTGAATAATATTATCTCTACTTCGATCTCGTGGACGTAGGCATATTGTCGAACCACATAAATTTTTGTGTTGATTTCTCTAATTCATCTCTTTATTACTGCGCATAAAATCTAGCAACGTTCTTGTTCTTGTTTTACAATATTTTTTCCTCGCCTTATGTATAATTTTTAGGCTTCCATTTTTTTATTTAAGTGGAGTTGGAATGTGATATTCAAATCACTAGGCGTACGAGAATATGGTTGATCGAAAATCCCATGTAAGTATTCAATATCCACTTTTAAGTCACCTTTTAAGCACATTCTAAACTCATAACTAATTATTTTCAAACGTAATTAGTTACCTAAATATATCTTTATTAATTTTTTTTTATAGAATATTCATTTTATATAATAAATTGGTTTCTAATGAGTTGAATATAATTGAAAGTGACTATTAGTTAAATGATGAAAAATGTCCCCACTCGAAATTTTTGTTTGATTATGCACTTTTTAATCAGTTTTTTTCATTTTTAATTTTAAAATTTTGGTTCAAGCCCTTCAAGCATTAAGTCTGAAAACTATATTTTTCGTCCAATTCTATAAGCACTCATTCTTTCCACAAATCTAACTTGGAAGATGACATTGAACTTTAATTATCATTAATTTATGTTAAGAAGTAATCAACATTTGATCAAAACCTTAAAATGAATTATCTTTTTAGCTGTCAACCAATATTATTACTATTTGAATTGTGAACCTTTTTACTTTATTGTTTTGTTGTGTTGTGATTTCTTTGCATTCTTAATTTTAATCTGATTCATATTTATGTGCTCCAAGTAGTTCAATTGTTTGTATATAATGAAAACGATATGACCTTCTATGCACATATAACCACTTATTTGTACATATAAGGCATAAGTTAGAGTTATGAATATATTGTTTAATAAAGTTAGAAAGAAATATTGTCAATCGAAGAATGTTTGCAAAAAACTTGTATATTGAAGCATCTTTGAAAGAAGACCATAATGTGAAGAAGTAGTCCATTATCTCGGCAATAATGAGCCAAGCAGTCCCCTACTCCTTATACCATGGCATGTCCCCTACTCAAACAAGGAAGACGATCCCATGGACCCTATTCTTTGTGTAGTATTCTATCTACAGGTGCCATAGCAAAATTGATTGTAAAAGAGGGGAAATCGGCCGCATTAAAATTACTTTCTGGGGAGATCTTACCTAATTAATCAACAAAATTAAATGAAGGAATATTGAGCTTCAACCAGCACAAGAGCTTTATGACATATATACTTAATAAGTTAGATTGGACATAGTTATCGAATTTATCTAATAGCATATACCAAATATGTTGTAAAGTTGAAGCTCGGTGGTACTGGTGGTGATACAGCCCAATTTACGATTCACTTCTATTGATGCTTTAAAGGTAGTTTTCAATTCACGCTTTATACAATAAATTTTGAGTGTCAATGAGATGAATACATGTGGACAATTATGAGCCCTTGGATCAGGTTTTTGATGTGATATGTGATTTAAAAGAGCTGCTTTCTCTTGTTTAGGGCAAGAGTGAACCCTAGAATGCTCGATGCCATTTCTTTCTCTTTTCTTCATCTTCTTCCTTTTTACTTCATCTTTAAATCTTTTGAACGAATATTGTGTAAAGCGTAAAAGATGAAGGTTTCTACATGTATTGATGAAAAGTAACCTCCTCATAATGAGAGGGATTCGAGTTTTGTAAATTTGAGGGAGATATTTCTTATTTTAGTTCGATGTGTGAAAATTAGATCTGTAAAATAAACTTTTGTCTTCTATTTGAGGTTTTGATAGTGAATTTGAGCATAATCTTTAAAGAATACTTAACAAGGGACTAGGTGTTAGAAGAATCACTATACTCCAACGCTTGGGTAAAAAAAAATTTGTGTCCTTTCATAATTTTGTTTTCAAATCACTTATCTCATGCTAGTAGAAATCCGATCCTTGCACTACACTTTGACTTGTACTTATAAATTATCGTATTTTGACCTTTTAGACTATGATGCATGACTATATACACCACATATCAAAAGATGCATTGGAAGAGTATGATTGTGCAAATTTCTCTTGAGTGAACACGACGAGAAATGCCCAAATGGCTCATTATGAAGAAGATAATGGCTTTGCAATCCAAGTCGGCTATAGAATATATTTGGATCATTCACTTTTGAGGGAATAAAATAGCCTTATGTAGACTCATAATTTTTACTTAGCCAGATTTTACTTTTCTTAGAATTTGATTGCATGACAACACGTGTTCCCACTTGAAAACTAAGTGGAATCCATTTGATTCATACTCTTATTTGCAACCCTCTCAATTAAAAAATTATAAATTTGTGATCATATAGGCCTATATAAATCCATCCCTTCTACTTGTCATTTCTTAATATTTTCAATTTCAAGTTTTTCATACCCTATTAGTAGCTAGACGTATTAGGTCAAGTTACATTAATGGCTACTTTAAATTTCTGGTTCTGCTTAATTTTGTTCGCATTTTCGCTCAACCCTTCTGAAATGCGCACTCTTCCAGTTCGATTAGTTAATCACAAGAGGCATGCATTGATTGAAGCAGCAAGAGAAATGTTCAAGGCGAGCCCAAAAAGATACAATGTTGCTCAAAGTCGAGCATTTGATCGGCTTAGTCCCGGGGGACCTGATCCGAAACATCATTAGAGCCAATAATTTGGAAGAGAGCTTTTCTAGAATAATTTTCCTCTGTTAATGCATTATGCATGCAGTGATGATGATTTGGCTGCTATTAGTATTTAATTAACTCGGTGTTAGTATTTAATATTATAATAATAATTCGGTATGAGGCAAAAGGGAAAAGGAATGACTTTTTAAGTCACAATATTTTATGTTGTATGATGTGGTTTTATTATTTCCTATATTCTCTTCCAACATCATTGTATTGCAATAATATGCCTTGTTTCAACCCCATTTTCTAATTATTTATTTATTTATTTATTTATTTATTTATTTATTTATTATTATTATTATTATTATTATTATTATTATTATTATTATTATTATTATTATTGCTCAAACTCATTTTTAATCATACATTTTATGAAATTTACAAGTTTTTTTAGCTTTTTATAAAGGCTCCTCTTGTTAATTTCATCATGAAAATATTAATTATTTTAGTCTTCATAGATTAATAATAAGATCTATTAATAATACATTTAATTGGACTTTTTATGATGGACAAATTATAACAAACAATTTTGTTATGTTTATACGTTGACATCCCTCACTGGGTTACAAACTATAATCAAAGAGACAAAACTAATATATTGTCTCACTTATAATTGTTTTTACGTTGACAAAAATTATTTGTCAACGATTTCAAAAGAAGTTTTGCAACTCAAAGCATCAATTTCCATGTCATTATTTCTTATGAAATTGGTGATAATTTGACTTTCCATAATAAATTATCCAAAATAATTTGTTCTTATCTTTTATTAAAACTTTAAATCCCTAGTGCATGGTAGTTCGTGGCTTCCATATAAGCATTTTAATTGTTCAAACATTGACAAAGGATCTTTTCTTTTAGAGACATAAATATTGCAATTATCTGATCAAACGCAAGAGGAGTTATAAAATTAAAAAAAATAAAAAATAAACTCTATTTCTTACTTGAATAGAATTACAAAAAGAATTTTACAAACTCTCTCCAACAAATTAAACAAAATGAAATCTAACTGGATTCACCTGGTATATTTTTCCTTGTTCTTTCAATTTTTCTTTCTCAATTCTCTGCACCCTCTCTATATCTTTTCCCTTTCCAGCATCCCTATCATTCATAGGAGATTTTGCTGTCCAATCGACTCAAATCTTCTGCCCACAAACTATGCCTTTGATTGCAAGTATAGAATCTACATGGAAAGAAAATAAATTCTAGGCAATTGAATCTACATGAAAAGAAAATATTTATTTGTATGAAAATTGTCAATTAAATGTATTTGATTGATTTAATTTTCAACCTAAAAAATATTATACTTATCTATTTTTTATTGGTGGTTAGATGAGAGGGAGTGTATAGATAAGAGAGAGAAAGAGAGAGAGAGGAAAATAAAATCATATTCTTTCTAAATAATATTTTTCTTGATTTTGAGGAAAATATGGTCACGTGATCAAAAGTAGGAAAATATTTTTTTTCATGAAGAAAATGGCAATCAAACAGCATAGAAGTAAGAATTTAGATGAAAAAAAACATATTTTTCATGAAAGATATTGACAATCAAACGTACACTTATTTAATTAATTGATGGAAAGTCAAAATAGGTGGCTGCCTTCCTTTTTGGGCTGTTAAGATTTCACTTGGATGTGGAAGACTTGTTCACTAAGAAAGTAGCCAAATTGTGGCCGTAAACAAAGTTTGCTAGGCATTTTACTAAACAAATCACAAAGGCGGCTGAAGGAAAGACAATTTCAATTGGAATTGCGGTTGGGACACATCAATGAAGCGTGTCATCGACCAACATTATTAGAAACCTAAAATTATTTTTACTACTCGTTTAAAATTAAAAATAATTTTAATAACACATTCAAAACTACTACTAATTACCATACACACATTTTGTATTCCCCACCACTATTTTTCTTAAAAAAAATCTTTAAAAAAAAGTTACAAATAATGAATCCTAAAATAGACAAATAACATGTATAGCAGCATAATCCACTATCTATAAAGTTAGTGTGGCAGCAATTAAAGGGAAGTTGGCACAAGTGGTCCCTAAATATGGTCCTCGTGCACAAATGGTCCCTAAACTTCTATTCTTGGCGCTGAGCCCTTCAATCTATTGATTTTGTGTGAAGAGACATATTGAATGGTTTCTATCCATTCTTTCCATTAAACGTATAGTTATTTTAATGAAAAGCACTTATAGCCTTCATTTATACAATTAAAAGACCAGTTATGCAAAATTTCTTAATTCCCATATTTTTTTTTTGCAGTTATAGTCAAAGCCTCCTATTCAAAAGAGATGGAGAGAAAATGTATGTCCACAATGAGAGGGAAAAGAGAAAAAAAACGTAAATGGATGGTTTTCAGCCAGTTTTTGCTGTTATGATTATAATTGTTAGAGTTGGAATATTTTCTCACTTTTATTGTTGGTGTCATTTTAAACCATTTTCAAACGTGACAATTCACTCGCTGTTGTTGTTGCTAGTATCATATCATTATAATTGGACCTGAAGATAGTTAGGACTTATAGCACTACATAACAAGACATCACGATGACTTCCTTTAGACTAACATTATAAAAATGATTTATCCATATTTTGTACTTGTGCACTAGAAAATGGAGAAAATTGTATTCTTTAGAAGAATACTAATTTTAAATTTTTTTGACATTATCAACTTTTTTTTTTTTCAAAATAAAGTAAATTTCACTTTTATCCTTCCAAAGGATGCTTGAACTTAGGTCAATACTCGAGTAAGTCTTCATGTTTACCACCTTAGCAAGGTTTTGGCATCAGAGTTATCTCACTTGTAGTTAGGGATGTCAACGAGTCGAGTCGACTTGCGAGCCGAAATTCTAGGCTCAGGCTTAGGTTCGACGTAGGTAAAATGTCCGAACTTTTTTTCGGGCTCGGACCGACTCGAGTTTTGTTTAGTTTTTTTTTTTATTATTATTAAAAGGGCAGCAAGTTGCTGCCTTAAATGGCAGCAGCACGCTGCCTTTAATTTTTTTTAAATTGTATGCTCGGTTCTCCCGAGTCGGCGAGCCATACAGGCCGGCTCGAGCTTTGCCCAACACCTAAAAATGGGGCTTGGCTCGAGCTTTTTTCGAGCCAAGCAACAGGTGGTGCGAGTCGATTATTCCGATTGTCATCCCAACTTGTAGTTACTCTATTTCATATTTTAAAGATTTTATGTCAATTGAAATTAAAATTTGATTTTACCTTGTGCTTTTACCAATTGGGGCTCTCCCTTCACCATTCCTCTTACTACATGATGCTTACATAGTCAATGCTTAGATCTAGCTCTACCCAAACTTTTCTACTTCGTCCCAACATTCCCCACTTGTCCGATTGTTATTGAGCAGTTTCTAGATATTGTTTGTCCCAAGATACCAAAATTCTTTTATGATTCTCCAATATTAATATAAGTACTACAACAAAACTATATATTTGAGAAAAAGAAACTAAACTAAAGGTGAAAGTTGGTAAATAAATATGTGATCCCAATGATGCAAGATATAACAAATAGAGAAAGGGGGAAACCATATTATTATTAAATGACATTATTTGATTGCGTATGATATTATCTGTCAACATTGAAGAACTATTTGTTAAGAATGTACGTTAATAACCAAAAAGCTAAGAAATGGTATCATTCAAAGAAATATGGGAATTAAAAATTTTGCACAAATCGTTATTTGAGTATATAAATGGATAAATAGTTTTAAGAGTCTTTTCAGTTTGATATATTTTTAACGCAAGAACGGATTAAATAATCCCAATGGACTTTTTGCATACAAAATCAATATGTTGAGGGGTTAGCGTCAAGAATTGCGATATGGACCATTTACGCACAAGTGCCATACATTGTGGACCATTTGCATCAATTTTCTGCCATTATAATAGGGGACGGAAAAAAAGAAGAAAAAAAAATGAATTGATTAATGTGAGGATAAATTGTGCAATAACTTAATGATGATTAAAGTTTACATTTTTATGCATTTTGGACTGACTTGTTTTAGTTAAAAGAAATTGCATACTCACAGTCTTCATTTTTTGACTGATCTCTCTCCTTTATTATTATTATTATTATTATTATTATTATTATTATTATTATTATTATTATTATTAAATACCTTTTCTACTTAGCTTTGCCAGACTCGATTGAATTCTGTAATGGGATTTGTAATCTCGAATTTACAATCTTGAAAAGTTTATTCCTTGATTCTTTAGAAAATTTAGACCTTTCCTTTTGCATTAAATTTTTTTTTTTTTTTTTGATAACTTAGGTGTCCGAGATTCGTCCGATGCAGACACGTGACAAAACAACAACAAAAATAATATCATATACCACTTGTTTGGTTCCATTTTTTAAAATTCATTTCTTTTCTCAAATATATTATCAATTAAATATTTTATGGGAAACACAACATTTCAATCACATATTTCATCAAATTTTATTAGAATATGCTAAAAATTTGATTTTTATCTAGGACATTATTGAGACTGTGACAAAGGAATGGTGTTTTTACACTATTTATTCATGCTCGAATCTTCAACTATAATAATTTAGGGTAAACACACTTCTTTTGATAAAAGGCGTATCTTTATAAGGCTCCTTTCTTTGGCTGAATTGAAGGGGGAGAAAAAATTCTAGTTTGAAAAGCTTATTTCACATTATAGAATTACAAAAGTCATATCTTGAAAGATTGCAGACTCAACTAATACGACCCCATTACTTATCTTGTCGAGTTGTTAGAACTTTATGTATTAGAGCGTTTTGTTGTTATCTATTCTTTATCATATCTTTTGTGTCTATAGGAACTGAAAATCTATTTTTTACCTCAACTTTCTTTCAAATCATCCTTCATAAAGGACTAAAAAGGAATAACAAAGATGAAAAGTTTTCACCTTTTTAAGTCAAAAGCACGTTCACAATATATCAAATGTGAACTAAATAAAGATGTCTTTATATATATATAACTTGGAAAGAATGCACTAAATTTTTCTCTAATCAATATTGCAATAATATTTATTCGTCAAGTAACTATTATTATGTTTATGTATTTGCTGATCAATTTCTCTCGTTGAGTGAAGTTATGCAATGGTACTTAATAAACTATTTTTTTATACTTTTATATGAGTGTTGCGTAATCCATTATTTGCAAATTATTACGGTAATTCCAAATTTACAATCTTGACAAGTTTATTATTCGATCTTTTTTCTATATTTATTGGTCATGATTTCATGTCCTCTCTTTTCATTATATTATAAAAAAAATTTAATTAGCATACAAAGTAAGGATCAACGTCAAACCTTGTATCTAGACATAGATAACTTAAAAGCAACAAAAATGTATCATATAGCTTGGTGAGTCATCTCACAACAAACAAGAAGTTTGTTTTACGTGTATGCATTTGTGCTAAAAAAGATAATGGTGAATTTTTAGAGGGAAAGTTCCTTTAGCAGAAATGAGAATTCTTTTTATTATTTATTTATTTATTTTGTGAAAAGTTCATCTTGTTGAGAATTAGAAATCCTATTTTACAGAGCAATAAAGTTGTAGAAAAAGATAGACACATAAGAACATGCAAGATTTATAGAAGTCTGTTTCAATGTGATACTACGTTCTTTTTTGTCACTACAATAATTCTCCGTAATGAAAAGAAATTTACAAAGAGAAAAATCGCAAACTCTTTAATTTCTCTAGCTAGCTTTTTTTATCCGCACTCGAAATACATACAGCTACAATAACTAGCCTCTACAACTTAACCCATTTAACATCAAAGAAGTACAAAAGTCAATTATACTTGCTAAAAATTGCATACTCAACCACCCCGACCCTTTAATTAAAGAGTTGGATGTTAGGAACTCAACATGTCAACATATTTAATTATCATCTCCCTCTTATAATTTTTTGCGTCTTTTCATACTCTCAATCATACGAAATAGAGATTCGATAATCTATTTCTTAACTTAGACTCTCTATGTCAAATCATCTCAATTTTCAAGTGCAGACAAAAGACGAAAAGTTAACAAATGAAAATTTTTCTTTCAATTCAAAAGTACATTTTCAAGTTAGTAATGCGAACAAATTAAATAACTTGCGACCACACCGACAATGTAAAACGGCGCCTATAATCTGCTCAGATACACATATGAAACAAATGCTTTTTGAGTTTTTGAAGAATATTTCCATTAGGGCGGCCTTAAAAAATGGGCCCCCCATGATTTTTCCACTCATGTTTTGTCCCTAGTTTGTTCTGTTCATGTATAAATATGGGGCTCTACTTCATTTTTAACACAAAGTACTGACGAATATTTGAAATTTCCCCCCTTCTCCTTTCTTCGCTTTTGAATTTTCTATTTAAACCGTGAGCTATGACTACTTCTTTGATGACTATAAGAGTTTTGCTGATGAGTTTGATGATCGCATCGATATTAACAGCAAGTTCAAGCGCTCGACTTTCTCATATACTTTTGGTTGGGAGAGAACCTGTTGCTAAAAGTATGCCTCGTCTTACGCAACGTGAATTTGGGATTGAGGAATTCCAATTAGAGTATTACAGAAGGCGCGAGGCGTTAATGTTGAATGCAGGGACGATGAGAGTGGCACCGGAAGGACCGGATCCTCAACATCATTCTAAATCACCAACATTGTCCTAGGTAGGTAATTAGATACATGAGAACATGTGTGTTCTTATCTAGCTAGGACAATGTTGGCGATTTAAAAAGATGTTGAGGATTGGGTCCTCCACGTACCACTCTCATTGTCCCTGCATTCAATATTAATGCCTCGTCTTACACTACGTGAATTTGGTGGATTGAAAAATTGAAATTAGAGTACTATAGAAGGCGTGGGGCAATAATGTGGAATGTAGGGACAATGAGAGTGGCACCGAGAGGACCGGATCCTCAACATCATTTTAAATCACCAACATTGTCGTAGGTAGATGAATAGATACACAATTGGAACGTGTGTGTTCTTTTGTTGCTGATGTATTATTCATTCGTGCAGCAAATAATGAATTGAACCAAGTTTTTCCTTATTTGAGCTCTGATTTTATACATTAGAATCATTTCTCTTCAGAAGTTTTTAAGCCCTTCTAGGCAACTTCATATTTGAATCACCCCATGCCGATCCTTTGGTATCAACTCATCGAGGAGAGTATAAAGAACATTTGAGATTTTAAGAAAACTAAAACTTTGAACTAACCTACTGAACCTTCTAATACATAATTGAATGAATTCTATGCAACTTGAATTACTTTGTAGAAGCACCATTTCTCATCCGATTTGCATGTGTTTAGCATGTAGTCAACATTTATCAAGAGCTAGGATCGAACTTTTCATGAAATTCACAGTTGCATTACTTGTAGCTTCTTAGCTTATAGATGGATATTTTTCTTCCCTTCAATTATTATCTTAATTGCTCAATATGGTGCTAAACTATTTATTGATATTAGAAAAATCTCCCTGACAAGATTTGCTTCGTGAAGTTCATTGACTTTTGTAGATTGTTCTTACATGGCAAACGGAAAGAGATTTTTACAAACGAAAGTCATGGGTGATCAAGAAATTAGCAATTCGACACTTCAACGTAATGCATGAACACTTAGGTGATCCTACAAAGTGTTAAATGGGTTCCAGCCCATGATGGATGAATAAAAAAAAAAAAAAAAAAAAGGCCCAACTCTCTTTAATTTCTTTTAGGTCAACAATTGTGGACACACATATATATAAATCCTCCCAAGCCGTGGCTGCATGTGGAGAATTGAGAGGGACAAAAACTGTGGCAAACAAATTGTGTGAGAGGAAAAGCAATTTGTTGTCATTGTGAATGGTAAAAAACGGTGGCTTGAAAGTGTGAGAAAACAAAGTGCCGTGGCCGCTAATACATATATTCAAAATAGAAATTTGCTCCGTGAATTGAGAGAGAGACTGCCGGCTGGGATTTTTCTTGGAGAGAAGAAAAGGCTGAAATTGATAAACTAAAAAAACAAAAAAAAAAGTGGTTGCTCAATTTCTTCTTGAGGCGTGGTATCACACAGACTTATTTTTTCTTCTCTACATTATAAAAATTGAGAATTTCTCTAAGATATATTTTTGGATTTGTATTCAAAGTGGGTTCTGACAAGTTTGATCAAAATGTTGATTTGTGGTGAGATAAATTGTTGTCTTAGAGACAAACTATTGTGATATTCCAATTTGTGGAGCATTCAAGTTTTGAGGCATAAACTTGAATATTGTAATCTATATTTTAATTATAGTGGATTTTGGCCGTAGTTGCTCCGTTGATTTTTTTCCCTCTACATTGGAGGGTTTTTTTCACGTAAAAATTTGGTGGTGCATTTTCTTGTTTTTTGTTTGGATTATTTATTTGCATAGTTAATCGTTTTAGTTAATTGCTTGGATTGGAAAATTTATTCTTGCAATAATTGAAATTGTTCAACATAGTGGTATCAAAGCTCAAGTTGTGTGGGTGTGGTTTTATTGCGGAATAAATGAAGAATACTTCGGGCATTATGATTAAATTGTCGGCTTCAAATTATTCTATTTGGAAACCTATGATAGAGGATATCTTGTATTGTAAGGATTTACATGAACCTATTTTGAAGGTGATAGTGCTAAGCCAAGCAGTGTGAGTGACGGTGACTGGAAGAAAATAAACAGAAAAGCCATTGGATATATTAGATAGTGGGTTGACATTAATGTATTCCATCATATATCTCAAGAGACAAATGCACATAGTCTTTGGGAAAAATTGGAGAGTCTCTATGAGAGGAAGACTGCTCAAAATGAAGCTTTTACTGTTAGAAAGCTTGTGAATCTGAAGCTAAAGGAGAGAAAATTAGTTACTGAGCATTTGAGTGAATTCCAAGACTTGATAAATCAGTTGATCACAATGAAAATAGTGCTAGATGATGAGATGCAAGCACTATTACTTCTGAGTTCATTGCCTGATAGTTGGGAGACTTTGCTAGCATCACTTAGTAACTTCGCTCCGAATGGCATGCTAGAACTTACTCTAGTTAAAGATAGTTTGTTTAATGAAGAAATAAGAAGAAAAGACTTGGGTAGGAATGATGTACAGGCTTTTACTACAGAAAACAGAGGTATGAGTAAAATCAGAGGTCCTAAAGGACGTGGTAATTTCAGAAGTCAGTCAAAGACAAGAGGAAATGTCAAATGTTTTTATTGTGATAAAGAGGGTCATATAAAGAAACATTGCATGGTTTGGAAAAATAAATTGAAAGAAGAGAAAAATTCGAAGAAGACTAGTCAAAATACAGCAACTAGTGCTTCAGAAGAAGAAGAAGAAGAAGTAATGGTAGCAGTTTTTTCCGCTAAAAATGAACAGTGTTGTCATGTTGCATATTCATTGGTTGAATGAGTTATTGACTCAGCGGCTTCTTACCATGTTACTCCAAGACGGGAGTTCTTCACTTCATACAAATCAAGTAACTTTGGCAGAGTGAAGATGGGTAATGACAGTTTTGCCAGTATTGCGAGAATTGGTGACATCTGTCTTCAGAAAGATATTGGATGCAGTTTGACATTGAAGAATGTGTGACATATTCCTGACATGCGCATGAGTTTGCTATCTACACATGCATTTGATGAAGTAGGGTATGACAGTTATTTTGAAAGTGGAAGATGAAAACTAACAAAAGGGTCAATGGTATTTGTTAGAGGAAAGATTGTTGTACACTTTACAAGACACAAGTAAAGGTGTGCAGTGAAACGGTAAATGCAACTAAAAGTGATTCTTCACCGGACTTATGGCACAAGCAGTTGGCTCACATGAGGGAGAAAGAATTACAAATTTTGGCAAAGAGGTCTCTCATTCCTTTTACCAAAGGTAAATCATTAAATTCTTGTGATTATTATTTATTTGATAAACAACATAAGAGTATCCTTTCAGAAATCCTCTAGTAGAAAATCTAATATTTTAGATTTGATTTATTTTGATGTTTGTGGTCCCATTGAGGTGAAGTCCTTAGGTAGTAATAAGTATTTTCTTACTTTTATTGATGATGCTTCACGAAAGTTGTGGGTGTTCTTTTTGAGATTAAAAGACCAGGATTTTCAGTACTTCAAAGAGTTTCATGCCATAGTGGAACGGGAAAGTGGAAAGCTTTTGAAGTTTCTCCGAACTGACAACGGAGAGCAATATACATCTAAAGTGTTTAAAAATTACTGCTCAGAACATGGCATTAAACATGAAAAGACAGTTCCTAGTACCCCACAGCACAACGATATTGCAGAGAGAATGAATCATACCATTGTAAAAAAGGTCAGAAGTATGTTAAGGATGGCTGGGTTACCTAAGTCATTCTGGGATAAAGCAGTTCGAACAGCGTGCTACCTAATCAATCGGTCTCCATCAACTCCTTTGGATTTTGAGATTTCAGAAAAATTGTGGACAGGAAAAGATGTTTCTTACTCTCACTTGAAGGTTTTTGGGTACAAAATATTTGCACATGTGGCTAAGGAACGACGGTTGAAGCTAGATAATAAAGCCATACCTTGCATTTTTGTTGGCTATGGAGATGCATAATTTGGCTATAGATTATGGGATTCAGAAAAGAAGAAAATATTTAAAAGCAGAGATGTGATTTTTCATGAAAATCAGAAGTTGACAGTTGTTGAGAAATCTGGGAATCAAAGATGTGTTATTGAGGGTGTCACTAATCTTACACCTATCTCTTTGCCTTCAGACAGTGTTACTCAGGGGGTAGAGACACATGTTGACAATCATGTTGATGAGCTAGTAAGAGTTGATGAGGATGATTTAGCGGATGTTGAGTAGGAGGAGCAAGCTACTACATCAAAACCTCAGATCAAAAGATCTACCAGGGAGCATCGTCCATCAACCAGGTATCAGTATCAGATTATGTGTTGGTAACTAATGAGGGGGAGCCAGAATGTTTTCAGGACGTAAAATCTCATAAGGACAAACAAAGTTGGGTGAAGGCTATGCAGGAAGAGATGAATTCTTTGCAGAAAAATAACACTTATGAGCTAGCAGAGCTTCCTAAAGGTAAAAGGCATTAAAAATAAATGGGTATTCAAGCTAAAGAAAGATGGCGAAAAACTAGGGAAGTATAAAGCTCGATTGGTGGTAAAAGGCTTCGACCAGAAGAAAGGGATTGACTTTGATGAGATATTCTCTCCTGTTGTCAAAATAACTCCTATTCGAGTAATTTTGGGTTTAGTAGCTAGTTTGGATCTTGAGCTTGAGTAGTTAGATGTCAAGACCACCTTTCTCCATGGTGATTTGGAGGAAGAAATCTATATGGTTCAGCCAGAGGATTTGAAGTAAGAGGAAAAGAACATACGGTTTGCAGGTTGAAAAAGAGTTTGTGTGGATTGAAACAAGATCCAACACAGTGGTATAAGAAGTTCAATTCATCAATGGTGGGTCATGGTTATACCAGGACAGATGCAGATCATTGTGTTTATGTCAGAGAATTCTATGGTGGTAACTACATCATCCTTTTGCTATATGTAGATGATATGTTGATAGTGAGACAGGATGTTCAGTTAATACGCAGTTTGAAAGTAGATCTGTTCAAGTCGTTTGACATGAAGGATCTTGGACCAGCAAGACAAATTTTGGGAATGCATATTTGTCGTGATAAGAAAGCTAGAAAGTTATGGTTATCATAAGAAAAATATATAGAGAGAGTGACATGAATAATGCTAAACCTGTTGGGACACCACTTGGTAGTCACTTCAAATTGAGTAAGGTGATTGTCCTTCTAAGGAAGAAGATAAAGAAAGGATGGCAAAAATTCTTTACTCCTCTACGGTTGGGAATTTGATGTATGTCATGGTTTGTACACGGTCAGATATTGCTCATGCAGTTGAGATAGTCAGCAGGTTTCTTGTTAATCTTGGTAAAGATCATTGAGAGGCAGTGAAATGGATCTTTAGATACTTGAGAGGTACTTCTACGATGTGCTTGATATTTGGAGGTTCAAAACCAATTTTGGAGGACTTTACAGATGCAGATATAGCTGGTGATCTTGATGGTAGAAAATCAACTTCAGGATATTTGGTTACTTTTGCAGGGGGAGCTATCTCATGGTAGTCCAAATTACAAAAGTATGTTGCCTTATCTACAACTGAGGCTGAATATATTGTAGCAACTGAAGCAGCGAAAGAGATGCTTTGGATGAAACGGTTTCTCTAAGATTTGGGTTTGAAGCAAGATGTGTATGTACTTAATTGTGACAGTCAGAGTGTACTAGACTTGAGCAAAAATGTTACTTATCATTCTCGGAAGAAGCACATTGATGTGAGATATCATTGGCTACGACAGGTAGTGGCAGAACAATTGATATTGTTAGAAGATATTCATACAGAGAAGAATCAAACTGATATGATGACAAAAGTTGTGACCAGAGAAAAGTTTGAACTTTGTGCCGGACTGGCCGGCATGGACTCTAACTAATCTGTTAGATGATAATTTCTTTTCTCAATGGGTTGGAGGGGGAGATTGTTAAATGGGTTCCAGCCTATGACGAAAAAAAAATAAAAAAATAACCTAACTCTCTTTAATTTCTTTTAGGTCAACAATTGTGGACACACATATATATAAATCCTCCCAAACCATGGCTGCATGTGGAGAATTGAGAGAGACAAAAACTCTGGCAAACAAATTGTGTGAGAGGAAAAACAATTGGTTGTCATTGTGAATGGTCAAAAATGCTGGCTTGAAAGTGTGAGAAAACAAAGTGTCGTGGTTGCCAATATATATATTGAAAACAGAAATTTGCTGCATGAATTGAGAGAGAGACTGCCGATTGGGATTTTTCTTGGAGAGAAGAAAAAGCTGAAATTGATAAATAAATAAATAAAAAAGTGGTTGATCAATTTCTTGTTGACATATGATATCACACATGTTTATTTTTTCTTCTCTACATTATATAAATTGAGAATTTCTCTAAGATATATTTTTGGATTTGTATTCAAAGTGGGCTTTCACAAGATTGATCAAATTATTGATTTGTAGTGAGATAAATTGTTGTCTTAGAGATAAATTATTGTGATATTCCAATTTGTGAAGAATTCAAGTTTTAGGGCATAAATTTGAATATTGTAATCTATATTTTAATTATAGTGAATTTTGGTCAGAATTGCCCTGTGATTTTTTCCCTCTATATTGGAGGGTTTTTTCCACGTAAAAATTTGGTGTTGCATTTTCTGATTTTTTGCTTGGATTATTTATTTGTATAGTTTTAGTTAATTGCTTAGATTAGAAAAATTATTCTTGCAATAATAGAAATTGCCCAACACAAAGATCTCCTTAAACTTAAAACCAAAGAAAACCCATAAAATTTATGGAATTGTGTAAATGGAGGATTGAAATTGAAAGACATCCGAATCTTGCAAAAGGCAAGTAATCTTAATTGGTGGAATCGTTAGCCCGGAAAGAGTAATTGGCATTTTGCTGGGGGTTAATTTCACAAAAAGTCAAAGACGTTTGTGAGAAATTTTAATTTGGTCCTTAAAGTATTTTTTTACCCATTAAGTCGCTAAAGTTAATTTCAATGTTACATCATATGCGATGTGACACCGTTAAACTATGCTCTTGTTTGATAATTATTCTTTCAAAATTCTTTTTTTTTATACTCATTTTCAACTACACGTTCTCGCAATAAAATATTTTTCATGTAAATTCAAAACTGTTTTCTATTTTTTAATTATTATACATTCTTAAAAAATTTATCATTGAAAAACTCACTATTGCCAAAAAATGGTTGTCAAGTAGGGGCTATTATATGCATTAACTGTCGTCAAATATATTGCCAAACAAGCTGAATTTCATTCAATTTCACAAATGCACTAAACTTTGTGTGAAATTTCAATGTGGTCCTTAAAGTATTATTCTGACCCATTTAGTTACTAAAATAGATATTGTTATATTTAATGCCACTAGATGGACAATTCTACTTCGACACCTTTTAAATACACTTTTTTTGGGGGGGGGGGTTGCATTTTTCGTCTTCTACCTTGCCACTTCATGCTAATAAAATCTCAACCTTTTTTTTTTAGTATCAAGCATCTCCAACCTTTCACTTAATTGCGAATTATATTCCTATTGACAAATTTTGTCTAATTCGACTGTTTGTAAAAAAGACAACTTCACCATTCACTTTAAATAAACAAAAAGAAAACAAAAGTAAAAAATGAATTTAAATAATCAAAAGGGCCCGAACTCATTCATTTTCTTCCTTCAACCCCATCCTATCACATATTATGGTATGGAGGAGGAGGCAACAACGATGGAGAAGTCTGATTTCGTTCCACCACAAGCTAAGGGCAAAGAAAGGAGAGGGGAAGACGGAGGAGGAGAAAAAGGTAGTCAAAGCAGCCACGGATGATAAAAAAAAATTTTTAAAAAAATACCACTTTGGAAGAGTTGAAAAAGGATGAAAAACCATCGGAGGCTTCCAAACTAGATACGGCAATGGAAGTAGGAAATTCACCATTGCACTGTTGGAATGCAGAAGCGGAATTAATCAGAAATTAAAATTTATTTTAATTCAATAAGCAAGATCGTCTAGATATTCACGTGTATGTCATAACAACATTAAAGGATTCGAATCTTTTACCTAAGTTCAATGATCAACCTTGAATTAACTCTTATCCACGAACTTCCGTCTTCTTTAATTACAAGAATCTTGGTGCTTCAAACCTTCAAACCTTCTATGGTATTCTCCAACTCAAAGACTACACTGGTGTGTGGGCACCTTCTTTCAATTAATCCAGAAACTAATTCTTGAATTTTGGACTACAAGAAAATAATATATTTTCTCACTCTTTTTCTCTCTACAATTTTGAATCTTATGAAATTATGAATGTTGTAGTATTTTTCTATCCATCTAGTCTCTATTTATAGAGAAAAAGATGCTAGAATTCTAGTACAAATATAATTCCATATTCAAACAAGAGTTCTAATTAAAACTCAAGTACAAGTTCTAATTTAAGTCCAATTCTAATTAGTTTACATATAATTGCATGTGTAGTCCTAGAACTTCAATTACAATTACAATTAAGTTTATAACTTCATAGTAATTACAACCAAGTACAAAACTTTATTGTAATTACAATTAAGCCCACAACTATTATAATTACCGTAATTAAGTTCCAATACTTTATGGAGCTACCACAGGGACCTGATCGGACATATATTTTTCAAGCTCCAATAATTAGATCCTATCTAATCGACCATATACCACCCAATCTAATTATTAGTCTTTGCTTTTTCCACTAAAGGCAAAAGACTGAACTATCGGAATATATAAAATCACAGAAGCCAATAAATCTGTAATACTTTCCTCTGACCTATCATATACGTATTTTATCCACGTTCGAGATCCGATAATTAGGTACGAGCATAAATGACATTTTTGTCCTTCTAATTATTCTCACTAACTTAAGTTTCATTTTTTTCAACGGTCCTGTGAACAAATCACAGAAGTCGAAGTTTAGCTGTCGTTAAACACTGAGCTCAGATTTTAACCGTTCAACAGAAAATACTCAAGTAGTCACTCTACCCATTTTCAGGACGACGGTTCCTGACGCGAATTCATATTCTTTACTCCGCTCATTCTTAAGTTCCCAACTCATTGAGAAATTTGACCAATCAAATTGATCTCACCCATTAATGAATCAAAGAATAATTAAAATCGCGAAAAGATATACATAATTATGTCAAGGGATTTAGATGAAATACACAGTGGTCGAGTAAAATTTAAGTCTCTGCACGATCATGATATAGAATTAAATTCGACACGTGGTCCATTCAATACACTCCAAGTGTACTAGTATCACCTTCAACTATTTCTATGATAACGACAAATCACAAACCTGAATAGTGAATCGGTCAACACTACAACCTTCCAGTACAAGGTGCAACCCTTATACATTGGTTATGAACAAATTATTTATGATCAAAATATAAGTTGTACCTCACTGTACTTCTCAACGCAAGTATCCAACTCATATTATCACAAGTGATCACAGGCACTTTAATTTCGCACGCTCAATAATAAATAAATGCAATAAATAAAGTAAACATAGTTTTATTCAATAAAAAATTATTATTGTTATTTTTACATCAGCAAAAATATACTATATGTGCACACAACCCAATAAATCTCCCACTTGTCCTAGAGTATATATGTCATGTCCTGTAACCCCATGCCTTGCACATGTCCATTAAAAACCTTGGCCGATAGGCTCTTTGTAAATGGATCCACGAGGTTATCCCCAGTAGTAATTTTACTGACAATCACATCTCCTCTATTAACTATCTCTCTCAAGAGATGATATTTTCGTTCAATATGTTTACCCCTTTGATGACTCCTTGGTTCTTCAGCATTTATCACTGCCTCACTATTATCACAGTATAGTGTCAGGGGCGGTGCAAATGCAGGCACCACCTTGATATTCGTTAGGAATTTTTTGAGCCACACCGCTTCCTTAGCGGCTTCACAAGATGCTACATACTCAGCCTCCATGGTGGAATCAGCAATACATGATTGTTTGATACTTCTCCCAATAATGGCCCCATCACCAAGTGTAAACAATGATCCTGATGTAGACTTGCGAGAGTCCTTATTAGCCTGGAAGTCTGAATCTGTATAACCCACTGAAACAAGATTTGATGATGAGTAAACTAGCATGTAATTCCTTATCCTTCGAAAGTACTTCAGGATATGCTTTACAGTCACCCAGTGTTCTAGTCCCGGGTTAGATTGATATCGACTCACCATACCAATAGCATAACAAATGTCAGGTCTAGTGCACAGTATAGCATACATGAGACTACCAACTGTCGATGCATAAGGTATCCTAATCATGCGTTCTACCTCTTCAGGAGTCTCAGGGGACCGATCCTTAGAGAGTTAGATTCCATGTCTGAAAGGTAAATTACCTTTCTTGGAATCTTGCATGGCAAATCTAACAAGTATTTTATCAATGTATGAAGCTTGGGATAGAGCTATCTGTTTGTTCTTTCGATCTCTTAAGATTTGAATGCCTAGAACATAGCTAGTTTCTCCTAAATCCTTCATATGAAACTGTTTGGCCAACCACACTTTTGCAGACAATAATGCTCCAACATCATTTCCAATGAGTAGAATATCATCCACATATAGAACAAGGAAAATTACAATTTTCTCCTGTACCTTTTTATAGACACAGGGTTCGTCAAAGTTATAATCAAAACTATATGTCTTAATCACTTTGTCGAATCTCTTGTTCCAAGATCTTGATGCTTGCTTCAACCCATAAATGGACCGCTGAAGCTTGCAAACTTTATCTTCATGACCAGGTTCTATGAATCCGTCTGGTTGCACCATATAGATACATTCCTCAAGATGGCCATTCAAAAAGGCTGTCTTGACATCCATTTGCCGCACCTCATAATCAAAACGAGCTGCAATGGATAAAAGAATCCGGATAGACTTAAGCATAGCCACAGGTGAAAAGGTCTCCTCGTAATCGATGCCTTCTCTTGGGTGAAACCCTTAGCCACTAGCCTTACTTTGAAAGTTACTACTTTCCCGTATGCTCTTCTCTTTCTCTTATATACCCACTTGCACTAACGGATTTTATCTCTTCTGGTGCATCTACAAGTTTTCAGACCTGATTGGAATGCATAGATTCCATTTCAGTATTCATAGCTTCTTGCCATAAATTTGTATCCACATCATTCATAGCTTCCTTGTATGAAATCTGGTCATCAACTTGTGTTGTGGAAATCGCTTGATTAGACTCTCCAACTAACAAGTGCCTAGAAGGTGGTCTGATAACGCTCTGACTTTGTCTAAGGGATGGGGGATCCTGGACCATGGCATCGTTTGGAATTGTAACGTTTGTATCAATGTTGGTATCAGCAGTAGGTGGTTCCATTACCTCCTCAATACCTTCAACATTTACTTGATCCATGGGATTGGATAACTCATCTCTCTTACTCAAAACACATTGTTTAGGTATATCCGACACCAAGGGTTGTTTGTCATGAGATTGTGTTTCAGGAGTCGATGAGGTGGAATTGCTCCCACTCATTTCTTCCAACACGATATTGCTTTTGGACTGATGTTCATTAATATGCTTGTCCTCTAAGAAAGTGGCATTTGTGCTAACAAAGACTTTCCTATCTAGAGGACTATAAATATAATATCCCTTGGTACCTTTAGAGTATCCCACAAATAGGCATATCTCTGATCTAGATTCCAACTTCTCTGTCTTCCCTTTCAGCACATGAGCCGGACATCCCCAAATTTGAATATGACGTAAGCTAGGATTGCACCCATTCCATAATCCCAGGGGAGTCGTGGGAACCAACTTAGAAGGAACTAAGTTAAGAACATATGCTGTTGTTTCTAGTGCATATCCCCAAAATGAGATAGGTAGAGTTGCAAACCTCATCATTGATCTAACCATGTCTAACAATGTTCTGTTTCTCCTTTCTGAAACGCCATTCTGTTGGGGTATACCCGGTGCACTCAATTGAGAAACAAGACCATTTTCTGTCGAGTAGTCCCTGAGTTTCTCGAGAGAGATATTCGCCACCTCGATCTGATCGAAGTGTCTTAATACTCTTACCCAAATGTTTCTTGACCTCAGCCAAATACTCTTTGAATTTTTCAAAAGCATCTGACTTTCGAGTCATTAGGTAAATGTATCCGAATCTAGAGTAATCATCGGTAAAATGATAAAATACTCATAACCCCCTCTCACAGGTGTATTCATGGGTCCACATACATCAGAATGAACTAGTTCTAATACTTCTTTGGTTCTATGTCCTTTTGCTAGAAAGGATCTCTTGGTCATTTTACGCTCCAAACAAGAATCACAAACTGGCAATGGTTCCATCTTAAGTGTGTTAAGTAGACCATCTCTAGCCAATCTTTGTATCCTGTTAAGGTTAATATGTCCATGTCTAAGATGTCATAAATAAGTATCACTAGTATGGTTAGACATTCGTTCATGGTTTGCAGAAGTAACATTTATTTTGTTTGTGGCACAATTTAAAATATAAAGACCATTCACCAAATATCCAGCACAAATAGGAGCTTTATTCTTTAAAATATAAAGCGCATCATCCGCAGAGTTTACAGAATAACCCTGTCCTATTAAACAAGAAACAGAAATCAAATTCCACTTCATCCGTGGCACATAATAACAGTCTTTAAGAATTAAATGCCTACCACTATTGAAATAAAAGTAAACTACTCCTACTGCTCTTTTTGAAACTATAGCTCCTGTGCCAACAATAATTTTAAACTGGCCTTCACTGAGTCTTCTGCTCTCCTGAAGCACCTGCATAGACATGCATATATGATTAGTGGCTCTAGAGTCTACAACCCAGGGATTTGTAAAATCAACCACCAAACATGACTCAGCAATAAAAAACTCGCCAAGACCCAGCTTTTTAGCTAGTGCATCAGGGCAGTCTTTCCTCTAGTGTCCTTTGTAACCACAGTGGAAACACTTACCTTTCGATGTTCCATCTGATTTGGGCTTTTTATTGCTTCCTGGCTTCTTGTTAGATCTCTTCCTCTTCTTTCCAATTCCACCTTTCAGCTTGGAGCCATAGGAGCTAGCGATTGTCGCATGAGCATGGCCACCCTTACCCTTAAGACCACTTTCCAAATTTTGCAACTCATTTATCAACTCAGTTAATGGTATATTCATCTTGTGCAAGTGATAGTCTACAGTAAACTGTGAAAAACATATCAGATAAAGAATTCAATACCATATCAACTCAAGTTTCCGATCAATAGTTGTACCCAGATTCTCCGCCATGTTGAAGTGTGCAATCATAGTCAACATATGATCCTTCACGGGCGTTCCGGGTTTCATGCAGATGTTATGTAAGGTACGAATGGCCTCATAGCGAGCCCTCCTACTTTGATGTCCAAACATGCTCTTCAGGCTTTCTAGTATGTCATAAGACGTTTCCTGACTTTCAAGCTTTTGCTGTAACACGTTTGACATGGATGCAAAAAATGTAACAGCGAGCCATCTTGTTAGTAGCGATCCACTTATGATACGCAGCCCTCTTGCACTTGCCTATAGTCTTAGTAGGTTCCTCGGAACATTCTTCTTCGAGCACAAAATCAAGTTTTTGGCAATAAGCACAAACATCAAATTACGTTTCCAATCTACAAAATTATCCCCGACAAGTTGGTTTTGTTTTAGAATAAAGGAAAAAGAGCTGAGAGACATTTTACTGAAAAATAACAATTTATTACATATTAAAATTAAGCAGCGAATGACAATTTAACATATGATGCATGAATGCATGTGTAGATCCATTTAACTACAATAATGCTACGATGACTTGATCCCTGTGAACCAACATGTCTCTCTATAGGAAAGGTCAATGTGTCCATTAATCAAGCTGAGACCCTCTCACTTAAACAAAATATATCTGACAACAAATGTCTATATTAAGTCTAGCATCGTTTTATTTGGTCACCAAATTATAGATGAGAGCCTCTATAGGAGGTTCATAGATAATTTCAATTTGAGTGTACAACCTTTGTCTCAATCTCTAAACACTTGAAAATAGTTTCCCCATCTATAGGACGATCATAAATTATACTCTATTTAGACGATTTTATCATAAAGAAATACAATCAAGCAACTTGAACCACGCGGCCCTCCTATAAGGAGTCCGTTGCATTACCGGCACGAGACAAGCACATTACCTTGCTTATGGATTGACCAAAGGAGACCGTGGGTTTTTATTTAAATAAACACCATCTCTCACTCAATATTTTAAAATAATGAATTTTAATTGAAACAATTACCAACTGTTCATATTAATTAAATTAATAAACAATTTAATTATTACGATTTTTCTATTCAGAAAATTTAAATTAAATTAATCAAAGAAAAATTCGAAATAAATGATATGCATCCTATTCATAGTATCACGAGCGGTGTCATAAATAAATCTATATGTCATGATATCAAAAATGACAATATTTCAAACAATAATTTAAAGCTTTCATAAAGCGATAAAAATAAAAATTATTTGTGGCCCTAAAAGACTCAATAAATAAATAAATTGGACCAAAGCTCAAAACTTAATCTAATTCTCTAGTCCAAAATCTCCAAGCATCCAACAATAGCTGCTCCAAAAATAGCAAGGAAGTCTCTGTCATTGCACCTATAATTAATTTTAAAAAAAAATCTTTTTTTTGTTTGAAAAAATCAAATTACAAATGAATCTGTCTGCACGTGTAGACAGAAAACTGTCAGAAAAAAATATTTTTTTTTTAAAATACAAATCTTTGAACTTTTTTGTCTTCCATCTTTAAGCCTTATTCTTCAATTTTCAATCAACTTACAAGATCCAAAATTTACAAGAATTACATAAATTCCTGTCCTGTAGGCTCACAAATTTTGAATCTAATTGTACAGAAAATTAAATCAAGATGATGGAGTCGTAATCCACATATCTTGTTACAGACTCGAAATAACAAATTACATCAAAGACTGACTTCAAATAATTGGTTCACAATTTAAAATAATCCAATCATTCAATCAACATGTAAAATTTTCCTAGACATCGCTCGACTAGGACATGTAATCAAGATTAAAAAATAACAAGCACGCGAACGATATATATTGCTCTGATACCAGTTGTTGGAATGTGGAAGCGGAATTAATCAGAAATTAAATTTTTCTTTAATTCAATAAGTAAAATCGTCTAGATGTTCACGTGTATGTTATAACAAAATTAAAGGATTCGAATCTTTTACCTAAATTCAATGATCAACCTTGAATTAACTCTGATCCATGAACTTCCACCTTCTTTAATTGCAAGAATGTTGGTGCTTCAAACTTTCAAGCCTTCTATGGTATTCTCCAACGCAAAGACTACACCAGTGTATGGGCACCTTCTTTCAATTAATCCAAAAACTAATTCTTGAATTTTGGACTACAAGAAAATAATATATTTTCTCTCTACAATTTTGAATCTTATGGAATTATGAATATTGTAGCATTTTTCTATCAATCTAGTCTTTATTTATAGAGAAAAAGATGATAGAATTCTAGTACAAATATAATTCCATATTCAATCAAGAATTCTAATTAAAACTCAAGTAGGAGTTCTAATTTAAGTCCAATTCTAATTAGTTTACATATAATTGCATGTGTAGTCCTAAAACTTCAATTACAATTACAATTAAGTTTATAACTTTCATAGTAATTACAACCAAGTACAAAATTTTATTGTAATTACAATTAAGCCCACAACTATTATAATTACCGTAATTAAGTTCCAATACTTTATGAAGCTACCACAAGGGCCTGATCGGACATTTATTTTCCAAGCTTCAATAATTAGATCTCGTCTAGTCGACCCTAGACCACCCAATCTAATTATTAGTCTTTATTTTTTCCATTAAAAGTAAAAGACTGAACCCTCGAAATATATAAAATCACAGAAACCAATAAATTTGTAATACTTTCTCTAACCTGTCGTATATGTATTTTATCCCTGTCCGAGATCCGACAATGAAGTACGAGCATAAATGACCATTTTGTCCCTCCAGTTATTCTCACTCACTTAAGTTTCATTTTCTTCAACGGTCCTGTGAACAAATCACAGAGATCTAAGTTTAGTTGTCGCTAAATACTGAGTTCAGATTTTAACCATTCAACAGAAAATACTCAAGTAGTCACTCTACCCATTTTCAGGACGATGGTTCCCGACACGAATTCATGTTCTCTACTTCGCTCATTCTCAAGTTCCCAACTCATCAAGAAATTTGACCAATCAAATTGATCTCACTCATTGATGAATCAAAGAACAATTAAAATCATGAAAAGATATACATAATTCTGTCAAGGGATTCAGATGAAATACATAGCGGTCGAGTGAAATTTAATTCTCCTCACAGTCATTCTATAGAATTAAATTCGACACGTGATCCGTTCAATACATTCCAAGTGTACTAGTGTCACCTTCAACTATTTCTGTGATAATGACAAATCACAAACCTGAATAGTGAATCGGTCAACACTACAATCTTCTAATACAAGATGCCAACCCTTATACATTGGTTGTAAACAAATTATTTATGATCAAAATATAAATTGTGTCTCACTGTACTTCTTAACGCAAGTACCCAACTCATATTATCACAAGTGATCACATGCACTTTAATTTCCCACGCTCAATAATAAATAAATGCAATAAATAAATTAAACATAATTTTATTCAATAAAAAATTATTATTGTTATTTTTACATCAGCAAAATTATACTATATATGCACACAATCCAACAGGCACAACAGAAAGATCTCTTATAAATTATTTGTTTTATGTAGTTCCTTAAAGTTTTTAGATTGTTTTGCATGGCAACACAGTAAAGATTTTTCAGACACTAAATAAGTGGGTGATCAATAATTAGCAATTCGACATTTTAGCATAGAATATAGAATACTTAGTCGACCCCTACGAGATTCCTGGAAAAAAAATTATTGCAATTCGCTAAAATGACAAATTGTTATACGGGGATTAAGACTAAAGACTTGCAATTACAAAACACGAGGGTTGCGCTCATTACCAGACTAAAATTTACTCCTCATGGCATGAGCTCATGGTAATTATGCACTATCTATGCTTGCATTTCTAAAGAAGCTTCCTCTTTTGAAGTGGATTAAGAGATATGTTAAACCCTAGTAAGATTCTTCTTTTGCAAATAATTAAATTGCATGGTTCACTTCTTGTAACGGCACTTGTAATGTTGTATAACCTCCTATCAATTCCTTCATTGATATTCACTGACATTTATGCAAAGTTTGTGCAAAATTTCATTTGGTCCTTAAAATACTTTTTTGACTAGTTGCGAAAATATCTTTCGAATGAAAACCACTGTAAGTGTACAGTTCATTGACGAGTAATAAAGTGAATTTGAATTTAAGTATCGTCCTACAGAGATTGATTTTAGTTCAATTTTAATTATCACGGCCTTAACCGAAACAAGAATAATAAGAGCTGTTTGTTTGTGACAAAATTATAATTAAAATAAGCTACTTACGCAATTATGAGTGAAATTAAGTAACTAAACACAAATTATGCAAAATAAAAATTGATGTGTTCTAATGAATGACAAACACACTAGGATCACAAATTCCCATATAGTTTTACACTTTGACAATACGATTGAATTTTGACAAATCAATGTTTCTATTTTATTCACTAACTCTCTGAAGTAATGTCAAATCTATTCTCATATATAACCAGACTATATTTCTTCGACGGATACAAACATACAAGAATGCATGAATTTTTATGAACACCTAAAAATTCACATAAGGTATAGCAGTATATTTATATCTCTTATCAAACCCTATGATGATTTCTATCATGTCAAGCCTGTTTTCCTTTCTTTCGAATATATAAAATAAGCCACCACATTTACACAACTACCATGCACAATAATTGTGGAGAAAAGAAAATTATATAAATTATTCAATATCCAAAAACATATTTTTGACGTCATATATATAAAACTAAAGATTAAAAACTCATATTACACAGTTCAACATTCTCCTACTACAAAGAAATCTAGCCTAGTACGCTATGAAAAAAGAAAACAAAAGAAATATTGAAGAAATGACATCACCCAATTAAATCTTGAATTGAATCTTCGAGTCTTGGAACCGATTTTCATGTTTTTTGTCTCCTTCTATACTCTAAAATCACTTAGAATGTGTTATAATGCCTGGCAAACTACTTATGAACGGCTCTAGGTTCTTTAAAAGGCCTCTTAAATCTTGTTTTTATAAGAGTTGGAGTCATATAAGGAAACCAAAATTTTTTTATCGAAAATGTACTATGCTAGTTAGCATAGTTCAATAAAATTTAGCCTTAGAATTCTCTAAATCTGACCATGTAGTGTGTAATATGCGACTGCATAGTGTAGATGAAAATTCAAAAGTTGCATTTCAATTACCAAAATCCGTTTTTCTCGTTTCGTGATCTTTTTTTCGCTTCTTCTTCCAACACTTCATTCCTTCACTCAATTGGTTTTTGACTCTTTCACTAACTTCGTTTCTTCCTTCGGGTCATTTTTCGACTATTTGCATTTTGGTTCTTAAACTTTGATTTTCTTTCATTTTAATCCTTTTTCACTTGTTTTTCCTAAATTCCATTATATGCATCAATGTTGTTCTTTAATACATGATTTCTATACAATTAAGCCATATTAAAACATATTTTTAACAATTATTCATATTTTGTGGCCTAAAAAAGAGCTTGTTTGTCTCCTATTATGGGAGAAATTAAAGAGTTTTGAATAAAATTTTTTTTTGGAGAATGTGTGGATAAAATTTAAAGAAACTTTATTGGTTTGTGTGTAGAATATTTTATTATGTGAATGTGGTGTGAGAAATATTACTGTAGCAAATAATTTAATTTGTTAAAGGATGACAAACATGGACTAAGTGTGTAAAAATCACTTATCACTTACCAATTAAGTTACTAAAATTAATTATTATTATGGTGTTGATAACTTTGTTAGTAGCATACACTTCGGATATAACTTGACTCCATCAATAGCAAGACTATTTGTTTTGCAATGAATTAAGCCCTTGTTTGACAATCATACTTTTGGAAAAAATGAGTTTGAATAGTAATTTTTAGAAAAATGTATGGTTAAAAAATAATAAAAATTTTTGGTTCACGTGCAGAATATTTTATTGTGTGAATATATGGCTATTAAAAAAAAAGAATTTGAAAAATATGGTTGTCAAACATAGGCTAAACTACACGCGTCACCACTCGCACTGACACTCTTAAACTTGTGTGACCCCCTATTAATAACTTTGAGTTTCATTCTGGCGTACACGCTCCCTTCGAAATATGCAACATAGGCATTCATTGCTTAAAGATAGGGTTTCCAACCCCATTCATTCCACTAGCTTTTGTATTTTTGTGTTGAATCATATTTGTTGTACAATGATTTTTACAACAAGTTTGACAACATGCTACGTGGCAGATTATCATTGAACAGTTTGAAAAATACTTTATCTTTCCTATCAACACTTTTTTTACATCTACACCATTGTCAAGCATGTTGTACAAATCCATTGTATAAATGGCTTATTCCTTTTGTGTTGGTGTGGGTCCAATAGAGTGATTTTGAAGTTGGTCTTTAAAAAATAATAATAATAATAATAATGGTGCAGTGCACAGGCAACTCCCACCATATTCCAACTTAGTATACATGTTCAAAGTTCCTTGTAGGCACAGTGTACAGACAGCTCTTGTTCTCTGGCCTATTAGGACACATCCTGCAATTTACCTCTCTCACAAAACTCTAGGAGTGGAGTGATAGGGCCTTCAAGATTGAGATTCAACCTTTTTATTTATTCATTTATTTATACATGTTCAAAGTTGGCCTTGAGATATGACATGATTTAGATTCTCCCATTTCTAGGGGTAAAGTCCCTTTATCAGCTGGTCTCCCCCCACCTATGACAGGGGGCTAGCTGCAATTACCAGGGCCTATGTGGCCTTTGGTAATGTAGCAAGGTCCCATTAATAGGGTGATGACATCATTTATCATCTTGAACAATATTTGTTAATCTACCTAATAAATATCAAATCTTTTCGTGAAGGAGAGATTTTATTCCCAAAATAATATAAACACGAGAGAAATAAATAGATCGCAAGTGAATTGAAACAACAAAAAATATCTAAGATGGTGAACCATAAAGAAACACAATAAAATGCCATTCATACACACAACATGTGATAATCATTCACAAAAAGTTAACAACATGACGCTTTAACAAAATGTATGAGACACTTAGGTGATCCCAAGAGAATTTAAACAAAATCATAAAATTTATTGCAGGTTGTTGAAAAGACAAATAGTTAAATGGGAGAGTAAAATTGAAAGGCGTACATGCCAACTAAGCAAAAGGAGAACAATATTAATTCATGGAATCTTTAGCAACACTCAATTTGTGGAAGATGTAAGATTTTTTTATGTCCGTGCGAAGTTCTTGCTAAATTTCACTTGTTCTTAAATATTACGTCACTAAAATCAATTAACATTATAACATTGGTTACTAGTTTAGTAGCGTACACTCACAGATGACGTGAACTATCTATCTTTAAACACATTGTGCAACAAGCTAAATTGCCAGTCTAATTGATAAATAGTTACCAAATCTGCGTAAAATTTCAAATTGATGCTTGGTATGCTTTTTAAACTCAATTACCTTCTTATCAAAGTAATAATTATATAAAATGATATGGATTTAGTTAAAAAAAAAAAAGGAAAAAAAAAAAAAAAAAAAAGGGATTACTTTTGACGTGAACTATCTATCTTTAAACACATTGTGCAACAAGCTAAATTGCCAGTCTAATTGATAAATAGTTACCAAATCTGCGTAAAATTTCAAATTGATGCTTGGTATGCTTTTTAAACTCAATTACCTTCTTATCAAAATAATAATTATATAAAATGATATGGATTTAGTTAAAAAAAAAAAAGGAAAAAAAAAAAAGAAAGAAAAGGGTATCACTGGATTTGTACCTAATTCTTATACAATGCCAACTTTTGTATTTTCTAAAATATTTGCAAATATAAACTCTGAGTTGATCTTAAATTGTCATTTTGAAATCGTAATAGTGACATCCATCAAAGGAAGTGGACATTATAATTTTTAGGATTAAACTAATTGTACATTTCTAGTGTACATAAATTTGACATTGTGTGATATATTGAAAATTGTGTCATTGATTTGAATAAGCGTGGTTAAAATCAATGACCATAATTACTGTCATATCAAGTAATGTCAAACTTATCAATCACAATGTACATATAGAAGAACTGTAATTTTTATCATTCGGCTCAAGCAAGAAGCAAAAGAACCAAAATAATTAATAAGAAAAAAAATCAAATATTTTGCATATTTCTACACATATATGGATGATTCAATGTAAGAATATTACTCTTTTATTTGATTGCAAATCATGGACAATATCTTAAGAGTTTTAAACTCAATAACAACTAAATATGAGATTTTTACTTGTTACCAAACTTAACACCTTATGGCACGAACTCATGCAACCACGTACTATGCCTGCGTTCCTCAGAGACCTCTACCTTTCATGAAAATTCAAGAATATGAGAGTTTCAAACTCAACAACAACTAAATATGAGAGTTTTACTTGTTACCAAACTTAACACCTTATGGCACGAACTCATGCAGCCACGTACTATCTATGCCTGTGTTCCTTAAGAGACCTCTACCTTTCATGAAAATTCAAGAATACGAGAGTTTCAAACTCAACAACGACTAAATATGAGAGTTTTACTTGTTACCAAACTTAACACCTTATAGCACAAACTCATGCAACCACGTACTATCTATGCCTGCATTCCTCAAGAGACCTCCAACTTTCATGAAAATTCAAGAATATGTCAAATCCTAGGAATGTTTCGTGTTTTGTATTAAATTTAAATTACACACTTCACCCCCTCACACATGCGGTTGTTAACTTGTACAATCCCTATAATTTTTTTTAAGATCATTATTGCAAACATACTCCGCATGCAAAATGTGTAACTGGTGCATCACAAAGAAACACAATAAAACCCATCCATAGACAACGAGTGATAATTAGCTAAGAAAATAGCTATGTGACACTTTAATTCGTGTACGGAATTGACTCCAAGAGAATTCAAAGAAAACTCGTAAAATTTATTGCAGATCATTGAAAAGACAAATTGTTAAATAAGACATTGAAATTGAAATATTGATTCACAGAATCTTTAGTCGAGAAGACTAACATACAATTTTTGAAAGAGGTAAAATCTTCGTTAATAATCACCGACGTTTGTGCGAAATTTCACTTGGTTCTTAAAATACTTTTCTAATCAATAATGTCACTAAAATTTATTAACATTTCAACATTGGTCACTTGGTTAGTAGCATATATAAGCTCCATATACGATATGAGTTTATGACACGGTTGAATTATTACGTGGACTAAGTAGCGCTAAACATATTACAAAATAAGCTAATCACGACACTGAAGTGTTTTTTTCAAATTCACTTACCTTTAGAATAACATTTATATATAATATTATAGATTATTTTCAACTTGATGCTTGAAGTGATTTTCAAACTCATTTACCTTTAGAATAACATTCATATATTTTATTCTAGATTTAGGGCCCGTTTGGGATGGCTTTTGAAAAGCCAAAAGGAGCTTTTGAGAGCCAAAAAGCTTTTGGACCGTTTGGCTATTTTTGTTTAAAGTGCTTTTGGAGGTTAGAAGAACTTTTAGAGGAAGCTGGTTTTTTTGGCTTCCTCCAAAAGCACTTCCGGAATGGGAAGTGGTTTTAAATATTAATTTTCAAAAAAAATTAAAATAGCTTTCTCCAAAAGCTCTTCTACAAGAAGCAAAAGCCAAAGTAAAAGCCGTGTCAAACGGGCCCTTAGTAAAATACTAATGTAGGTATCACCAGATTTCTATGTAATTCTTCTACAACCCTAATTCTAATGTATTTTTTAAAATACTTAAAAGTAAACTCTGAGTTGAACTTAATTTTTCATTTGGTACTCTTAATAGAGACATCCACCAAAGGAAGTGGACATAATAATTTTTTATCATTCGTGTCAAGTAAGATTCAAAAGAACCAAGTATGAAAATCAAATATTTTATATGGTTGGTTCAATTCAAGAAAATTGACTCATCTTGGATTGCGAATCACGGGCAGTTTCTTAAAGTTCTTGTACTCAATGACAACAACTAAACATGAGGGTTGTGTTCATTAAAGACTTAGCTCATCACCTTATGGGGCGAACTCGTGACATCCATGCATTATATATTCCCAAGTTCTTGAAGATAACTCTATTTTCGATTCTCGAACTATGCAACTTAGTGTGGTTTATGTATTCATGACAATCCATAATCCATTTTTATCTATTTCTTTCGATGTAAGTTAAACATATTCTGGCCACGAAATGATCATACTTCCATTCTAAATTTATATGCAAAGTAATGCATTAACGTACACGATAATCTATATGATTGCACACGTCATACACATTATTTCTAACATTTATTGTCCTTGCATTAATCTTGTTGTGTTTTAAATTTATTGTGAATCTTACTGCACTATAACAAACAACTAATTATCTAATCAGTGATCAAGCAATAAAATAATGAAATATTCAAGTAATATTAATCAAAAACATAAAAATACACTAACTACTCGATCTTTGAATAAAAAATAAGTAAATAATGATTTTATCGTCATCCAATACAATAAAGAGTTTAGTCTAGCATGATTTCTTGATATTACAAAAAAGAATAACAAGAAACCATCGCCCAAAACTTATAGGATTACAAAAAATTTGATTGAGAATCAATTTCTTTTCACTTTCGAGCTTTGAATTTTCAATTTTTGATGTAAATTGTCATGTTTCTCAATGCTAGACCTCTTCCCTCCAATACAGAATGTGTTTGGTCGTTTTTTGCTCTCCAATTAGGTTAAATTGTGGCCACTAATTCAATAAAAGAGTTCCATCAAAACAATGAAACTGACTTGTTTGCATAGTTTGTAGCCTTGCGATTACATGGCTTGACCCATTGCGATCAGATAATTAAGCTTGTTGTTGTGCTCTTGGTTCAGCCAAATTTTGGGGTTGTGTTCACGAGCAATTGCAATTTGGTCCTTGACTTTCTGCCCGAGGTATGATTTAGTCTCTCTCTTTTTGTTTTTTAGTCATTTTGCCTTCTAATTACATTCAATTGAGTCGTGTTTTCTTCAATCATCAATATTTATCCAAATCCTTTCTCACTCGATTTGCATTTCTTTCCTTCAATTTCACCTACAAGCGTTGAATTTCATCTAACAAACAATATATACATGAGATTAAGTTATAATTAATTAAGAGTATTGCAAAATATCATCACGTAAATCATTCTTGAAAACATACTCCCTAAGCAAAATGCGCAATTGTTGCATCCATTGTTTAAGGTTAGAGTTTCTTTCCGCGTTCACTCCACTAGTTTTTGTACTTTATTGTCAGTGTCTGTCCAACAAAATGTCTTTGAAGTCGTCGGTGTTCTTCTTTATTTTAATGCATTTAAGTAGTCTACCGAAAATTCTCTTTGCTCCCAATGTATTCCAAATCAACAAGCGAGTCCAAAGTTGAGCTCGGAGATTTGACATGTTTCATATTCGAATGACGACAACATTTATAGTGTTAAAACAAAGTCTATGAGATGGGCAAAAATGTCAAATTGACAAATAAATGTAGAATCTTTTCATGTGAGAGAGATTTTATACCTAAAACAATAAATTTAAAAAAAAAAAAAATCGCAAGGAAACTGAAACAACAAAAATATCTAAAATCACAAAGAAACACAAACAATAAGAAGACCCTAACACGTCAATTCTATCTGCCCACTCGCAAATGACGTGGCAGTCCATCACCGCCTTTATCTCATTTATACACAAGCGCGTGTGATTAAAACCTAGGAGGCGACAGATCTTTTAGAGAGAGAAACAATGACTTTTTTAGAGAGAGAAACCGAATAGACTTCGGATCAAAGAACAGAACGGCCCCTTCTTCTCTCCGCCACCCAAACCCTAAAAATTCATAGACTTTTTCTTTTCTTTTCTTATTTTTATTTTTGTTTTTATTTTTGTTTTTGTTTTCGCAATCTTTAGATCTTTCGCTTCTGTTTCTGTTTCTGTTTCTGTTTCTGTTTTTTATTATTATTCATTTAATTTTGATAAAGTAGATCTGCATATATCGAGCCTCTTTTGATTTAATTGCTGAGTATTTTCTTTTCGTAAATTGAGGTTATTGAAGCCCTAGGTTTGGATTTTTTGTTTCGTGACTATAGGGTTTTGAAGCCCTAGCTTTGGAACATGGGTTATTTTAGGGTTCTTGAGGGTTGATTTCGTGAAGTTAGGGTTTATATATTACATGAATGGAGTCGGGGGCTTTAGGGGATTCGGATAAAGATCTGGATTCGAGACCGAGGGTTCGATGGAACGAGAATAGCAAAGTTTATACCCGAAGGGTCGCCAAGAAAGCCCAAATAACCAGCATCACTTGCGATTCTGCCACTACCACCGGTACCAAGAATCCCACAGCCTCAAACACTTCCACCACCGAGGATCCTGCCGCCGCCGAAGTTCCATTCTCAACCGTTACCACCGCTGCGGCTGAGAACCCCACAAGAGACGCCTCTACCTCCACTCCGACGGCTATCGCAGACTTCCCTACTGCGACAATAACTGACCACCGTAAGAGCAGCGACAATGTTGTGACAGAATTTTCGAAAACCCCTGAGGTTGATGATGTAGATTCTTCTCCGCAGAGGCAGCAAGAGCAGTACCCTCATCAAGAACGGACGTCCTCGAAAACCCTAGTGCCCAAAGTTGCAGATGCTTCTCAGCAGCAGCAAGGACAACAACCGCATCAAGAAGATGGTTCAAGACAGAATCAAGTGCGAGTAGGGAATAAGATCAACAACTTGAAAGAATCATCACCCCTGGGCAGTGCAGATGAAGTGCCACAAAAAATTGGGCATGGGCCAGAGAGTTCGAGAGAATCATCACCACAGCCCAGCGCGAATGAGCTGCCAAATTGTAGGGAATCTTCTATGGCACAGTTGCCCCGTGGGTATGAGCTTCAGAATGGTAGAGAAGAAACCCTAGTTCCCTCTATCCTGCCCAGTGGGGAGGAGCCAGTAACTGTGAACGGAAACAGGAAACCCCTGGTGGTGACCAGGATTGATGATAGGATTAGATTTAATTTATCTGAAGCAACGCCAAGGGATGAGATTAGAGAGCTTAAGAAGAAGCTAGAGGGGGAGCTTGAGCAGGTTAGGATGTTATTTAAACAGTTAGAAGCCAAGGATGCTAATATTAACAGTAGTATTATTAGCAGTAATAATATTTTGACCGGCAGTGTTGGTGCTAATTTGGGTGGGTATATTCAACCTCAACCTCAGTATGTGAGAAATGATGCAGTAGAGACGAGGGTGCTATTGAGACTGAATTCAGAGGCAACCAGGCCGATGGGGTTAGCAAGAGTGAATTCTGATGTGGGTGCGACACGGTATATGAAACCAAGGCCTTACAGTAGGCAACTAAGTGTTGCAGTAATGGAAAACAATCCCGGGGTTGGTGAATATGTGGAAAAGGAGAAAAGGACTCCCAAGGCAAATCAGTATTACAGGAATTCAGAGTTTCTTTTGGGTAAGGATAGACTGCCTCCTGAAAGCAATAAGAGATTAAAGGCAAATAATAAGAGGAAGTTTGGTGGACATGGATTTGGCTTTGGTTTCGCAATGGATAAGAACATGAATCAGGTGTTCAGGAGTTGCAGCAACTTGCTTCAGAGGTTGATGAAGCACAAACATGGATGGGTGTTTAATGAACCTGTGAATGCCAAGGCACTGGGATTGCGTGATTACCATGATATCATTAAGCATCCTATGGATTTGGGTACAATTAAGAATAGACTGTCACAAAATTGGTACAAGTCTCCAAGGGAGTTTGCAGAGGATGTGAGACTTGTGTTTCGGAATGCAATGATCTACAATCCAAAAGGGCAGGATGTCCACATTATGGCTGAACAGTTGTTGGAGATTTTTGAAGAGCGATGGGCAGTTATAGAAGAGGAGTATAATCATTATTGGAAGTACCAAATGTATCATGATGTGGGGTTGCCCACTCCCACTTCAAGAAAGGCTCCACCTCAGCCTCATTTTGCTCCCCCTGCCTTTTCCTCGGCTCCTGTTTCCGCCTCTTTTCCTGCCCATGCTCCATCTGCCCCACAGATGATGACTTTGGATAGGTCGGAGTCGGTGGCTACACCTATATCTCTTGATCCCAAAGTTCAGCGTACTCATGTTGGTAGGATGCCTGTTCCAAAGAAACCTAAGGCGAAGGATCCCCATAAGAGGGACATGACTTATGAGGAGAAGCAAAGACTTAGCAAAAATCTTCAGAGCTTACCTTCTGAGAAGCTCGATGCACTTATTCAAATCATTAAGAAGAGGAACACTGCTCTTTCTCAAAATGATAACGAGATTGAGGTGGACATTGACACTGTTGATACGGAAACCTTGTGGGAACTTGATAGGTTTGTGACTAATTTCAAGAAGAGCTTGAGCAAGTACAAAAGAAAAGCGGAACTTGCTCTTCAAGCTAGAGCAGGAGCTAATCTGACTGTTCCCGTGATGGTAAGAGTTTGATTTATAATTTCTCTAGTCTGATTTGGAATTCAAAGTCAATACACATAATGAGCCCGTTTGATTCTCATTTTTTTAAGAATGAGAATGAAAAATATAGTCGTTGTGGGACCCACACAAGAGATAGAAAGCCAAATAATGTGACTTGATGTGGTGAATAACGGTCATATTTTTCATTTTTGTGGCCAAAAAATGTGAATCAAACAGGGGCAATGTAATTTTCTTAGAAAATAAATAATTGATCATATCTTTTCATCATATTGCAGGGTACAACCCCGGCAATGGCAGAGGTTCCTATAGAAAGTGGACCAGGTGGCATTTTTTTCTATGATATTGATATTCTAGCGGTTACTTTGCACACACATATTACCATAACTGACCTTCGAATTTCTTGTTTTTTTTTTTGAAGTAGTTGGAAAGATTTCTGCTGCTGCTCCTGTTCAAGTTGAAAAGCTGGGGTATAATCCGAGTAAGTCCAGTAGTTCAAGCAGTTCTAGCAGTGATTCTGGATCATCTTCGAGCGGTAAATGATTTTTCTCTCATTCATATATTAAACGAAGCAACAAAAATGAGAATCAAAATAGAGCATAATATGAAAAAATTCCCTAAAAAGTATAGAAAGGGGTCCAGATTCTTGAAAACCTAAACCCAGGGAAAATAAATTAAACAAATTAAATTGGAGAACTGAAAAACCTTAGCATTCCCTGCCTATAGTTTAGACCAAAGCTCTTCTATCCCAACCTTAAAATCAATAAGGTATGTGTTTATATGGCAAGATATATAAACAGAGAAGGAGAAGTTACCGAGAAAAGAGAGAATTTTATAAAACCCTGTTTCCCTTCATATATCAGTTTCTGCTTGCTGCTAAACCCTAATAGGTGAATATTTATGCGTATATGGGGGGTGGATCTTCTTCTTCGGAGTAGTGGATGCAGATTTTGGGGGATGGGAGCCACCCTGAGAGAAGTGAAACTGGGATCTCCGATGAAATTGAAAATCGGTATGTCAACATGAGAGAAGGAACCCCAGATCTTAAAGGATGGCCTGAATTTGGGGAGAGAACAGAGAGAAGGTCCTGGAGAAAAATGATGAGGATGACAGTGAAAATCTGAATGAAGAGAGAAAATCGGGGAGAGAGAGAGTGTTGCAGAGGGAGAAGGAAAATTAATGTGGTGTGTAGTTTTGGGAGAAAATGGATGGAAAGGATCGTGATGTGTATACCCTTTCAAATAAGGGAGGTCAAAATAATATAGAAGATGTCATAATGACGTCAGCAAAACTTTGTTATTTTCGACGACGATGTGAACAGTAACTCTTACGGCTCTTTTTTTACTAGGATACCACGCAACCCTTTATATACACTTTTACTGATATGATTCATTATATGGTGCACGTTTGGGTGGGCTTATAAGCAGGTAGGCTCGTAAGATTGTACATCTCTCCTTAAAAATAAGCTTATAAGCCCACGCAAGCATGCTAGATAATGTTGATATCTTTGCTTTAATCATTACTCTGTCGTCTTCTGACTGATTCTCTTATTATTTAACATCGTTGCAGATTCCGATAGTGATAGCTCCTCTGCTGATGGGTCTGATGAAGAGCATTGATCTTGTATGGATTTTCTTGAGGTAAATGAGAGTATTTGCATTATCGTTAAATTTTTTCTGCTTCGGTCATCCATGCATTGAGCATTAATCTATTATTAATTTTTTTTTTTGTTGTTGTTTTCCATGGCTTCGTTTCTCCTCCTCTTTTTGATATATTGTCAGCAGTGGTGTTAACGTTGCTATTTAAAGTGCCAAAGATATATCGTGCTCTTTAATCATTCCCCTTCTCCAAACAACCTAGTGGACGTCATTAAAGAATTTTTTCCATGTTCACATCTGGGTCAATAGGTGGAATATGACATGCCACTATATCTCAATTGAATCTGGTTCTTATTCTATCCTTAATAAGTTTTCTCTAATTGTCGAGAAATGGTGTTCTGATCTGTAAGTTTATCTGATTGATGCACAAGTGGATTTACATTTTTTATGTTCAAGTCTAAAAGAAAGTGGTTTCAGAGTCAAGGATTGTGATGATTGACAGGTGTTTCCATGCTCTGCAAACTAGCCATTCATGTCTTTCTCCATTTGATCATTAACCTCCCAACTAAAAGCAGGGGAAAGCGAAACTAAAAAAGGAATAAAATCAATTGAAATATGCTCATAGAGATCTATTTTTAAATTAATACCGTCTTAAAGTTGATTTTTCAATGGTGTGCGTGGTTTGTGGAGAAAAGTTGTCATATATTTTATTTCCTTGGTTTTTACTTTAATCCTATCTTTTGATCTACATATTTTAAATGGTGGTTTTGGGCGGGTGGGGGGTCGTAGGAAATGTTGAGATACTATCCGAAACTTAAGAACCTAATGATACGGTTTGAGGGTTAAAAACACCGCTAATCACTCTCCATCCATCTCCTTTGTTGAATTAACGAAAAATTTGACATGGCTAACAGAAAATATGATGTGGCATGGAAAATCTGTCCATGCATCGTTTTATGGTGCAGTTGGGCAAAAAAATGTCTTGTTGGACTTGCTGTGCTTTCGTGATTTCCACAGAGAAATTTTGCCTAGCTAATGATAATATTGTTTATGCTGCATCATAATTTCTTGTAGCCATGGTGTTTACATTAATTCAGTGTAGAGAGTGATTGACAAGAAATGGATGTCTCAGTTAATAATTATAACTATAAAAAATACTCTGGATTTTGTTCAATTTATCTTTCCATGTTTTGTTAAATATAAACCGAGACCAAATATTGAGTTTTCTTGCATATTGTAATGTTGCTGGACATCTCAATAGGATGAACTTTATCTGTTCTGAAAAATTATTTTTGTTATGTCTCTGCAAATGATGGTTTACAGACCCTTCTGAGGGAGCAGGTGGGGAGTGCTGGTGGATGCATTGTGTTTGACGGGTTAGGTGTATGACTTGGAGCTTGCTCTCATTCGTAACTTATTTGGAACTTGTAGGTCCTATTTTTAAGGCGGTTTCTTTTGTTGAGACGAATGTGTATTTTTGAATGGTTATAAAGAACTTAGCAAATGTAAATTGCTGTGATATGTACCAATTCTAGGTTTTTTATTTTTATTTTTATTTTTTCTAGTTGTACAAGGCTTGTGGTAGGATTTTCATGGGGTAACATCTGATGGTGACAAACTTTTTGAGGTTGGTAGAATATGAAAATCATGTAAGTATGGTAGGAGTAGCTGAATTGTAATGTTTTTTTTATTTCCCCACAAAGTAATGTTGCTCATTGTATCAGTTCCTGGTGTCGAAAAGGGGAAAAATAGTGTATTGTGTACAGAGCTTTTGGACCTCTTAAGTGTAGTGTTTGATTTTTGTTTCGAGTTAAAATTTGGGTATAGAGGCTTTGTAGATTTTGGCCAAGGCATTGTTTTGGATGTCAATTCCCTTGTACAGTTCCCCTTGTTTTACTTGGAATTGCTAAATGCTTCAACTGCTAGTGACTAGTGTACATATTAGAGCATCTCAAATGTACGTCTATTAGTTAGGTGGCATGGACTTTCGGTGACATTAATGTCTAATAAATAGGCATTAAAGTCCAAAATTGATTTCCATTGCATTAGTTGAATTGCTATGTAGGTGTCATTTATATTCTTTAACACTTTGTTTGACAATCATTAAAATGAATTTTCGGAGAATGTGGTTAAAAAAGTAAGAAAAGTTTTGGGCTTACGTGTAAAATATTTTATTGTGAGAATGTGATTGAAGATAAGTTCGAGAAAAAAAGAGTTTTGTTTAATGAGTCAAACCAGGGCTAAAAATGAAAAACAAAACAATATTAAATCTGGAAAGGGGATGTATGATTTGTTAAGTAACCATGAAATATTGTTCATTTTGTTATTTGCCAAGTCAGTTTGACAGGAGTCCCTGTCAGCTTTCTTTATTTTACTTGTAAAATAGCAAAATTTTAAGCAATTGATCGTTGCATCAGAGATGCTCTTAGCTGCTATGTTACAAGTCTCTTTAAGAAGAATCGAGATTAAAAGTAGCAGTTAGAATTGATTTGAAGTGATCATTGCTTACAAAGACTTCGAGGTTCCTGCTCTAAAGGGAATTTAGGATTTTGAATAATGGCAAGTCAATTCAGAGCTTGTTTGATATTGGGTAATTGGCACAAAACTTCCTTACCTTTTAAGTCTATTGTGAAAAACGTCCCTACCTCTCATTTTTTGGCATTTTTGCCCTCATTTCAACTTTTCTTTGCGCTGGACGTCCTTCCGTCCATATTCCGTAGTTTTTCCGTTAATTAAAGAGTAATTGGCACAAAACGTCCCTACCTTTCAAGTCTATTGTGAAAAACGTCCATCCCTTTCATTTTTTGGCATTTTTGCCCTCATTTCAATCTTTCTTTGCGCTGGACGTCCTTCCGTCCATATTTCGTCAGTTTTTCCGTTAATTAAATAGAAAAATACCTTTTTCTTTCTATAAAAAAGGATAAAATTGTCCTCATCCACTTCACCCCTTTTTCTCGCAATCAACTTAGTCCATAAGTAACAGTAGCAACGGCATGAATCTGAAAATACTTTAAATGATTAAGTTAAATAAAGAAAAAATATCGTGAACACATTATATTTCACAATTCCACAACCAATGTTACTGTCATCTTATGTCACTGGAAAATTTTAGAAAGACATATTAAATGGGTAGTCAATTTATAATGAGCCAAAATGGTGAATGGCTCTTTTTGGCTCAATGGAGAAGATGAATGGCTCATTTTAAATTGACTCGTTATAAATTGACTACCCATTTAATATGTCTTTCTAAATTTTTCCAGTGACACAAGATGACAGCAACAATAGTTGTGGAATTGTGAAATATAATGTGTTCACGATATTTTTTCTTTATTTAACTTAATCATTTAAAGAATTTTCAGATTCATGTCGCTGCTACTGTTACTTATGGACTAAGTTGATGGCGGGAAAAAGGGGGGAAATGGGTGAGGACAATTTTACCCTTGTTTATGGAACGAAAAAGGTATTTTTGTATTTAATTAACGGAAAAACTGACGAAATATGGACGGAAGGACGTCCAGCGCAAAGAAAGATTGAAATGAGGGCAAAAATGCCAAAAAATGAAAGGTAGGGACGTTTTCCACAATAGACTTGAAAGGTAGGGACGTTTTGTGCCAATTACCCGAATGTTTAACGGAATATGGACGGAAGGACGTCCAGCGCAAAGAAAGATTGAAATGAGGGCAAAAATGCCAAAAAATGAAAGGTAGGGACGTTTTCCACAATAGACTTGAAAGGTAGGGACGTTTTGTGCCAATTACCCGAAAGTTTAACGGAAAAACTGACGGAATATGGACGGAAGGACGTCCAGCGCAAAGAAAGGTTGAAATGAGGGCAAAAATGCCAAAAAATGAAAGGTAGGGACGTTTTCCATAATAGATTTGAAAGGTAGGGACGTTTTGTGCCAATTACCCGAAAGTTTAACGGAAAAACTGACGGAATATGGACGTCCAGCGCAAAGAAAGGTTGAAATGAGGGCAAAAATGCCAAAAAATGAAAGGTATGGACGTTTTCCACAATAAACTTAAAAGGTACGGACGTTTTGTGCCAATTACCCTTTTATATTTAGAGAAATAATTTCACAATGTATGATTAAAAATAATAATTTTACACGTACAGAATTATTCCAACAGAAAAAAAAAACAAAATATTCATATGGGGTGAGGTTCATGTGAGTTTTTTTATTGGGAAAAAAACATCACCCACCTTGTGTGTGTGTTTTTTGAAGTTCTGTATAGATTCTGCTCAATAATCTCTGTATATGAAAATTATTTTATTCAAAGATTATGGTTGAAAATGTGCAATGAAGAAAAGTAGCATCATAATTTTTTTACAATCTCATAGAATCTAGTATCTTAAATTGTTGCTGCCCAAAAAAAATTGTTGTAAGCCATATTTATGCAACGAATCATTAACCGTCACATGCATGTCACGTAAAACGACTACGGTAGTGAACAAGTACAAATGATATTATTTCATAAAAGTAATGCAATTTCACCACTTTTATCAGCCTAATTCGGAGGAGAAAAAGAAAAAAAAATGCAAATCCAAGGACGGATAGAAAAATTGTTTTCACCGAAATTTGGTCGTTTGAAGAGAAATTTCCATTGCAAGTGCCCGAAGGGACTGATTGCAATATTAGTAAAGGATCGAGGACTAATTAAATTCCTTCATCAGGCAATTAACTGTACAGACGAATATTCTATTTGACCCAGTTTTTGATGGGAGAAAATACTGGAAAAGTAGAAGGTACAGTGGAAAAAAAGGAGAATATGCAACTTGATGTCTTTTGCATCCTATCCAACACCAAAGGAATAAACTATGAAGATGCTATAAAATTGATCAACCACTCAAGATGTTGGGATATCTCGTGTTTCTGTCTTTTCATTTGTATAAAAGAGCTCGAGGATGAAGTCATCTTAGATCAACTTCATCTAAAAGCTCTCGTAATCAAACAAAATATTTCCACAAAATTATCTCAAAAGCAACTTTGGCTTTTCAAATGATCTACCAAATGGGCATTTAATGCACTAACAATTTAACACATCTTTATATTACAAAATATAAATCCGTCAAAACTCATATATATTGAAGTATTTACTTCTACATATCAAACTTCTCATTAAAACTAGCACAATGAACACACAATAGTGCATGAAAATATAGATATTCGTTTTCTTTCTAGTTTTTTTTTATTGAAAATAATTTTTCTTCTGCAAGAATGGCTGAATATAATTAAAAGGTACAATCTTGAATAACATGAAGAGAATGAAGTACCAATTAGCATAGAACCAGAGCCTAACACCATCTAGTTGACCACAAGCAACAAGGCCGCAAACTTTACAGAGACGTGTCACCCACAAAACGACGAACATAAATATGAAGTGTGTAACAAGCAAGCTCGATAAAATGGATCAATTTGAACAAAAGATGTAAATGTACTTCTACTGTACAAGTTTTGGTTTCTTTTTACATAACTCACCGTGGTAAACTAGAATGTCAGAAAATAAGGAAGTTTAGAAATGCATCAAGCAGTAGCAGAATAGAGAGTATCCAGAATTTCCCGTGGAAACGACATTATTCAATGGAGATAAAATTTGAACTACTGAATTGGAAGTGTAGACAGAATTTATTTACTCTAAGAAATGAGATGAAAAGGCTCATAATTTACTCACTCTCTGCAAATCGACCATTGGATTTATTTACAGAAGCTCCCAATCAGGCTCAGGTGTCTCTTGTGATGGTGATCTCGGCAAGAGAGAATATGCAGTAGGTGTAGAGGGCAAAGAACTTGATCCAGAATGTTGCCATAATTCTTTATCAACATCTCCATACAGTATTGCCAAGTGTTCATATTCCTTGATTAATCTCTTGTGTGATCCAAAAGCATTCTTAATCAATTTCTACAAATAAAACAAACAAGGTGTTCGATGAAATTGGTTTGCTTGATCACGATTATTCAAATAAAGCTCATGACTGGACGACCAATCATTTAGTAGTGCAGAGAATGTGAGCAAGTCAATATAAATGAACAGGAATGAATTATTGGTGATTGCGGATAATACAGACAGAGTACAATGAAATGGTACCTTATAATATCTGAAATTTCTCCCTCTGTAAGCAGCACTGTAGACAGAGTTAGCATTCACAATAGCACAACTTCCATCACGCTCTACCTTATCAGAGAGATCGACTGTTGCCATGTCACGGTCAGAAATACCACCACTAACTTCGCAAAAGTTACCTGTTCAATGCGTTCAACAGTAAAACCAGACGAGTTACTTTAGGAATGACATATATAAAGAATAGCAAGGACAACTCAATAAATACACTAGAGCACGAAATTGATTAATTACCATTATCCAACTGTTAATGTAAATATGATTGACTAGGGAATTTATTTATTTATTTATTATTATTTTTTTTTTTTGAAGGATTATATCATACGCCATATAACAGAGTACACGGTACCAGATATCAATGACTATTTTCATAGAGCAAAGAAGCACCATTAAAGAAGTACTAAATTCATTTTTTTTCAATTTTTACATGTACATAACCATCCAGCAGAAACAAGCATGCAAAACTGAACCTTAATCATCTTCATAAACCACAAGCCAGCATAAAATTAGTAAACATTAAGTAGAAATATATAAAATATTAGGTATCCACAAAAATACAAAACATACCAATTTCTGCAGGAGACATGAGCAAATTGGATTGATGACTGTCACAGCATAGTTCTTTCCTACTTCCAGATGGTTCAAACACAGAAACTGATCCATGAGTTGTGGAAGTATTAACATCTGCAAAGTAGAAAAAGGTTAGAGGTTAAGAAACTTTCTATTAGGAAAGAAAGAGTTACAAGGAGCGGACATAGAAAAAGGGGAGAAAACTATAATGTAAGACACACAAAACGGAAAATATTATACGGTACAAAGGAAGGAGGTAGAACGTTGGAAATACCAACATTTGATTTAAAGAGAGACACTACCAGAAAATGCAGGAATAAAATCCGGAGTCTTTGTTTCACATGCTGCAGTAGTGAAAGATGCAGAACATTTATGGTCGTTCGATTTATCATAAATGCAATCAATAGAATCAACACGAGGACCAAATATATCTTCAGCCTTCTGAACCAACTCTGCAAGTGTTAACTCCGAAAAATTAGAAGACTCAGGAGATGCAGAACAACCGGAACAGAAAACACCATTATCCGCTTCTTCGTTCTCACAAGAAAAATTTGAAACCACAATTTCAGGTGACTGGATGGTGCTTGACGCATTGAAACACTCATCTACAGTTGAAAAATTATCAGAAAGAGTACCATCTTTATCTGAGGTTCTGCAGTCTGCATCATCAGCTGAAGAAGTTGATAAATTTTTTGTAGGAACATTATATATTTCACCTTTGTCAACTGAAACTGCTTGTGGTACAGATAAACTCCCATCTTCATCAAAATTTGAAGATTCAACTTCTGGCAAGTCATGTTGCTGGATGGTGCTTGACTCATTGAAACACACTACTTCAGTTGAAAGGTTATCATCAGGAGGTCTATCTTTTTCTGACGTTCTGCAATCTGCATCATCAGCTGAAGATGATGATGATGAATTCATTATCTTAACATTACCCTTTTGACCATTATCAATTGAAACTGGTTTTGGTACAGATAACTTCGCATCTTCATCAAAATTTGAATCTTCAACTTCTGGCAACTCAAGTGCAGTTGGCAGGACGGGGCTTGAAGCATTGAAACACACAACTTCAGTTGAAAGGTTATCCGAAGTAAGCTTCTCTTTTTCTGGGGTTCTGCAATCTGCATCATCAGCTGAAGATGATGATGAATCCATTACTGGAACATTATCCTCTTGACCTTTATCAACTGAAACATCTTGTGGTGCAGATAAACTTCTATCGTCATCAGAATTGGAATCTTCAATTTCTGGCAAGTCAAGTTCAAGATTAAATTCCCAGCCAGTGCTTGATACATCAGAACTGCACTCTACGGCATCTGAAAAGCTTTTACCAGAGATCCCTCCTTTTGGGAGAGTTACAAGCCTTGCCTCATGAACTGGTGGTGCTAGTGAAGAAACCATGGACAGTGAGGTATTGTTACGAACTCCACTTGTATCCCTTGTCTCACGAACCACATTATCTGAGTCCTTGGAGATTATACCATCACCAGATTGTTCCAAAGGCAAATCAGTTTCTGCTTCTTCACAAGGATCTGCAACAGGTGCAGTAAAACATTGCACTGAACAGTTTAGTTTGCTTGGCATCAATGTATTGTTGTTTCTCTGAGTGTCAACAGAACCCTGTTGCATAGACCACTCTTCAGAATTCACGATATCCTCTAATGGTGGAAGCATTTCTTGGACCACATTGGTGTAAAATCTTTTCACACCTGAACCAACACTTTGCACTTGATTCTCAACATATTTAACTGTTTCCTGTACAATTAACCAATTTAGACTGCGAGAATAATATTCTACACCAGGGATGATAAATTTCTACCAACAGGTCTAAAAATAACTCTACTTAAGCGAGCTCAAGCTGCCATTTTCTAGAGACAAGATTGTTTGTCCAACCTTGTCCGTGCAAATATACTATGTCAGTATGACTTAAGAGTAAAAGAAATAGAAAACAATACCTTGTTTATAAAACCATCAACCTCATTACACATGGACTCGAACCTGTTACATATGTTCCCAACCCACGTTTTACCTTTGTTTTTTAAATCCATTGGAACATATATTATGTGGCCAAATGATCAAGACAACTCGTCACTAAAATTAAACACAATTCCTGATGATCTCAGATGATCGAACCTGCATACATGCACATAGGATTTCATAAGAATAGCTCATACAGAAACTCTATTTTTCAGTAAAAGGAAAATGAGTTTGTTTTTAGCATTAACTTCCTAAGAAGTGGCAAGCTGATTTTTTTATTTTTTTTTTTGGGTAACTTCTCACTTGTTGTCTAGGGTAATAAGAATAAATTCCAAGACATCACATAGGGAACTTATAATTCCATGAAATTCCACGGATGTATTGAAGAACAGAAAAACATTATAACATATATAGACGCACACAAAAAACTTTGCCAATTATTTTTAACAAGGGGAAAAAACTATTTTTTATCAAAAATTGCGGAAGAATGAAGGCATAGCAAGATCAGCAGGGTCCATGTAATGAGATCCTTAAGAGCATGTTTCACTAAGCTTTAGGAAAAATAGAAGTACTTTTTCAGAAAATAAGTAAAGACTTCACTCTTAGAAAACGTTTCTGAAATCTTAATACGAAGTATAACTTCAGAAAAAAATCAAAGTATATCTGAGAGAAAGGATGACTTCTAAGCTTAACCAATAATGATTTAAGTCATTAACATACAAGCAAAAAATGTTACCTAAAATGATGGACATGCAAGAAATACAATTATAACATCAAATAGAACAAATATTTTTCAATGAACCCTTGACAAAAACTAAAAAACACTATTATAGGTCCCATAATTAGAGTTCAAGGTCAAAACCGGCACATAGCCGAATTAAATTGTCAAATTCAATAGCCATCATTGAAGTGAAGCAGACTAAATAATGAAAATTAAGGCTACACAGAAGCGTACGAAAACTAAATCAGAATTCAGGAAATTCTGAGCTTCCGACGATGTATAAACATGAAAGGCCCGTTTTTTAATCATCCAGCTCCAGAAGAAAAGAGTGTGTTAATCAAACTCCAAATCACCTACTTAATTTTCTAACAGCTTTTTTTCCTCCTTCTAAGCCAAAAATCCTTCTTTTACAACGACCAAAAGATTCCACTTCCTCCGACCACAAATATATAGATGATCACAAGCAAAAAACGTAGAATTTGATTAAAAAGTAAGAAACTTCAAAGAAAACTGCAAAAAATTAAAGCTTTTGACTTCTAAAAAAAGGAAGAGAAACTCTGATCGGGAAACATAAAGAGAAAGACGACTTACTGGGTAAACGTCGGAAGAAAGGGTTCAGGCGGGGCGAGAGCGAAAAGGTGTTTTAATCTGCGCCAGGAGCAGAGAATACACGCTATAATACGCAGTGCGTGCATTATATACACACGTGCAAGGTTTTATGTAGGGTTTATGCAGTGTGCATTTTGGTGAAAAAGAGGCATTAGGACTATTTTGGGAATAGGAGTCCGTATCAAATGTAGTACATAACCATTTATAATTCAAAAATCTCATAAATAATTGGATATTTCATCAACAAGATTCCATAAATCGAAGGGAAAAATTCCACCCCCAACCATCAGACATTCGAAATGCTCAAATTACCTAAAATATTTTCAAAATTTAGAAATGTGACATTATATATCCCAACTAACGAAAAAGTTTGTTTGAACGTTAAATAATCCCATGATACTCTCATAATGTCATGGATCAGTTGAAGTAAAACGATAATTTTTTTGAATACGGTTAAATTTCCAAATGAAAATTGAATTCACCATTTAGTAAGTTCAAAATAAATGATCTTTTTAGATGATTTTAAAATTTTAAAACTCAGGCATTAAATCTCCCAATGACCACCAAAAAAATAAAAAAAAAATATTTTGTCTAAATATTAAATGACCTGATGATACTCTCATCTTGTCAAGGATCGATTTACATGAAATAATATTTTCCTTGAATATGAACGAAATTTTTTTAGACGATATACCCTTTACCTTAATATCACACTTCACGTTGAAATAAATCAAACCATTTTGGACGATTTTACCTTTCACCTTAATTTATCATTTCGCAGAGTCATTTGACTCTCTTCTTTTAGTTAAGGACATAGGTGTGAAGGATGAAAATATAAGCACAATGTCGATTGAAGACACGAGTACATCACTCATCGAATAGTGAGATCCCTTGATAATTTTATCTTTAATGATTTTATGTCTCGACACAACTCAGAATATTGAGATGGGTCGAACTCGTAACATTTTTTGGCATCATAATTAAGTGAGACTAATAATTTAACAAATTCATCAGTAATTATTGAAATATTTATATTTCCTTATAAGCCTTAAATATAAGTCAATTTCAGTGATTTTTATCAACCAATAATAGGATGGACACAACAAAAATCTTTATTGAATATTCAATGCTATAGAACCTTCAGTCACCACAACATTGTTTTATTTTCACAATCATAAGTAGTTAATGCATAACTCGATATCAAATGAATAATGCCATCTATTACCATTTATATTATAAATTCAACGAAATGTAAAATTAAATGACTCATGTAATTGTACGACTTGAAACCTCACTTAAACTAGTGTTATAGTATAACATTACTTTTATCAAATTGGTATTTGATCGACTCAAAAGAGTTTGGATTAACACATTAAGCATCAATATTTAGTTCGTAAATCAATTTCAATTCTCTTTCCTTTTTTAATACTACATACATGTGAATTTGCACAACGTAAGATACAATTAATTGTCCTATCAAGAATTCCTACAACCTTTCCTTCGACAGAGCTAAGACTCTTATCAAATGGGGATTCCACCATGGCTCAAAAGTTTGGATTAAGTAACACATTGAACATCAAACTAAACACTATCATAGTTACTTCATAAATCAGTATAATAAACAAAATTTCATCTTTCCTTTTTCAATACTATAAAATACAAGACATCATTAATTGTTAAGTACATTGAGCTGAATCGATACAAAAATACAATTTGTGCATCACTTTTTTTTACATCAATTTTCCCACTCCCTCACAAAGGTGGGGTCCACAATTAAACTTGCATGTGTGTGCTCTATGAAAAAAAGTGTGAAAAAAAGTGTACTCGTAGAATGGTTGGAATCAATATATGTTTGGTAGGACAGATTGAATAGTACCAACAGTATGCATTCATTATGACATTTGAGAAATTTCATATTCCATCCATCCTATAAAAAGTCCTATATTTTTTTTCACACAGATTAAGAAAATTTAATTAATATAGTTGAAATAATAAGTTTTACTATCATTTTTCTAATATGCCCCTACATTAATGCAATCAATATTCAAGGAATTAAATTATATTTATGATAACAAAGCACGTTAAATAGAGGCATATTAGAAAACTAATATATTAACTATACTTTCAAATAAGAAACAAGACTATATTTTCGGCCAAACGCCAAAAAAAAAAAAAAAAAAAAAAAGACTATCTTTATAGGACAGAGGGAGTAATAGCTGTTCAAATTGTTAAAAGACAACAATGAACAAATTTTTTGTTCTAAAAAATTTGTACAAAGCAAAAGTTTCATACATGAAGACACACAAGACTCGGACAAATTCAACTTTCGTAGCAGTTGTCAAAACACAGAGAAGAAATTCATACATTTAGAGCACAAAACCCACTTGCGTAAGCATTAACTGCACTTACATAGAGCAATGCCAAGAGTTCAGGCAAACTACGGAGTAACTCAACTAACACAGACTATATTTCAATGACCACATGAGCATAAAACCAACCAAACTAGATGAAAATTAACCACACACTGGAGCAAGCTACCAAGAGATAAAATATCTTCTTTAAAAATAGATTCGATTCGAAACTCTTATATAGTCAATATGGAAATAATTTAGGAGGTTTTCTGTGACTTAGTCCATGTCAACAAGCAATTCGAAAAATCATTTTTTTCTTTTTTCTTTTTTTTTTAAAAAAAAAAAAGGTCCGAGTCAAATAGCAGTGATTCGAATCACTTCTTTTTACACTATTTTGGAAACCTAAGAACTCAATCGTATGGTATACAGGACTTTCAACCCTAACAAGGATGCAAAAACAGAAACTAGCATATAACTCAACAAACAATACAACTTGCTCCCACCACCCTAGCTTAGATATAAAAGAATATAGCCAATGCCAGTACGCAGATATAGGAGTAATTCCAAACTTATACAGTAGTTAAATCAGCAATTTTAGCAAATGTATCTAACAACAACGGCCTATTTAACTTTAATTGAGCACGTAAAGAGAAAAAAGATCCCAAGGAAGCTAGCACACAGTAAGGGGAAGGAATGGGGAAAATATTTTATGAACAAACCTTAACGGGACGGAAGATTTTGTTATTTTCAAACAGTATTAGTGGAAAAACATACAGCATTTTGAAATTTTAGTGGGGTATAAACCAACCTGAATGAAACATCTTCAGGTTAAGCTATGAAGATATGCAAGTGAGAGGGCATTGGCACAAGTCACAACTAATTACAATCCAAAAGAACATCACAACAACTCAAGCCCAGTTTATTCACAAGTAGCTCCATGCAAAGTGACAATAGATTTAATCTCAACAATAGAAGCCCACAAACATGACAATAATAAGAACTGGGAACGTTGTTCATAGGGGCCAGCTTAGAAAAGCATTTTCAGCCTATAACTGATAGTAATTATAAAGTTTATCAATAACCAATCTCATTCCACTTGGTACAAAATCAATTCTAATAGGCAATAATCAGACCTTTCAGCCTCTAGAATAAAGGATTTTGAATACTTCTAATAAAATTTTCTACACATTTATCAGTCATTAATGGAATTAGATAGATGGAATTGTACTACTATAAGAGGGATGCAAGAAAATCTGCAAAGGGAATTGTCTAGATTCTTAGAGAAAACTCTAGTGTCAAACTGCTATGCTTCTCGAGAGAAGTTATAAAATGAAAATTGATTCATAAAAAATCAAAAGCTCATTAGTCAGGGATTGTGTAGGACCTTGAAGATGAACAAGACAACGATGCTGATAATAAATCACCGAGATTCTCACAAGGACGAGCTTCCGACAACAAAATATGTTTCTCTCTGATGAATGAGAAGTTTCAAAATTTGAAGTTCCATTCATTTCAAAAACTCACATACATCTAAGAGTAATCTTTTCAATGAGGTAATTGCAAATGAAGAAACGCTTTAGGCCATGGAAGTATGTCATACATAATTAGCTCCTGTTTGGAGTAGATTAAAATCTCAAGTCAAAGTCAACAATTAATTTTAACCATATTTCATCAACTTTTATCAAATTTTCTAAATATCTGATTTTAATCTACACCAAAAAGGGGCTTAATAAATTTTCCAGCTCTCAGAGTGAGCAAACACCGTTATTTCATGGCCCAAGTGTATTATCAAATCTAAATCTTACCCGTAATATTACAATTGTATGTTGGTTTACTAGTAGACTGCTCTAAAAGACTTGTCTCTCTACCATAACAATGTATAGGACTTCAAACAGTTGGGGAGCTAACAACAAAATGTTACACGTCTTTTTCTTTTCTTAATCTCTTCAATTTAATTTCTGAAAACCCAGGACACACTTTCCCAAGGAAAGACCTGTCAAGGAAGCTGGCTATGCAACCCAAGAGGCAACGGTTCCTAACTGAACATAAATTTACAGAGAAACAACCAAACATAATGCAAGCATAATTATACTATCACTTTATAAAAGCAAAATTTTAGACTCACCAACAAAGAGATGTAAATAATTAACCCAAACGAAAGGTTCAAGCAGCAGAAGCAACCAGAAAGATACATAAAAATAAAAAGCATACCACTGTCAAAGGCAGAAGAAGCTATGATACTACCTTCATACATAAAATCCAGGAAAAATATCGGTTCCTCATTAAAGGAAAATACCAATAGTACTCCTTTTCTTTAGCTTTTCTTGCTAGATAATCTAACACACTTTAACTACCAGCAATTAGAGGATGACATCTCAAGGCACATATGAAGTGAAGAAGAGGCCAAAGTACACAGCAAATCAAAACCATCAGGTCAGAGTTCATATTGTCTGCATGAGATCACCAGAACCACTTAAGGCAGCTCGCCAACAAGCTGTTATAAACCTGAATCAAACATCCATTCACAACTCAATACAACATTCCACATACAACAGACAAACAGAGTTCAGACTAAAAAAAAAAAAAATTCGAGAAGATGCTAAAATTTGAGGTAAATTCTTCACCAATCATAAGAGTTAGATTTCATAAAATTATTTAAAAAATATGTTCATAAATTTAGAAAGCATATGAAAAGACCAGACAAGAAAATAACAGAATCACTTGACTAATTAATATTCATTGGCACAAAGATAAAATGCTTTAGACAACTTAAAATGTTTAATGAAAAACATCTGATATTTTATAAATTTGCAAATACGACCAATAAAGTCTTAACATTCTATACAGCAGCTCCCAGACAATGATGGAGGTGGGTTATTGTAAGTTGAGCACATACATCACATGAATTCTTCAAAAAATCTCATTAGGGGTGTCGTCTACTAGCTGAATTGAACATCAAGTGTAAGGAGAAGTTGGCAAGACTTAGCTTAAGGCATATAACATAAGCAAACCAGCACATCAGCAGCTGGTTGGATGAGCTGAGAAGTAAGCAAAAGTTCCACAATAATACTCACATGTGGACAAAGAAATTTGAAGGATCCTCCAGAAAAGAGAGGTTGAAGGTTGAGGAGCTGATTTGGACGAGAACAGGCCAACACTCTTCACCCACTCCCATCTCATCACGACCTCCCACCTCAACCCCATGCGTGTTTAGCAAAATAGTTTATTTTATCAGACATTTCAGAAGAGGTAGTCCAGAATTGAACAAAACGAAATAAATAAATAAAATATCGTTTTGGCTGACCCCAAGTTTAACAAATTAAGAATTGGCTTCTTATGTCATTGTTTATTTTAAGGTTGAAATGATTTCTGAAAAGGCTGCACAATGAATAACATTGACTCATGAATGGTACTTAACTCTTAAAAACATATGCACATATAATGAGCTATAATATAACACCCTTTATGCATATTGTAAGCATAAACATGTTATTAGTATCTAGAAGTATTGCCATGTAGCCATGTGTCTGTGTGCATTTATTTATGAATGTTATTTGTATCTAGAGGTACAGTCACAGAGGTAAGTGATTGTGTGAGAATGTGCATACATGTACATGTTCAAAAATGTGCAATGAGAAATTCTAATATTTCACATGTATGAATCCACATAAAAATATCTACCAAACCTGCATGGACAATGCACCACACATCCAAAGCAGTTCTCAAAAATTAATGACAACTTCTGCAAAATATTAACATCAAAAGTGCCTTATTCCCAACCAATTTCATTAAAATGCTGCGTAACATTCCAAAATACACACCATCTCAATCAAATGAAGCATCAGAGTTATGAATATAAGGAGGCAATCTAACAAGTCAAATGTGTAAGAGTGTATACAAGGACAATCAATCAAACTGCGCAAAAAATTAACAAAAGCACATGTCATAGAATTAAGCCCCCGTTTGGCCCCCATTAAATTACATTTCATTACATTCTATTTTTCTCTCTCCTATTTTCAACCACACAATCTTCCATAAAATAATATTACACGTGAATCGAAAACTTTTTATTTTTTTTCAACCCCTCATTTTTCAAAAAAAAAAAATGCTATTCCTCCCATTTTCATTACAAAAAATGGGGATCAAACAGGGGCTAAGTTTTTAAAACTTGAAATCCTAAACTAGAAATGTTTTCCCATGATGCAATTCTACCATAAATTTAGAACTTAAGCAGATCAATCAGTAGTAATTCCAAATGACAGTCATATTCGTATGTAGTATACTATAATGTATTACTCCCATAGGCACTACACAAACTAAAGAGACGACCATATCACGAGCTCAAGCACGACAGCAAGATCATTGGCACATACTTCCCACTTTGATACCAAATGAAATAATGAGTTACTATAAAGGCACAAACATAAAAGATAAGAACTGCTATCAAAAGGGCCCTTATATAACATACGCATTTATCAATTCTCTCACTTTGACACATCATTGCCCATAAGACTAGATGATAACAAGTTAATAGATCATGCATTTAGCATGCGAAAATTCTCAATGCAATTTAAAGCCATAACACAAGAAACGTATCGTCCAACACTTTCCTATCGACATCCACCTTTGGTTAGATGGCACAAAATAATACTTGGCAAACTCCAGTACTTAGTCTCATTTAAACGCGTCCAAACTCGTCAAATCTACCACCATTCCACTTTCCTTTACATATTCCTGGTTTTCTCACATATACATCATCAGGAGGCAGACTAGCAGGGTCTCAACAAGATAGACTGCACTGGTTCTCTAAACAATGCCTGGTAGTTCATCAGCAAATATATTTTCCATCTAAGAAGCCAAAACAACCGAACAAATAACCTATCTAGAGAAGAAGGCTTTGTACAAACCTTGGCCTCCCACTCCACCAGAAAGAAATGGGAGAGGTGAAAGTAGTTGGCATCATAATAATCAAAATTGAAGGGTTCTGGCTTGGACTACTCCATCTTAGCTCATAATTTTGTGTCAAGAGATATAAATAATGTCTTATGTCTAATCCCAGTTGATATTTTGTAATAACATAAATATTTTCTTGAGGGAGAAAACTGACTTCTCTTGTTTCAAATGTGTTTTGCTACCAAAAAATTTAACACATGAAGAACTTTTCTTGACAGAGAATGCAATGATTAAGCCTCGAAGCAACTTGTACCGCATTAGGGAAAAAAAAAGGAATTTCATTTGATTTCTACAACTGTTAACATGCAGATGTTCTACAAATACATTATTAAGATCAAGGGAATTAAGAAGAAACAATAAATTTATCCTTCCTGATTATCAAGGCAGACAACTAAGTATGCAACAGCAAACAACCAACATTTTTAGATCGATTTCAAATAGATCATTAACTAATATAGCCATTTCAAGCTGGCACCAAAAAGCATATCACAACTTTTACCAGAGCCCCAGATAACAGAGATAACACACAGGCAACAACAAATCATAATTAATAACAATTATTTTGACTCCTCCAGATTACTTTGTGTGCATCATCTACATGTATGAATCCTGTATCCCAAGCACATAACGAGGCTTTGAACTCAAAAGTTGCAAATTACACTTCCCATATGAAACCACACAAAATTAATTAAGTGTTTCAAAAAAGCATAACACATAGTTGTGACAGGAAACCATGTTTGTTGATAAAAGCCGGAGGCACAAATCATCAGCACATTGATGAAATCATAAAAGACAGAGATGTTATTTTTAATAGAACCTATAACCTCGAAAGTCCAAGAGTAGAATGCACATCATGCAGAATCCAAAGTCATGTCCACAAAACAACAGTAGATGAGCATATTGAAATAAAAGATTAAGTTAATCAGACACGGAGCATAACCTACAAACAACAATGATACAAATGGAGTACAATAGAGGTACGGAAGCTACCTTTAATAGTAAGGATGCATCCCCTGGTACATTCCTCCGGGCGGAACTCTAGGTGCTGGTGATGTTCCTGCTGGCTGATTATGTTGGCTTTGATACCCACCAGATGACAAGCTGTACTGCGCACTCCGTGGATAATCTCCCGAACCTGCCCCAGCTGAGCTTGGTGGCAAACCATACAAGGATGACCCACGACCTGCACCACCCGATCCACTGCCAACACCACCCAGTACACCTCCAACTCCACCCTGTCCACCACCCAGTCCACTTCCAACTCCAACTTGTCCACCACCCAGTCCACCTCCAACTCCACCTGTACCACCACCCATTCCACCTCCAATTCCACCCGGTCCACCACCAGAACCCCCCAATCCAGCTCTAACCCCACCATATCCATCACCAGCACCACCTAAACCAGAACCAGCAATGCCCAGTCCATTATACCCAGTTGCACCAGGCCCAACAGAATTGGTCCCACCAGCATAAGGCCCACCCAGTCCAGACCCAAACCCACCACCACCCCCCAAATTCATCCCAGCAGCCTGGCTTCCAACCGCTGGGATCGCCTGACCACCTACACCACCACCAGCACCTAAAGGCCCTGAAAACCCAGTATACTGCCCACCAATCCCACCATACTGCCCACCCGGCATTGTTGCCCCCATCCCATCCGCACTGCCCACCTGCTGAGCTCCAACAGGCCCGGCAACCCCAATCCCCGGAACCTTCCCTCTTTTCCCATCTATTGCCAGCTTACAGTTTAGCTGATGCCCGTCAATATTCTTAATGGGATCCACAAGTGAAGCTCTAGCAGCCTCGGCTGTCTTATACACAAACAAAGCAAACCCCTTGGACTTCCCCGTCGCCTTATCAAACCCCAAAGGCCCCTCCTCTATCTCCCCATACATGGAAAAGTGCTGCAATAATCTCTCAGCAGGCATATCATACGGCACATTTGCCACATAAATCTTCCTTGCCGACACATCCACATGATTATTCCCTCCTCCAATACCACCCACCCCGGGCCCACTTCCTCCAGACATACCAGCCGCTGCAAGCTGAGTAACAGTCATCCTACCATCAATTTTCTTACTCGGTTCCTTCAAAGCCAACATAGCACCATCAACATGCTTAAAAGTAATAAACCCATAACCCTTAGACTTACCCGTAGCCTTGTCGAGAATAACCACCGCCTCATCTAACTCCCCATATCCTGAGAAGAGAGCGCGTAGCTTATCAGTGGTGGTCTCCCATCCAAGTCCACGAATGAACAGCTTCCGCTGGGTCATATCCCGGTCGGCGATTGACCGAACGGCATCAAGCACATCTGGGTGACGAAGAACGGCGTTTTGAACAATTTCCAACAACTGTTCATGGGGAAAGGGCTCAATAATTTTGCGTGCATCATCGAGGGTGAGTTTGTAAGGGATGAAGGCATCTGTATCCACCGTTATAACACCGTTATCGTCCATCTTGCGTTTCTTAATCGGATCCATTGGAAGAGAAAACCCTAGGAATCCTGTGAGTGTCAGTGAAAGGAAAGAGTGGTGTGTCCAAAAATTAACGAATTTGTTTGTGGCTTTTAAATATTTCGGAGATTCGATAAATTATGAAATTTAAATTATGGAAATAATGTTTTTTATATATAACCAAAGCACCTTTTTAAATATTTAAAAAATCCTTCTTCTTTTTTCAGTAAAAATATTTTCGCAGTATAAACAAACTGTAAAAATAAAATAAATAAAAACGAAACTCTATAGCCACGAAGCTCATGTCCGAGTACTGGAAATGCCGAAGTCTTCCATTTTTGTAGTGATTAATCTTCAATGCCCGCTCGACGTGTATACTCTGCAATGCTCTCCTCTTCCCGGTGAGGTATCTCTATCTATTTGTTTGTATATTCTTCTTTCCTTGGCATAATGATTCGAACTGATTTGAATCTGCAATTGTGGCAAATTTGTGATGATATGATGCTGAAAATGTTATCTACGAGCTCGCCCTTGTGGATCTGGGAATTGAGGCGTGGAAATTAAACTCTCGTGTCCAATTTTCACTGACATTTCTCTGTTGTTTGTTTAGATAAGCTTTATTCTGCATTTGATGTGATCCAAAGGAGGCCACAAATTGCCAAGAATTTGATGATCAAGAGAAAAAGCCTAAAGTTAAGTTCAAGATCTCGAAAGGTTAATAAAGCCATGCAAATTACTTGTTCAAGTTATGGAGTTCAAAAAGATGAAGCGTGCAAGCCAAATAACAACTTACATATTGGTCATGAAGGTAAAATTATGTTTGGCGCATTCGATTCAAGTTTTGGACAATATATTGAAAAATTAGTAGCGTGAATTAAAACGGGCACAATTTTCAACTCGGTTGTCGGATTTTCGCCCATGACTACAATCCGGAATCGTCACAAAATTCTACACATAAAAAAAGAGAGTTGAAATTTAAACTATGCGATTGCATGGCTTAAAGGACGTGAGACCACATAGCATATTCCCGAGATAAAATTGAAGGCTAGAAGTTGTTCTACACGACCGCATAGTTCATTACTGGGACAAGATTTTCCTTTTTCTGAGAGTTACCTACTTGAGCTAGAATTTTATTTCCATTGATATTTTTGTAATCTTTAAACATGATTTCCATTTTGAACTAGTTTTTAGGGTTTAGTATAAATAGGTTTATTCACCTTTCATTGTAACAACATTGATATTAGAGAGAATTTATACAAAGGGCTGTTTGCTTCCCCTTTTCTTGTTTTTCATTGAGCAATCCGAACTTATTAAGAAATTACTTTTCTTGTGGAGTTAACAAATCCGGGTGAGATTCACTAATTGTGTGATCAAAAGGTCGGCAAATTCTTGTTTGTTAGTTGTTTGGTTCATTGTTTTTGGGTGAAATCCAAAACTTGGGTTCTATTGGCTTTCTAGGGTTTGGTTTCAATCTAGTTGTGGATTTCGTAGTCATCGCTGCTACGCAGGTTCACATCTACATTTTGGCTATTTTTCTGCTACTTCAATTTTTTCCCCTGCTGTAAATTTTATGCTTATAAGGAAAATGACATAGATGTAGAAATTTTTTGTTGGTTAGAGATAATCTAAATAGTTTATTTCGATTCCAATATCAATTCGGTTTCTTGCCAGGAAAGGACTCGTTCATATCATGTGATTGAATGTGCACGTATTAAGCCAAGTACCTTGTGTAAAATTTTCGATGCATCTCTTGTGAAGAGTATGTCTCCATCCATTGGACTAGGTCTTGCCATTGTTAGTTCCTCAAAGGGACCATTCTCCTGTAAAACAGTGCAAACAGGTACTTTCCAGGGGGAGACGCCTTACATAGAGCCAGATGGATCTTGTAAAGAGCAAGGCATGTTTGATTTTCCCATGGAGCAAGTTTCAAGTAAAGAGATTAGAGTAGACAGTAATGCCAATTCAGTAGAAATTTCTGAATTCGACAATGATTATGAAATCCAGAGGAGGAGGAAAATTGGTCTAGCAAACAAAGGAAAAGTGCCATGGAACAAAGGAAGGAAACACAGTGAAGGTAGGTTTTTCTGCAGTCTACTCTTATAATAGGAAACTTGCTCGGTCTAAATGGCATTGTATCTACATGTGCAGAGACTCGTGAGAGAATCAAACGGAGAACAAAAGAACCCTTGAAAGATCCTAAGGTGAAGTCATGTAAGAATCAGATAATTTACATACATTTACTTTATGGATTTCAAAGTTGGTTAAGAACTAATAATGCTTTCTTTATTGCCTTGTTAAATTATTCACTACTAAGGAGAATAATTTGTTGGACTGGTTACGTTACTATTATACATTATTCTTATGGACATAGTAGGTAACTTAGAAGAAGCCACTTCACAATTCTTATTTCTTTGATTGATACTAAACTTAGTTACATGATTAAATTGCCTTACCGCTGTTTTTTTTCTTGTCGACTTCTAATTTTTGAAGGTTAGAAAGAAGATGTCAGAATGTCCTCGTTCTCTCAGGTATTCTTTGTTTCTCCTATTCCACTGGATCATGAATGAAACCAACCTCTCACAATGATAATGGTATTGTTCTTTTGGCTCAACACGGCATTCTGTCCCAATGAAGTTTGAAGCGGATAAGGGTTCTGATGTTCTCTCGAAGAATAATCATTTAAGTACTAACATGTGTCCTATATAAGGTCACTGTATGAAAGACAAAAGCTCTTAGCTGCAGTATAGTTTAGAGACTTTTAAACAGCTCCAACTTATCAAAAGTCGAGAGAAAATCTTAATTTTGCCACATACAAGCTACTGTATATAATTTCATGCCAAATTGAAATATAGTACTTAAAAAAAACAAAAACACAGAGATAATTGAGGTTTTATATACTAATACATCTTCCCTAAATGGTTTCTCTTCTAGCATTTAGTTCATTTCCTCTTGCTCGTGACAAACTTTCACGGTGTTGATTTCTAAACCAAAGGTCTTTTCTTAGATGTGCGAAGGCATAAAACTAATGACTTAGTGGCTCACCCAATAGAACGAATATAACCAGTAAAATCAACTTTTAAGCTTAATGGTGGCAAGAAAACTAGGTCTCTTTTCTGCAGCAATCGAACCAAATCAAGAATACGCTCATCGCTCACAAAACTATGGGGGAAATGGCTACAATGGAAAAGATCAAGGGAGAAATTTTTGCAAGCATGGGCTGAATGTATTGCAAATGCTGCTAAAATTGGTGGAATTGAACAAGAAGAACTAGATTGGGATAGCTATGACAAGATTAAAAGAGAGATGGCCCTTGAACAGCTTCAGCAGGCTGCAGAAAAAGCGAAGGCAAAAGAAATGGCATGCATTCGAGCAGAGAGAGCATTACAAGCAAAAGTCGAAAAAGAGCGGGAAGAGAATGCAAAACACAGAGCAGAATTGAATAAGAAAAAAGAAAAAATCGAAGGAAGAAAAGAACAGCTGGTTGTTTCTCACAAGCTAAAACTCAGGGAGAAACTAATCAAGGTAAAACCCAATAAAAGTTTCATGTGAAACTGTGACGCTATTGAAGCGAATTATCTATATCATATCTGATCTTATTAATGTTCTTGTTTTCAATATGGATTGAAGTATTATTTTGGTTGCGTGGGTATAAGAAGACAAAATGGCTAAACAAGATAAGTGTAGAAAGTAAATATTGCAGGGTTCAGGTGACATTTAAAACAATGGGAACAATCTAATATTCATTGATGAAGATAAGTTGATTTCTTGTTTTAAGGTAAACAATTAGTGATGCTTACACATTTGGAAAGGGTAGAGAACCCTGGAATATCTGTCAGCTATTTGTTTAGTTTTCCGCAATGTGTACTTTATAGACGTGATGTTGCTTTAGTTTTTTCTGGGCATGGACTGTCACATAGGGAAGAAGGCTTTCTTGTTGTATAGTGTTCTAGGAATCCTTCAGTATGGAATTGCTTAAAATTGCATCTCACTAGTGTAGACCATTTCCTATCCTCTGTATTTTGTTTAGTTTGCCCAATCTCTACTCTCGTTTTCATGATAATTCTTATCTTTCGCTGTAAAGAGATTCACAGAAAGAAATCCGCGGTTAGTCACATAAGCAGTCAACAGAAACGACCTTGGGAGAAATTTGACATGGAAATCGTGAAAAGAGAACAACTGCAGAATGAAATTTCACTGGCACATCAGATTCAATTTGCTAAGAATACAAGAGCACAATGTTAAACTCAAAGAATCTTTCGATACTCTGTCTTCTGGACTTGAGTTCAGTTAGAGTACATCAAATTAGAGCTAATGTGGCTGCAAAAGGAACTTCAGATTACTCCAACACAAACGAAATTTTGTATTAACATCGTTTGTCCAATCTTGTGATCATTGCTTCAATAATTGAAACTTGCTTGTAATATTAACCCCAGTAAATTTTTGAACTAGCTTATTTGTTATTCGTCATCAAACAGTTGACTTCATATATTCGTATGTACCTTTGACAAAAAATACTTGGATCTAAAGGTTTTATACTGTCAATATGATCCCAGAGAAAATATTCAACTTCATCCATTGCATCCGTGCATAAAATCCACTTTGATTTTCAGTTATTGTGATTTCTGCTATCAAGAAGCCAAGAACAAGATTTTAAAGATGGAAAAATTCTCGTAATGTCATCCACAATCCAGTGGTGATAAACAAGAGTTCAAGCACGTAGAGTGAAAGTTAAAAAAAATTTAACAGATATTAGAAACATGAGCTCAGCCATTGCACATTCAAAAAAATTAAAAGCAACAATGTCAAACCCAAATTAGCATACATGATTACCATAGGAAATTTGATCTATAACATAGTTCATGGCAGTTCTTAGTACCCATAATATCTACATCATGTCTATCAATTATCTTGATGTTGGGGCACGTCTCTTCCAGGTATATTCTGGTTTTGGTGAGGGTTGCCAGCACCAAAATTTGGATCATAGTTCTGGTTCTGTCCTGGACCTGAACCCGTACTTGGACCATAGCTGTTCTGGTTTTGTCCAGGAACCGATCCCATGTTAGGACCATAGCTATTACGGTTTTGTCCAGGAACCGATCCCATGTTAGGACCATAGCCGCTCTGATTGTGTCCGGGAGCAGACCCCACATTTGGACCATAGCCGCCTTGGTTTTGCACTGGACCTGACTGATAAGGCATTCCTCCAGTGTTTGGTCCATTCCTGTACTGGTACTGGTAATTTGTTGCATTGTTGGGCACTCCTCCCATGTTATTCGGGGGGTAACTACCCATATTATTTGGGGGTCCTCCCATGTTGGGATGCTGCTGCTGCATACCTCCCGGGTGGTTCGGCAGCTGCTGCATACCTCCTGGGTTGTTGGGCGGCTGCTGCATTCCACCCATATTAGGTGGTGCAACCGTGTTGGGCGGCTGCTGCATTCCTCCCATATTAGGTGGTGCACCCATGTTTGGTGGGCTTCCCATGCGACCAGCTGGACCGCCCATATTGGCTCCAGAGTTCTGATTAGCCATCTGCATGTCCCTTCTTCTCTCAAAGTTTCTTGATCTATCGAAGTTACGAGGTCTATCATTGCGCCTGTTTCTCTCATTTGCCCGAGCATTGTTTCTCACCCACTCCTCATGGTATTTAGGGTCATATGGAACAGCCTGCCCATTTATAAACGGTTCCCCTGCAATGTACATATGAAGATGCATATTTGGAGATCATCAGAGATTTTAGTAGGAAGAAATCTGTACGTCTGAAATTTCACAAAGGCAAAAAAGTTCATAGAACATGACGCAAAGCACAAAGAACCAAATTCAACTAGAGAGAGTTTCCCACACAGATTAACAGCACAAGTGGTCCATGATAAAGGGGCGAGAGACAACAGAAATAAGAACTACATGTTAAGTAATAACATAAATATCATGGCTTGCATGACTTCTCTAGTGAAAATTTCAGAACCCCCAAAAAGAGTTGGTTTTCCTATCTTTCTGGAGGCCAGCACTGTATAATAACATTTTGCATCAGTTAACATCAACATTCAAGTCATTCAATTGAATCCAAAAATTAAAAAATTAACTATGTATTATCAATTGTATGAACCTTTTTGTAGGCAACCTGTCCAGTCCATCACTACATCTACTCTAAGACCATACAGCTGACCCGAAAACTAATAATTGCTAGCAACCATTTGTCAAGATTTTATAGAACTCAGTATGAACACAATCCTAGGATTCAGTAACAGTAACACCCGTTACCCTTGCACAATATAAAATGCAGCAAACACGAACCCAAAAGTTCACTGGCACAGTGTAGAAAGTAATAAATCCTGCCCAATCAAAAATGCATACGTATCTTTTAAGTACACGATAACACCTCTCAGTAACCATAAACAAATTGAATGAACCAGTTGGAGACTGAAGTCTTGGTAAAACTCGATGGTTTTAGGTATGTTAGGTGTAAGGGAAATTTCTAGTACAAAATAGGAAATACAAAGCATCCTACACATGTTGTGATAAGTAATAAAGTTTCTCCCAACCACTACAAAGAAAAATAAACAATAACGACCAAACACAAGCACAAACAGAATGGAGGTTCATACCTCCATAATCCTTGTTCTTGACATCCAAGTAGGAATCAGGAAGCACCCATCTAACTCTGGGCAATTCTGCATCATAAGTTGTTAAATAATCAATAAGTAAATCTCAGAAACTCCAAATGACCGAACAGGAAAAGAACAATTACCCTTCAACTTGCAGGACAACTCCTCACTCACAAGGGCTCCAAATGCAAAGTAATGACGAGTAGAGACCGAATAAATTTTCATTCTTGCTTCTTCCTCACTGGAGAAAGTTCAAAAGTTCACTCAACATAATGCAATGCTACAAACTTTAGTACAATATAGTCATGAAAAGAGAAAAAAATTAAATCAAAGTGTGTATCAACAAAGTATACTCCACCCAAATCATACAAGCTCTACTGATAACACCAAATGATAATCAAAAGGCCATCATGGGCACCAAATTCAAACATTTGACTAGAAACATATGTGTCGTATCAATTCTCAATGGACAGTGCAACAGCAAAATAAACCAAAAATATGGCAATCTTGGTCAGAGCTCAACCCCGAATTTTTGCATCTCTAAAATACAACGCAAAGTACCTAATTCACCCAACTCGAGCAGCAGATCGTCCAAACTATAAATCCCTTAACTTTTATCAAAAACCAATAAATTTAACTCCATATCATAAAATACAAAATCTTTACTAGTAATTCCTTTCGTTCCACAATTTTCAACTTCCTATGAGCAGTAAAACAAACAGATTTTACGACAGTCAAACTTAGCATGAATGAACGTTACTTTCCCATCAAACAGTACAATTTTAAATCCGTTTCGCACAAAATAATAAAACTACAAACATAAAATGTAAGCACAAAGCCAATCATCAACCTTCCAACGACCATGGCTAGGGTTTTGATGTAGCTGTCAATGATTTCATCTCGAGTGGGTTCTCCCTCGGGCTTTTCCATGACGATGAGCCAGTGCTCAAAGTCACACCCATCGAGCAGAATTGTCTCTTTCGGGGGTCGGTTCGACCAATTGGGATTTGGATCACTGAGTGAAGACGAGGTAGAACGGGTTGCGAATCCTCTAGAGGAGAACACTGGAGACAGTAAGCGGAAAGGGGAAGTGGACGCCGCCGCAAAGAGAGGGCGAAGCCGGAGAGCAAAGGAGTGCGGCGGTGCAGCAGATGAGACGGCGGCGTAGGAGCGATAGAAGCTGGCTGTTATGGTTTGTCTGGTTGTGGTGAATAGAGACCGAGTCAGATACCAAGATGCCATTTTAGACGCCATTTTAGGGTTCGATAAAGCGATAAACCCCAGAGAGAGTCGTATTGAGAAGATAGGAAGGGTTTAGGGTTCTGGATATTTTATACATATTGACTCGGAAGTTCCAAATGCCCCTGGAGTTGTGAGAAATTGCATAAATTATCTTCTCTCCTTATCGGGTTATATTTGCGGGATGGGCGCATCCGAATATATGTCGGTTTCTATGGCCCGTTTTGGGAGAGTACTATGAGAAAATTGTTGGAAATGACCAGATAATCCAGGTGTATTTGTAAAGTGACATTTGACGGTCTTTTTAATTAAAAAAATGAAAATTGAATTTAAAACTCAAATTCCCAAAATACCCCTCTTCCTTTATCTTTCCATTTGCTCAACAGTCGACCAAAAATAAGGAAAATACACGATCGATTCCTAATCGGTAATCAGTCGGGAGAACTTGCTAGTCCATTGCCGACAAACTACTTCTTGTTAAGGTAATCGTTACTATATTGAATATTTACTTGGATTAATGCTTAGATTTTGATAAAATGTGTGAATGATTCATTTGTGGGAGATTTTTTCAATATATTATTGGTTTTATAGGTAATATAGGGTTTAGATATGTGTTTTAATGGATGGATTTTTACATTTGTATTTCTCGTCGAAAATGGAGATTTTTCGACTAGAAAAGCTAGAGGATGCCGGCTACAGAGGCTGCCTGCATTTTGGGTGAATCCTGGCTATTAACAGTCGGTATGGCCCAGCTTAGTGGGCCGACTGTCGGCCCACTTTTTTTAGAATTTTTCAACCTAATTTTTTTTTACATATATTTAATAATTTAATTTTAAAAAAATTTTATTATTAGTTTTTAATAAATAATAATTTATTTAGTCGTCGAATTTAAATAAATTTTTTACATTTAATTTTTGTTTTATTATTTATTTTTATTTCCTCATTTTTTATAGATAATAATTTTTTTTGTTCATCGAATTGAAATAATTTTTTAATTGTAATTTTAAATTTAATATTTATTTTTATTATTAGTTTTTGATACATAATAATAATTCATTTACTCGTCGAATGTAAATAAATTTTTTACTCTTATTTTTTTTATATTATTTCCTCATTTTCTATAAAATAATTTTTTCGTTCTTCGAATTGAAATAATTTTTTTAATTGTGAATTTAAAATTAATAATTATTTTTATATATTAGTTTTTGATAAATACTAATTTATTTAGTCATCGAATTTAAATAATTTTTTAAGTTTTAAATTTTAATTTTATTAATAGTTTTGGATGATATTCTTTTTGTTCATCAAATTTAATTAATTTTTTAATTGTAATTTTAAATAATTGTTAGAAATTTAATTTGAAATTTAATATTTATTTTTATTAATAGTTTTTGATAAATAATATTCTTTTCGTTCATCGAATTTAAATATTTTTTTAACTTGAATTGATTAAAAAAATATTGATAATAGGAAAAAATTGACATTATTGATAATAGGATAAAAAAATTCACATTATTTATGATTTTAATTATTATGAATCTGTGTCTTGCGTATTGTAGTTACAATTTCGTTCGCTAAATTTTATGTCATTATGCTTTATTTTATTATTACTTGTACAATGTTATAACATTTTAAATTTTTACAAGATGAATTATCATCTCGACGTAGAGTTGAGACAGATGCCAGGCAAAACTACGTGGATAGTAGTTTTGACAGTTTCACTGTTGTATTAGAGCTGCCCGATGATCAGCATGCTGATATGCTACACCAATCCTTCCTATGGCCCTTGTACCCGTTGAGAAATCTACAATACTTGGGTCAGATTATTGATACACTTCTATGTCGATTGTTGAGTCCAGTCGATGGCGATACCCTCCACTTCGCAGTCGAGGGCAAAGTCGCCAATTTTCCGATGTTCGAGTTTGCTCTGATCACAGGATTAAAGATTACAAGCGATGAAGCAGTTGGTAATGAGACTCAAAGAAGAAATAGACTTCATGACGCTTATTTCGAGGGACAGGGAACTGTACTTCTTAAACAGTTGTTCGACGCAATTAGGAGGTGTGATCAGATGTTAGACAGACTGAAGTTAGGTCTGGTCTACATCCTTGAGAGCGTGGTGCGGTGTCACCATAAGAAGACTGCGATCGACCTCTTCCATCTGGAAATCGTTGACAACATCGATCGTTTCAACTACTATCTGTGGGGTCAAAGATGCTTCGAGGACACTGTACATGTCTTCACCAGATCGCACTCGAAGCCGAAGAGGGCCATGCGTAAGTACGACACCTATGGATTGTCCCTGACGGTGCAAGTAAATGGTTAACATAATAAATGTTAAAAAAATTTGCCTATTGAATTTGTATATAATAATTGTATGTGTTGTAAATCTGGGCATATGAGACCGTCCTCCTATTGGGTGTCCACTTTGCGAGACGAGGGGAGACACATTGCCCTCGAATGCACCATTGGAGAGCATCTCGATCGGAGGGATGTTCCACTGGAAAACAGTTATTGGCTATCATCGACGATCCTCAGGTGAGTATTATGCATTTGTAATTTATATTGTGCGTAATTTAACATCTGATTACATGATCATTAACTAGTTCAAATGTCAATATGTCAGTTTAAAGTCATAATTGAGTTGACGCCGTCGATGGAGGAGGAGGCTCAGGGTCTTGTGCGTGAATTAAGCGTTTCACACACCTAGGACAACCAGATGTCGGATCCATTCCACGACCGAGATTAGGTAAGCGAATTGAATAAAATCTATTAATTATCGTTTTGTATGAGTTAGCAATTACAAATTAAGTTAATAATTTGCAATGCTACTGTTTGTATAGGAGCGTGATCCAATTGATCGACGATCACCTCCGTCGAGGGCATCTCCTCCGCCTTCCCCAACCAGAGACCTTCCCCGTTAGGGGTACTCTTTTGATGATCTGTATTCCCGTCTAAGCAGATTTATAGCGGAGCAAATCGACGGGCTGCATCGAGAAATGATAGAGAGAATTGACGATCTGGGACGACAGTTGGTAGGAAGGGTCGAAGATTTGTCGAATGATGTTAGAGGGCTGTGTAGCCATTGTGCGGACCTTGAGAATGAGATTGCAGCACTTCAAGGTGATATAGCCGGCAGGCAATGGGTTGATGGAGATGGTGATCGGGGGGTGATCAAAAGATGAGGGTCATCGACAGTCGTACATGCATGATAATGATGCATGGGAATCATTTATTTTATCCATGGAGTGCTATGGGACGAGAGTGGTGGCAGAGGAGAAGAGCCCGTCGGGGACGGAGACTGTGGCAGATGAGGGAGTGGCCCCGTCGAGGACAGAAATGGTGGCAGATGAGAGAGTGGCCCCGTCAGGGACAAAGACGGTGGTAGTTGAAGGGATGAAGGAGGTGGCGAGTCTTGAGGTGGAGGAGGTGGCAGTGTATAAGGCAAAAAAGCGTGTAGTTGACATGCCAGAGGCAGTGGTCGGCAAGAGGCTGAAAGCGTCGTCACAGTACGTCGTCTCTCCCTTCACGGTTGAGACGAAGAGGAGGTACATTGACGGGACGTACCCCAATCTGTTCCAGGAGATCAACCATGCCAAGTGGAAAGTATTCGAGGCTGAGCGGCAAAGAATGTTGCTCGGGTAAGTATTGTATGATTTAGTAGAATACCAGAACTCGTATATGCTGCGTTTAACATTTTCTTTATTTTATTTCCAGACCCACGCACATGATAGTCGGAAGGATGATATCGGACGCATACAAGTGGTTCCATAATATCACCACTCAGGGAGCTTGGCTCGTCGACGATATAAGTGAAGTGTTATTGTTACTTTTTGTATACATTATGTTTAATTTGTTAAATGAAATAAGTATTTATTTCTTTATTTTTCTTGATATAACATATCGATTTGACATGGACTTGTTGCACGATCGAGTTGAGAGATATCCACAATCATTCTACAAGCCTGGCTGAATAATACTGAACGCCGAGTTCTTCCGTGCCATTACCATTGAGAATCAGTCGTTCCAGCTTCTGGGTAACGAGTATGTGCTTTCCGCGTATATACTCGAGTGGGTCATCGAGTTGTTACCGAGTGTTGGGGGAAGGTCATGGGAGGTTGTACACATTTGTACATTCTAGTGATCATGAATCAGCACTACGTTGCACTGAAGATCGTGTTCCCTAATTCGACGATATATGTGTACGACCCCGATCATTCATGTCTGACACAGGGGCAGTTCGAGTGGAACTTAGAGCAGGTGATTGTGATCATTCCTCTGATGGCTAGACATGCGGGCTTGACTGTAGAGGACAAACTAGCTATCGTGCGGGACACGACGACGACGAGATAGTCTATATCGTAAGTCTTTGTAATCTTTTTTTTTAATTAATAATCAGTTCGTACGTAATTGGAACCGATCTAACGCATATTTGTTCATTTTGCAGGAGCGATTGTGGGATTTTCACAATCAAATACATATAATTTTTTAGTATAGCACATAAGATTGATGGAATCAATCAGTCATGGATACAGAATTGGCAAAATAAGTTAGCGTGCGATTTATACGAATTTAATTGTGATCCATAAATTATTTGTAAATATTTTTTGTAATTAATATTTGTAATTATTTTTTGTGATTATTTGTAACTATTTTTCGCAATTATTTATTCATATAAATACTATTTATTTCAATGTAAATACGAGCTGAAATCTGAATATTGCTTATGCCGATGTAAATACTGTTTATTTCAGATCGACAACAATATCCAATGCTTTAATTGTCATTTAGGAGAACCTGACTTGGACAAAATTGGCGAATATGTCTTACTGATTTGCACCTACTATACCTACGCGGTCGGGGAAACTCTCCAGTAGATGGTATTCTAGACGTACTTGAACGTCCAGGACCACGTGGTTCAATGAGAGGTGGCGACAATGTATTGAACGCTCGAATATGATCGGGAACTTTCCACTCGACTTCGTTTAGAAGAGGAAATATAGTTTCAACATAAGCAGCTCTCCAATTTTCAGCAATATAATAAGGAGAGCACAATGTTCTCGCTGCAAATCCTCGATACATAGCCACCGTAACAGCACGCTCACATGAAAAACTCTCTAACTGAAATTGTTTACAAGTACATGTTCCATCAGTCAATTCTACCATGTATGCCGTATTACGTGCACATTCCACAGAGAAGTACGACTCGTCTAGTGGCTCGATATTTAACTTTCTCGCAACCTCTGCAACCTTGAAGAGCTTTTCCTCTTACGCTGGGGCTAGCACGCTCTTGCAATTATATGATTCCGCACGTCGATCGTGAAACCACTGCTGCAGTTCGTACGGATATTCTCAATCAGTGCGAGAATGGGTAACTCTCAATCCCTCTTAAATAATGCATTAAGAGACTCTGCGTTGTTTGACGTCATAATATTGTATCAACGTCCTAGAAAATATGAGCGCGTCCAATGTTTAATCCTCATTTTCGTTAAATAGTCCCATGCCGAGAATGATTTGCTTCCTATTTCAACTATGTACCTATTACTCTCTTCAATACTTTAAGTTTCGGCCGCTCTCCTGAATAGTGAAACAATGTTTTTGCCCCGATACCTGGTCTTAAGTTGCTTTGTATATGGTACGTGCAATATCCATGATGTGCATCGAAAAAAACTTTAGCAATACCATTTATAATAGATTATCTCCGATCGGTTACAAATGCAAGTCATCCACTTCCCCGATTACTTCCCTGAGCTTTGTGAAGAACCAACGCATCGACAAATCATTCTCGTTATCAACTATTCCGAATGCAAGAGGATAATTTTGGATGTTGGCATCTTGACATGTAGCAATAATCAACTTGCCTTGGTATTTAGATTTTAGAGTTGTACCGTCGACTAGAATTAGGGGTCGCATAGCATTTCAAAATCCTCGAATGCATTGTCCAAGAGCCATAAAGAAGAATTTGAAGCAGTTTTCAGCCTCCGTCTCAATAAAAAATGCTGAGTCAGGATTAGTTTTCTCCATGTTATGGTAATACCTAGCCAATTTAGCATAACTTTTCTCTGTCAAGCCCATTAAATCCTCCAATGCGCATTCTTTGGCCTTCCAGACCTTCTGGTAGCTCATGACTGCTCCGTACTCTCGACGAACATCGTTAATGATGTCCGATGGTCTGTAGATTATCTGTGGATCCTGATACTTGTGCATTATTTGTCGACCAATAAACTAAACTCGGGCTTGCCTGTGATCATTGCGACAATTCCCACTTCACAAGTATATTCCCGTGTACATTTGCGAATTATGAAGCACTTATTTGTGTCCATCTTCGTCATTCGCAAACACCAACTGCAACTATCATCTACCCAAGATAGCGTCAACAACGACCTATTAGATTTTTCACTCTAAACTCGAAATTGTATTTCAGTGCAATTAGGTGTACGGTTTCTTGCAAATCTTTTTTCGTTTCAAACAGTTACTCGACATACAAATCCTCTTTATTGGGAACAACACGTGAAGAGTTAGAGGATGGTCCACTAGATCTAGCCCCCGAGGTCCCACCCCACTCATGTCTCTGCCAGGATAAAGTAATCAACTCCTCATTTTTAAAAGTATTTGCATTTTCATTCACGTTATCACAAGCTGTGGAGGGGATTCTGTGTGCAACTATCTCTGAAATAATTACATCATCTTCACGAGCTATCTCCACCGTATCCCAAAAATCATTAGTATTGTGATCCCCACCTCCCGAGTCTACTTGTTCATCTTCAACGACATCCTTCCTTACTAAAGTCACGCAAAGAGGAGTCGTGTGCTTATTGTTCAATTCAATCAGATAATTCACTTCATAAACAGAAGAAATTATTATAGGTGGAATCAAAACTGATGTATGCTCGCTGAATTTAATTTTCAATTCCATGTTGTACTGAGAACGATCAACATTCAACTTATTCTGTAAATCATTATAGAGTTCAGTATACGATGTACCTGATGATATGGAAATTGCGATACTACCACGTTTAACACTTGTCCATTTTCATACCCATTGATCTTTTTCGTCCAATTTGAAATCACTAAAGTAACAAATTGGGACTACAACCACACCTGCATGTTGAAACATAATTTTTAATTACAAGAAAAATATCAACAGCAATAAAAATAACCAAAAAAAAGGTGAAAAGAAAATAGTTGACAAACGGCCGTCTAAATAGCTGGCTGTTAACATCAGTCAAACAACCAGTTAAATAGCCGGCTATTTGACCGACTGTTTGATCGACTGTTAAACAGCTGATTGTTTAAAAGCCGGTCAAATAGTTGAATCATCGACACGCGCCGAGTTGTTAACACTCAACACTCGTCCGACAAAGTATATGCCGATGAATTTTTTCTGGTCAAATGCTTAAAAAATTACAGATCTATTAAATTTTTTTATTTACATTACCATTAAATATTGAAATATAATTTATTGATTTAAATGTACAATAATTTTACGAAAACAAGATTAAATTTGTTTATATAAATTAATCGAATCGACGAGATTGATGTCCACAAATTTTTCGACTTTCGATTTTGATAAATTTTTTAGTTTCTGCGGTTGAAGCAGATGAAAGACGAGAGTGTTTTATTTATCTATGTTAGAGTAAACAGATAAGAAAAGTAGGAAATGTTTGGTTTTTATTTGTTAAGTAAAAAGGTATTGATTTTTTTTTTTTAAAAATAAACAACTTTTGTAATTATATAATGTATTAAGGGTATTTTTGTCTTTTAACATTGGATAAACCATTTTCATAATATTCCTTTGTTGAGAAGTCAATGTGAAATTTAAGTGATTTGACTGAGTCAATTTTAAAAGTACTCGGAGTATTATTCGGTTGACCAGATAACATTTTTGTTAATTTGAGAATTTTTTTTATTTTCTAAACTAAGAGTACGACTTTCTAAGTGCATTTGATTTTTTTAATTTATTTTATGGCTTGTCACAGGACCATTTTCAATTACATATTCACACAATAAAATATTATATACGTATATAAAAAAAATTCTTAATTTTTAACCACATATTCTCCTAAAATTACTATTCAAAACTTATTTTTCTACCAAAATAGTTGTCAAGCGTGCTCTAAAGTGTATAAAAGAAAAACATTGGATTTTTCGTTAATATGACAGAATAATATGAAGAGTGAATTGTACCCTTTTAGATTAAGTCCCTGTTTGATAGAAATTATAATTTAAATTTCTATCAAAATCAAAGTCGATAATTAATTTTAATTAAATATTTCATAAGATTCACAACTTTTCAATAACTTTCACTAACATCTGTTAAAAATTTGATTTTAATATCAATCAAATAGATGCCGACTACAAAAATTATTTAGAGACTTCTAGATTACACCAATTAATCATTTGTTATTATCAAAAACTCAATGAGCCAAAATGAACACAGGAAAAAGTGTGTAACAATCATTCATACCTTGTACGTCAATGCCTTTAATACACTCTTACAAAAACTCGTATAAAACAATTCTGAAGAATTATTTTTCACACTTCTTCTTGTACATGTTTGATAATAAAAAATTCGAATTCACCCTTCCTCAAATGTTCAAAATATGAATCGAATTATCACTATGCATCCTTTGATTAACTCTCAAAGAATTCATGCCAATACCTTATACCTAATTTGTTTACTTTTATTCAAATCAAATCTAATCTTGTGGTAAGTACCAAACATGACCTTAAACTCCTAAGCTGTTCCTCTCTTTTTCACCCCTTGTGCCCATGTTACGACGACAAGACAACTTCTGAGTTGAACAAAGTGATAGCTACAGAGCTCTAACCAAGGAAGAAGAAGAGGGTTCAACAAATATTATTTCTCCTGAAGCATACAAATTCATACTTCAAACAAAATCGATTACAAGCCCACAACATTAGATCTAAGAGTAGTAAATCAGGGTCGAAGTTATATCCTGTGATGCTTCATTCCAGGGTATCCGGTGCCCACCTACTTTTATAAACTTCTTTTTCCCTTCGGTCGATAGTTATAGGCTACATCGGCCAAAGCCAACTGCACTCCAAAGCATAGCCTTTCGCCACTATTTTCCTTTTAAGAAGTACAAGATCTTCAGAATAATAAAACAGCCAGCGGCTAAAAGTGTCCCCTTAAGTGCCACAATCACCAATACCCCTGCTAAATGCTAGAACTGTACCGTAGAGGGTAGCGCCGGTGCAACATCCTTTGCATCCATCTCCTGCGCGGTTCAGGGGGCAAACAAACAAAAGATTCTCTTTCACCTTCATCCTGCAAAATCTCAAAAGCATCTAAGTACATGTCACTTGACTGCGGGATATCTTCCATTTCATTCAAAAACTTGAGAGCAACAGCTATCGAGTAATCTGGAGCACAAACAGGTGCCGCCATAAGGGATCCCATTGGAATCTTTACATTTGTAAGCTCAGCAAGTTTAGCTACACAAGCCCTTAACTCATTCATCCATGGCTCTCCTTTATGTTGAGATTTTAATGTGGACTGCTGAGGAAGTTTTCCACGTGAAGGTGTCAGTTTTTGAACTCCACCATCGTCTTGTATTTCTTTAACAGCCTGATGGTCAAGATCAGATAACACGTCGGGTAGTAGTTCAATCTCAACATCAGCAGGTTGTTGGGTGGTTAATTGGCCAGGACCTAGATTATATTTCCACGGGAGAGAAAAAAGGTTCGATTTCGTATAATTTAATGTCGCAGGTAACTTCTCCTTTTTATCTTGTTTAAAAACAGGGCATATCCCATCACTTACATGACGGAGTAAATGAGTCGTCCCACTTCTGCTTGAACAAGTAAATAGCTTCTGGCAGTGATTGCATTGGCATTTATCACACGTTCCGTCCTCCTTTATGATCTTTGTGAAATGTTCCCAAACTTTAGATCTTAACTTCCCTTCTCTTTTGCGTTTCTCGCCAGTGCTTGCTTCCGATTGATAGTTGGCCTCAACATCAATTTCCTTATCTTCATCTGCCGTCTAACCAAAAAGAAAAATAACAAATTGCCAAATTTGATGTTAAGATTAACACAGAACATCTCTAGGTCCAAGGTGCTGTTCAAGTGCCAATATCAGTGTTATTGAGTGAACTATTAATCAGCAATCAAAGAATGAACCATCTTGAAAATCCACAATAGCCAAATGAACAAATCTAAAAGTCTTACACATAAATATAAAATATATCAATACACTAGGAATTTAAAAGTTCTCAAATTAGTAACCCCATAACAAAATTATAACCTATGGCTATAATTAGGTTATAATTAGACAAAAACTAGAAGTGTCTCATATCATCACTACCGATAGGACCTTAGGACCATTAAGAGAACCATCAATATATTTGATTCTTATGTTATCCTCTTCATTAAGATAAATTGTTTATCATTCTTTGGCACTATCCTCTCCTTCCCTATCCTTTTCATGTAGGGGGG
>NC_036242.1:5100559-5102345 GCF_002742605.1 Olea europaea var. sylvestris | reverse complement strand
TTACATAAAATAGCCCAGAACAATATTCAGAAAAGCCGAAACAAACCACACACCTAAGCCTCATGGAAATGAGGCATAAAACTTGACAAATGTGTCATGGCTCGCTCAACTCACCACACTACCACTCAAACCATTACAAATGCATTCTAGAATATTCTACAGCCTACTCTATAAATTGAGCACGTGAAGGGAGGATGAAAAAAGGGTTGAAGATTGTTAGTTTGGTGAAAACCGAAATTCCCCCCTTTCTTCTCTCTATCTCTAAATCTATGTTTTTCTTCTTCTCTTCATTTCTCTGAGTCTGTTTCTCTCCCTCTTTCTATTTCTCTAATCTGGGTTCCTCTGATTTTCTGCATCCCCCCCCCCCCCCTTCTTTTCTGTTTACATTTAACTATTTTATTGTAATTTTGTTTCAATTAATAGAATTACAGCTAGGGTTATTGATTCCCAGCTCATGACTTCAGTTGAGTGTTGATTTTGAGTTGAATTTATTTCGTTTTGGTTGAAGTTGAGCTCCAACCATAACAAAATGGAACTAAAGGCATAAGCTTCAAGGCATTTCTAACGTCCAGGAATCAAACGTAAGCCTCAAACAACTTTTTAAGCATTGATATCGTATGGAATGTGTCGAGTAAACGGTTTTTCAAATTGAAATTTTGTTGAATGGTTTTTCTTTATCTACCATTATCAATCAAACTAGCACATATCAGTACTCATAATACAGTAACAAAAATTTCTTACATTATCTACAACATCAATCTCTGCAAGTTTTATTTTCCTTCAACTCATTATAACAGCAGCAAACTGTCGAAAAGAAACTTGCTTAAAATGTATAATTCACAAACCAAACAGGGTAAAGAATCCAATCTAGCATTTATCTCGATTATTCGAAAACAAATTCATTCATTTCCTGATGCTGAAAAATTATCCACAAAAGATCAACTGGCAGCTTTTCCTTTGGTTCTTCTACAAGCCTTTCCTTTTTTTTTATTTTTTTCTAAAATGTAATATACGCAAAGTAATTGGGAATTTAATATATATAAGCCAAGACCGGATGCATATCATAATGAGCTAAATTAAACTTGAAGAGTACTCGCCTTTTCCATCAGTGGTCGGCGACGGTGGAAGCGAAATCTGGCAAATGCAAATCAAAATTCAGTACCAAAAAACCCTAGTAGAAAATGGTTGGATTTTTGCTGCTACGAAACAAGCCGGGCCCGAATGGGCCGAGTCGTCAAGGTCATCCTGGGCCTCATTGAAACTTCGGGCTTGAATTTCTTATGTAATCAGCCCGGCTCGACCCACTTTACTTCCTCCTCCTCCTTCCTTTTTGACCTTCCATTTTTGTCTATTCTTTCCCTCCAGCTAGATTTATCCTCGCACTGTGAACGCGTGTTCTATCGTATATTTTGGCAATGTTTGGTGACATTCTTTATAAAAATATATAAAAAAAAAGTTTTGTGTAATGTTGTAGGAGAATGAATGGTCAAAAAATAGGGAAACAATTTTGAATTTATGTGCATAATAATTAATTGTGTAACTATGCGATTAAAAGTGATTTGTAGAAAAAAGAGTTTGGAACGAACGGAAATGGCTCATTTTTCAAAATAAATAATTAAAAAAGTGATTTTTTAATTAATTTATTTGAAATTTATTTGTATTTTGTTTGAAAAATTTGGGAATATAATTGAAATTTGTTCTTTATTTTTCTTTTCTTTATTTTTGTTTATTTAAAGAGGAGGGTATATTTATCATTTTTCAATTTTTAATTAAGAAAATAAATGAA
>NC_036242.1:5092380-5100545 GCF_002742605.1 Olea europaea var. sylvestris | reverse complement strand
TTTTTAAAAAGTTTGAGAGTATAATTGTAATTTATTCTGTAACTTTTTTTATTATTTTATTCAAATATGGGGTATATTTGTCATTTTATACGAGAAATTTGATGAAAATGATAATTTTCGCAATAAAAATGTGAAGGTAAAGGTAGAAGTGTCAAAAAATGAAAGGTAAAGACGTTTTTCACAATAACATTAAAATGTAAGGACATTTTGTGCTAATAATCCATTCATTCTATCATATTTTTGCGTCTCCTTGCTACCTTCCAATCTCTGACCTTTCGCATGGTTTCTCACGTACTCCCCTCTGTGGTAGACAACTACCTATAGAGAAAAGTTGGTTATGGAGAGGGGGAGAAAAAGAAATATTGTTTTCATATATTATTGTTTTCATTTATTTATCTTATATGTTTTGTTTCCATATTAACTAAAAATAAAAATATAATTGTTTTCTCACAAAATATATATTTTCAAGTCAAATAATGGGCACATAAATTTGAAAGATATTGTAGAATCAATTTCTTAAGAAATAAAAATTGAAGATTCAAATACCATAGCATGTGTAAGTTATGACTTCGTTGGTAATTTTTCTTATTGAGTGCTTGTTTGATAAATATTGTTAAAAGTCGATTATTTTCAATTTTACCCCGTCTCCTCATATAAGTCTTAAATTATGGTTATCTTAAAGGCACAAGTCCGATTTCTTGAATCAAGAGGTTGACAAGTACAAATATATAACTCTCCTCAACGTCATGTTTTCAATTATTTCCTTGCAAAATTTCACGCATAGTCGGCAAAGCTTATAATTACTTATGAGTCGAATTCTACTTTTATCCACACATTCCATAGAATTTACACATTTTACCTACTTATTACACACATTTCATAAAAACCCACAAATTATAATTTAATAAGATCTTTGCCAAACGTGCTCTTCAAATATAGCCATTTAGGTCTTGTCCCATTTAACATGGTACGTGGTAAAAGGCAACAGTTAAAAGAAGTAAATGTTAGTTATTCAATTTGCTTAACACAGATTAAAAGCCCATAAATCTTGAAACAGCCTCTGCATTAATACTAATCTTAAAAGTTACCTACTTAATTTGTTCAATAAGTGAGTTAAGCAAAGAAAAAATATATATATAACTCTATAAAGAATCAGAGTCTAAGAGCATGTAATAGAACTGTAGAGAGGTGGCAGACTAGAGAAGGAGAGATGATCCTATAACAACTAACACCAACCCTCCATAGTCAATATACAGTTCACCTGCAAAAAACTGCACCCACTACAAAATTTTAATTTCTCGAAGAAGCCCTTTTTTTTCATCCCACAAGAAACCGAACCAACTCAACTCTTTAAGTCAAGCCAATGTTAAACCTACAAAGCTCTACATGCAAATTATCTATTGGATTCTCAACAAACTTGAATTATACCAAAATCTATCAAGAGGTTGGTATGTTAGCTCATCCCCTTTAATTTCGTTCTTTTTCTTGTTCTTAATTCTCCATTTTCTCTCTATCTCTTCAGTGTAACACCATGGAATTTCCAATCGAGGGGCCGGTTTATGGCGACACGGGAACATATGTTATACAGACTAAAAAGCTCTCCTATACTTTCCACAGTCTGTATGATGAATATAGACATTTTTTGTTTTGGAAGAGTGTTAAGGTGTCGCCAAGGTTCATCGTCAAGAATGTGGATTTCGAGGCGAGGCCGGGGGAAATCACAGCAATTGCTGGTCCTAGTGGAGCAGGGAANCCAAGGTTCATCGTCAAGAATGTGGATTTCGAGGCGAGGCCGGGGGAAATCACAGCAATTGCTGGTCCTAGTGGAGCAGGGAAAACTACACTGCTGGAGATTCTAGCTGGGAAGATTTCACCAAGGAAGGTTTCTGGTGAGGTGCTGGTTAATGATCATCCTATGCACATCGATAGTTATCGTAGACTATCGGGTTATGTTACTCAAGAAGACGTCTTATTCCCACTTCTCACCGTTGAAGAAGTCCTGACTTATGGTGCGCTTTTGAGGGTTTCCGGTGGGAAAAGAGTGGCTAAGCATAGAGTTAAGGTGCTGATGAAGGAGCTTGGACTTGAACATATATCTGGTTCAAGAATAGGTGAAGGTTCAAGCCATGGCATTTCGGGTGGCGAAAGGAGGAGGGTGTCAATTGGGATGGAATTGGTCCACGACCCTGCGGTTTTGCTCATTGATGAACCAACTTCAGGCTTGGATTCAGCATCGGCCCTTCATGTTATTTCTCTGCTGAAAATGATGGCTGTCAATCAAGGTAAAACAATTATCTTGACCATCCATCAACCTGGATTTCGAATCCTCGAGTTGTTTGACAGACTTGTTTTGCTCTCAAATGGATATGTCCTGCACAATGGTTCACTAGATTTACTCGAAGAACGGCTCAAAAAAGCTGGTTATCACATACCTCCACATATCAACGTGCTCGAATTTGCCATCGATATCTCTAGCAGCATAACCATACAAACTTCAGAAGCTCCCAACAGCAAGCCCGTTTTCGAAACTGATGTTGAAAGTGAAGGAAGTGCAGATAATAGTTGTCACAGTGTAAGAATTTCCACTTCCTGTGACAAGAAAAAATTTCCATCTTACTCGAATTCTCAATTTCGGGAGGTTCTAATTCTTGGGGAAAGATTTTGTAAGAACATTTTCAGAACCAAAGAACTCTTTGCAACACGAATAATTCAAGCTGTGGTAGTGGGATTCATACTCGGTACAATATACATGAATGTCACCAATAATATAGGGAAGGTTGCTTTACAATCCCGACTTGGATTCTTCGCTTTCAGTCTTAGTTTCTTGCTATCCTCCATGACGGAGGGTCTGCCAATTTTCCTGCAAGAGAGAAGAATATTGATGAGAGAGACATCAAGAGGAGCATATAGGGTATTATCTTATGTTTTAGCAAACACCATTGTGTTCCTTCCTTTTCTCTTAATGGTTGGTCTACTCTTCAGTACCCCAGTTTACTGGCTAATCGGCCTGAGGCGCGACTTGGATGGTTTTCTCTATTTCTTCCTGGTGGTTTGGGTGGTTGTCCTAATGTCAAATTCTTTCACAGCATGCTGCAGTGCACTTGTGCCAAACTTTATAATGGGTACATCAATAATTGCAGGGCTAATGGGGGCTTTCTTTCTCTTTTCTGGGTATTTTATTGCTCAAGAGAATATACCCAGTTACTGGATCTTCATGCATTACTTGAGCCTGTTCAAGTATCCATTCGAGAGTTTGGTGATAAACGAATATGGAGGAAAAGGCAGCAACAAGTGCTTGGAAATTTTAAGAGATCACTGCATCCTATATGGAAATGGGTACTTGAAACAGCAGGGTCTTGAAGAGTCACAGAAGTGGACTAACATGGCTGTGATGTTGGGTTTTGTCTTAGGTTACAGAGTGCTCTGTTTTCTTATTTTATGGTTCAGATGTTACAGAACCAGACATTAAGCATAAAATTCCCAGCAAAAAAAGATAGCTCATTCTAACTTATGTAGTACACTGGGAAGATAATATTTTTTTAATGATCGGAACACACAGATATATGAAAAAAAATATTCTTTTGAATGCTTTAACATATTGCTGATATTGGTAAGCATATTCCTCCGTCCCACTTCTATCAAACTAAGTATGATATTGTTATTTATTTTCACTCGTTTATTTAACATGTTATCCTATCACAACAACAAAATTAAGAGAAAATGACATACAAATCAAAATTGACGCTATTCTTGTCCATTAAAATATATACTTTTAGTACAAGAAAATCATAAAGAGGTGAACACTCCTGTCAAATCTCTACCAACAACATAATTGGTTTGGTTTGACTCCAAAAAAATTATTTTATTTTTAGAATTTTTGCAAGAACTTGTACAATCAATCTCATTTCAGTGGCCTTAAAATGACAGTACACAACTCAGATAGGTAAATGAACGAGAAAACAAGAAGCTTTTTTTGGCCACCATCATAACCTTCTCAACTCAATTACTTCGATCATATATTGAAGTGAAAGTCATAGTGGCATACGTCGTGCTTCTGTTTTGTGAAGATGACTTATCTAGATTTCCCCAGGCAGGTGATGTTGTATTACTATTTACAGCAGTTAATTCAGAGAGTATGGCTGGTCTAGATATCTTCTTCTTGCGCAAGTCCATCTCGCCTGTAAGCAATTTCAACACGGTAGACATGGCTGGACGGCTTTTTGGCATGTCTTGGGTGCATAAAAGGCCAATCTTTAAATATCTGCAAGCCTCATCCATATCGAAGTCGCCTTCAAGTGTCATGTCAACCAATTGAACCAGCTCCCTTTTCTCGTATAATTTCCATGCCTGGAAAAGAGTTTCATGGTTTAAGAAGGCTTACAGATAGAGGAAGAGAAGCAGTAACTATTTAGCTACCAAAAGAGTTTATCAAGGAAGATAAAATTATATTCTGGTAAAATCTAAAGTACCCACTATCCATAACACGAGCCACCCTGTTCATTTTCATAATTTGATTGCGTTGGACTCTGAAAAGTTGCTCTAGTTACCTATGTTAAATGAACCGAAGGGGGGGTGCTTTGTCTGAGAAAAGACAGAGGTGTGAGGAAAACCTTGTTATCTCATTCGTCAATATAGTGAAAAATATGCAACACCGAGTGAATGTACCTCTCACATTAAGAGTGAACCACAATAAACCTAAGTCTGCGCGCGTGTTTGTGCGTTTTTCATTTCATTCATTATTGCTCTCCAGGTTAGGATTAAGCTTAACCCCTAATGACTTGCATAAATTCCTTATCTATCTGACTAATACCCCGTTTGGCCCCCACTATTTGGATTTACAATGGGGGGAATAGTGTTTTTTTGAAAAATGAATGGTTGTAAAAGAATGAAAAATTTTCGATTTACGTGTAATATTATTTTATTGAAGATTGTGTGGTTGAAAATGGAAGAGAGAAAAATTTAAATTAAATTGATGAATTTTAATGGGGGCCAAACGATGGCTAAGTTGTAAGCCAATACTAAGATTTTTGTCTTTTCTTCCTGACCAAGCTTTTGTCCGGTAATATCCAAAGTAAACAAATTCCCTTCTAATAATTGATGGAAGAAAACTGCAAATCCAGACCTCCATACCGTTTCAAGAAGATAACGTTCTTCAACAGGCAATCTCTTATTTGTGTTGCATCTTCCACTGACAATTTCCAACAGGAGAACACCGAAACCATAAACATCTGCTTTTCTCGTCAACTGGCCTTGCATCGCATACTCAGGGGCCAAATAACCTCTGCAACGAAAATAAACAGTTCATTCATTATATAATACACAGTTAACTGCAGTTATACACAACGAGATACAAGATACCGTAATTAAGAGGCCAAAGTCCATAACAAATGTCTACAACCATTGCCTTCGTAATATCTGAATTTCTCTCATTGTGAAAGACATATTACAGTACTGGATACCTCATGCACATGTGCCATAAGTATACTAAATTTTCCAAATTTCTGAATTCAAATGGCATATAATCACTGCAGGTGACAGCCTAAAGAATGTCATCTAAATCTCTATTGATAATTGTAAATAGTAGCATGATAATATCTTTCATTCCTCATTGACATTTCTCCCATAGTTTTGCTAAATATAGATAGAAGGCACATTTATTTTCGATATCGAGGGTCAACAAAATTATTTCGATTTCCAAACAGAAGCACAAGAATTTCTGCACTTACATTGTGCCAGCTACACGTGTGCTAATATGAGTCAAGTTATCTGGAAAAAGCTTAGCCAGACCAAAATCTGAGATTTTTGCAGTTAGGTCTTTGCCGAGGAGAATATTGCTAGGTTTGATATCTCTGTGAATAATATGAGGTCGGACTTCCTCGTGGAGGAATGCAAGCCCTCGTGCCACCCCTATGCAAATTTTAGTCCGTGTTCTCCAGCTAAACTGAATGTTACTATAACCATCACCTGCATATAGAGATATTTAGCTATTACAATCTAGACAAGAAAAATGAGAGTACAAATATGATGTTATGAGCCGTAAATTACCTAGGAGAGTTTGAGAAAGGCTATTATTCTCTACGTAACCATAAACCAATATTCTATGGTCCCTTTCTGCACAGCACCCATACAACTTCACCAGGTTCTCATGTTCCATGCCTGATATCGTTATTATCTCTGTTAAGAACTCACGGACACCCTGCTTTGACTCGACAGAAAGAACCTTTATAGCAGCCAAGGAGCCATCCTTTAGCCTCCCCTAAAAGTTAGAAGATAATTTGAGTGCGCGTCTGAACAAGAATCATCAGTTTTAAAACCAAACTCCCAAGAATGAGGATTGAGCAAGAAGCTGCACATTACCTTGTAGACAGAACCAAAGCCTCCTTCACCGATCTTATTTCTTGGATTAAAGTTTTCTGTTGCAAGTTGTAATTCTTTGTAACTGTACAGTTTTACATTTTCCTCACTTAAATTTTCTGTATTCCTCTCTGAATTTCCATTCGAAGCTCTGTTACAGGCACATGCTGAAAAGACGTCCAAAGTTAATAAATATCATAGCTTGGAAAATGTGATTTGATGATCTAAATCACAACGAAAAGGACCAGGAAGCTAGCAAAGTTAAGATGATTCTGACCGATTATTTTAGTTTCAAGGATTGGCACTATCTCAAAATCTACCTTTTTTAAAACCCACGTTTTGCTTTGCTGGGGAAGAAGCTTTTTGTTTGAAACAGACAGTAAAACAAGTCATCCAACCAGTCTCTTGATGTCAATCGATACGTCAAATTATATATAATTCCTCCCAGTCAAACTTCAACCATCAAGTGAACAGCGTTCACCTATGATTTCACCAAAATTTGATCATAGCTAAAAAGAAGAAGAAAAGGAGAACATCATGGAAATGATTCTACCTTAGCACAATCTAGTTCATAATATACTAAATTAACAAAAAGTTGAGGTTACTAAAAGTAAATTAAAGAAGAAAATCCCAGCCAATTTAATGAGTCAACGACCTATATTATCCATGGAGTATATTATCAGATACAAGAAAGACCTTTAAAACATCAATAACTGGACTTCTACAAATGCAATTTTATCAGAACCAAGAAACTGCAAATTGAACTTATCATCATCCGAACATTACTTTTTTCCGGTTTTTCTCAGCCCAGATTTCGTCCCTCAAAAGAGGAAACCTCGTAAGATTGCACAAGAAAACAATTCAATTGTAGATACATTTTTCCCCTCAAAATTCTCGACCTATTACTCGGTGTGACAACTGCAACAGCTATAATTTCTCCCGGCAAAAAAAAAATTAAAAAAAATAAATAATAATAATAGCAAGTGGAGATATAGGAAGAACAGCAAGAACTCTTAATACCTCAAGCATTCAATATTAGACATGATCGAGGACATTACAATCAACGAGACTTTCTTTTCTTTTCTTTCTTACTACTTCCTGATAGATACGATTGCAATTTTAGTTTCTTCTTTCTCCATAGAATAGTCCAATTCGACAATTGTACAATCCATTTTACCAAACAGATTATAAATTTTCTTGATAATAACATAGCCAAGAATTAATTTGGCAGTGTGGAAATGAACCCTTGATTCATTTCATCTGAAGCTAAGTACAACTTTTAAGATTCTCATACAGATCAAAACTCAACGAATGGCCATGAATCAGAACTACTAATTGGCACCGAAAAATACGGCAGATTAAAAAATAAATAAAAATCATTTACACAGGGAATTCTGTAAATATATGACTAGACACTTACCTATTTGTTGTATGGTTGTGCTGGCGAGGAAGAAAATGGTTCAGCACAGAGACGGATAGAACAGAATCATATGTATCACAATATATTAAATAATTGGTGCAGTTGGCTATTGAAATCTAAGTTAAATAATTAAAGGTTGAACCCTTGAGGGCTCCATCGCTTCGCTACTGAAACGTTGTGAGGGAGGTAAATCGTGGGATGTACCTTGGTAAGTCAGAGAATAAGAGTTTGTTCGTATATTGGTGCCTACAAAAAGTCCAATTTCATATCTCAAGAATCAAATTCTTACACTGCGATTGTCAGTAAGGTTGAGACTACCTCACTCCTATACTTTACACCACTGAATTATGCCCCAATCTGAGTTAAATAATTGTTTGAAACTATAGCTGTT
>NC_036242.1:5069095-5090684 GCF_002742605.1 Olea europaea var. sylvestris | reverse complement strand
AAAATCAAGAATATTGAAATAAGGGTAGTTAGCACAAAACGTCCCTACTTTTCGATATTTTTGTGGAAAACGTCCCTAACTTTTTTGGCAGATTACACCCTCACCTTTACCCTTTTTTTTGCGCAAAACGTCCTTCTATCAACTCCCCATTAAAATGTTCCGTTAAATTAAAAGGTAATTAGCACAAAAGGTCCCTACCTTTCAATATTATTGGAAAAAACGTCCTTACCTTTCATTTTTTGGCATAATTAGCACAAAAGGTCCTTACCTTTCAATGTTATTGTGCAAAATGTCCCTACCTTTAATTTTTTAGCATTTTCACCCCTACTTTTCACCTTTCATTGCGAAAAAGGTCATTCTCATCCTTTTTTTTTCAATAAAATGACGATTTTATCCTCCTATTCAAATAAAACAAAAAGAAAAAGATGAATAACCAACTGCAACCACAATCCTTAAATTTTTAAAAAATTACAAAGAAATCATAAATTCCCAACCACCACCACTTTCACAACCTATCAAGTTGCCAACTATAAATCAACATAATATCACCTTTCTATCACCATTCCCACCAGACTTTGCCACCGTAAATATGGTTGTTTTGGACAGATTGATGACTAATACTATGGAGGAGGATATTGAGAAGAGTGAGGTGAGGCTGGTGGTGGTGGAGTCCGATAGGAGTTGTAGCCGAAAGGTAGTGCTATATGGATCTATAGGTGGTGGCTTGGTGGGGTTATGAAAGTGGCGGTAGTGAAAAATTTAGAATTTATCTGTAATGTTTTGAAAGATTTAGGACTATGATTACAATTAATTAATTATTTTTCTTTTCTTGTCTTTTTGTTTTATTTGAATAGAAGGGTAAAATCGTCATTTTATTGAAAAAATGGATGAGAATGACATTTTTCACAATGAAATGTGAAAGGTAGGGGTGAAAATGCTAACAAATGAAAGGTAGGGACGTTTTGCACAATAATATTGAAAGATAGGGACCTTTTGTGCTAATTACCTTTTAATTTAACGAAACATTTTAACGGGGAGTTGACAGAAGGACATTTTGCGCAAAAAAATGTAAAGATGAAGGTGTAATCCACCAAAAAAGAAAGGTATGAACGTTTTCCACAAAAAATCGAAAGGTAGGAACATTTTGTGCTAATTACCCTTGAAATAATAATTATCGAACCAAAATCTTTCATCTTCCAGAATTCAAGTGAACTCAAATCTAACGGTCTAATGTTAAAAAAACTTTAGACTTGTTAGGGAGTGATTTTTTATCTGAAAAATTGAATTTTTGACCGTTATTTCATTATTACATCCGTCATATGTGACTTCTTCTCTTATAGGTGAACCTCACTTTTCTCTTAACGATCAAAAAATCAATTCTCAAAATCACTCATAAACAGGCTATTAGTAAAATATAAAGTAGATACTCAAAATATTCTTGATTATGAGTGTCATTTTTATTGAAATCAACTGCCTTTATAATAATCTTTTTTAACCTTTAATAAATGGACCTATTAAAAAAATAATCCCAATTTTAAACTTAGTTTAAAAAATGTTATCGATACAATAATTATTTTGAAGACGTATTATTTAGATGAAGTACATGATAATATTAACAAACTCAATACTCAGAAGCATACATGCATTCGTAGTACTAGCTAATAATATTATCAAAACGACAAGCGCACAGAATACATAACATTTCCCTCTACAAAATGACCATTTATTACTTTGTAATAGCTTACACACAGAACTCAAGACTGTCAACTTCATTCGAAAGATGAGTAACAAGCCCAGAATACAGAACATTTCCCTCTCCAAAGACTCATTTATTACTTTCTAATAGCTTAACAAGATTACATATCAAACTCAGACTGTTAACTCCATTTGAAAGACAATACTCATCGAGAGAGTCGAGGTGTTACCAGAGGCGTGTGCTACAGCCTCTACTGCTGTACAAAAAGCATAGTCTTGGCCAGATCTAATGCTTTCTTTTGTCCGAATAGTTTCTCTGTGATCACCAAAGAAAACTCCATGGCTGTTCCTGGACCTCTGCTAGTGATGAGATTGCCATCGACCACAACTCGATTTTCTGCTTCGCTTGGATCCGACAGTTTGTTGCACATAGCTGGGAAAGCAGTGGCCTTCTTACCCTGTGTAGGCACCACGATGAGAGAAGAAGACACAGAGTTCTAGAAGGGCAAAAGAGGAATTCTACAACAAATGATACCTTCAACAAGCCATGGGGCTCAAAAACTAAAGCTGGCGAAGCACATATTGCCCCATAGGGTTTATTTGCTTCCCTTTGCTTCTTCAGTGAAAATACGAGCTTCTCTGATTTGGCAAAGGCTTGTGCACCACCAAGTCCGCCCTGCATAAGAGCGGTACGTGATGAAAATGATCACTTAGATTATGAGGTTTTATTTTTAATTTACAACCACAAATGATGATAAAGGTCCTATACTTACAGGCAAAACAATAAGGTCATAAGAACGTTTTAGAGCCTCGTCTAGAAGAACGTCCGCGACAAGTTTAACTTTCCTGGAAGCCAGGATTTCTAATTTATCTTCAACAGATGCCACCACCACTTCAGCTTTTGCTCGTCGTAGTACATCTATCATTATAACAGCTTCCATCTCCTCGGTTCCATTAGCAATGGGTACAAGAATCTGCAAAGGCAAACGCATAAATTGTGATTTGGATATAGAAGCCAAAGATCCTACTTTTAAAAAGTGTAGCAATTCAGTTGAGCCTTTTGTTCAGGTGAGGAGTCCTCTATTGGTAGTACTTTCAAGGTCACTCCAATGTTCAGCCTTTAAATTCCCCCACACCCCCTCCCATTCTTTCTTCATCCGTCCATTAGATAAAACATCAAACTACAAATAAGAAGGAAGCCAGATAATGAAACAATGCTGTCTATAATTGGATACAAGTATAAGCTAGGCTGATAACTGAAAGAGCACATCGATCCAATGCTTCCGCTGAAAGTTTGAGAGATCCCAATAAAAGAATAAAACATCTCGACAAGATAAAAAGAAGTCTGGTTGTTGGTTAGTACTTGCATGTGCAAGTGAATCGCAGAAAAAATTGCCACGGAAAGGCAGCTTCTACATGGTATGGACAGACTACATATATACAATTTGAAACAACATTGCAAGTATTAGACCAGCAGATAATAGAAACAACAAACTCAGATACCTGTGGACTATCCCCAAATGTCCACTTGATTGGTTTTAGCTCAGCGAATGTATACTCATCCCCGTGATTTGAGCGCATAACCTGATTACAAATATAAGCTGTCAGAGTTTATCAAAATAAAAAATGTAAAAAAATGAATCAAAGATGAAATGAAGAAGGGGCTTATGACGTTCCCACGAAGAAGAGTAAGAAAAGTAACAGAAATGGTGCACACATAAAAGTTCAGTGAACCAGTACAATTGTAACTATTGAACATGTGATAAGGATACTTCCAGCATTGAACTTGTGAAACTCCAAGGTGCCAAGCATATGATGAAATTGAAGGGCCGTAGGCAAAATTTTGATGCCTATGCAATTGAAGATCCAGATTTTCTACAGAGGTGGCACCGAGCGTTATCAGGCACTTGAGCAATTTAGAAACCCATAAGACAAATTCAAGGAGATGACCTGCCCTACATTTTCTTAGGCAAAAATATGCAAGGAATCCATCCAGTAAAAAGGAGAGAGGCAGCTAACTTGCTTCAGAAAGTTTTAGGGTGTTTCAATAGACTAGTCTTTCCCAGTTGGCTCTTAATAAAACCTACAAGGATAGCGTCTTAGTTCATCTCTCCATAAGGTCATATATCCTTTGTTATCCACACAATCATGTTACTCCTTATCTCAGAGTCTAAACTTAGGAGATTCCTCTTTACATTGTCCATGTGAATGAAAGAATTCAACCATGTTTTTTGGCTCGCTTAAACAAGTATACTTGTTTGGAATAGTCTCCATATCCCTATTCTTCAACCTTATATGTGCTACTTCTAACCATAGAGATGGTAATGTATGTCCCTCAGACCACATACTCGTAATTTGACACAGCTACAGGTTCACTAAATGATATTGCCTTCTATCTCCGAGCAATATCTGTGAGTGCATTACAGGGCACCTCTTCTGAAAACAGGGCTAGCATCACTCTCACCTGAACTGTCCTTAGCAATTTAGATAAATTAATTAACATGCATAATGGGTGTTTGATAGGCATTTTTATGTAAAAATGCATTTTAGAATAGTAAATTAATGTGAAATGTGTGGTTGAGAAATAAGGAAAAGTTTTTCATTTACGTATAATATTATTTTAATAAAGAATGTGTGGTTGAAAAGAAGAGAGAGAAAAATGCATTTTGAAAAAAATGACTATCAAACGGGGCCTTAATAACCTGATCAATAATCCGAAATCAATTCTACATCCATTAGAACTAGAGAATATGAATTGTGATTATCCCTACTAATCAAGAAATGAAAAGTGCAGATCATGCTAAATTACAAGAGGCAACATTACCAGTGGTCCAGAAACTTCATCAGCTTTTTCCTTCCCATAAAGTAGTTCGACCAGGGTTACAGAATACTCCATAGCTGTTCCTGGTCCTCGACTGGTCACTACTTTCCCATCCTTCTGGACTCTTGATTCAACAGCAGTAGCAGAAGATGATAGCTGCTCCATAAATGATGGGTAACAAGTTGCCTGTTGAGGATAATCGCCATTTCAGTCACTTAAGGAAGATCGTCGATCGTCAACTATAAAAGCTTCGTACAAGCAAGTACTAGGAAATAAAAAAATAGTGTAGCTATTCTTGCTTACTTTCAACCCCTTCAAGAGACCCCATGATCCAAGTGCAACTGCAGGAGCTGCACATATTGCAGCATATGGGCGGCCATCAGCAGCCTGCTTCTTCACCATGCTTTCCAATGTTTTGCAATCTCTAAGTGTGGCTGCACCAGGCATTCCTCCCTAGACCATAGTTGCATTTTAATAACAAGTTTTCCAAAAATAAATTTATCGTTGAAAGATGATCTGTACTAGATATGGTACGTAGCTACTAGCTGTATAAATTGCACCCATAGCATCAGAAGCGGATATATCAGTTCAGGTTTTTGGGTAAATAGGTATATTTACAATAGACTTAATAATAAACATTAGAGAGCTTCTAACTATTTAAAACAAACAATTCCAGAGTTAGTAACTTTCAATATTGTATCCAAAACTGATAGACCGCCCACTATATTTACATACACGAGGAGAAAGAAAGAAAAAAGGTGATACAGCCAGCAGGCCAGGTGCAAGAGTTCATGCAGGGAATCAAACTTAGTTCTCTTATCTATTATCAGTTAGTTACCGGGGGTATTATGGGGAATTGAGGGAGTGAGGAAGTGTCAATAAATGTGAGAGTAGGGGGGCAGGGAAGGAGCATTCACGTTTGTTGAGTCTTGTGGGGAGAGACCAGGCCTCTTGAAAGCCTTTTGTTTCCCCTTTGTTTTCCAGTACTTCATTCAAGGAAGTAATAGTTTATTTCATTGTTGAGTTCTTCTTATTGCCTAGGGTCCTATCAAAAACCAAAACCAAAACCAAAACCAAAATCAAAATCATCAGTTTTCATTCAATTGTTGATCACGCATATATAAAAGTTTGATTAACTACTAAGCAATTATTAGTAGAGAGTGGCAACAGATGCTGATTTGTCGAAGAAAAATGAATTCCAGATTATTCACCCGCTGAGTAAAAAATATTAGCTGCCAAGCATACTTGCACTCGATCATCCGTGAATTTTTTGCCTAGAGATATTTAGATAGATCAAATAAAAATAGTTCATTTAACAACAAATTGGCAATTTATCAGCCATGAACAAGCCAGTCTAGTAAATGTATAATTTAGCGATTCATTGTTATAGAAATCCATCAAAATTTCCAATTCATAGAAGATTAGAATCTGAAACACTAGTGCTCAAAATAATTAGATACATAAAGCATACCGGAAGAGAAATAAGATCATACGCAGTATCAGCGCAATCAGAAATAAGGGCATCGCCGACGATTTTCACTCCGTGACAAGCATCAACACATAGCTGTTTCTCCACCGACGCGACGGTCACATCGGCGCCAGCTCTCCTCAACACATCAATAGTTATCACAGCCTCCAGCGGCTCCGTTCCATTCGCAACCGGCACCAAAACCTAAAGGCAACGACATAGTAGTCAAATCATTAAATTATCAAGCAACAGAATCAGCAATAATTCATTTGAACATAGAGTACAGCCGAGTACCTTCTTAGCAGAGGAAGCCATTACTGTAAATGAGAAGCGTTTGATTTTACTGCGGGAGATGGAGTGCGTGTGTAAATGTGACGAATGTAGGGGCCGTTTGGTGATAGATATAAAGGGGGCAAATGGAGTGAGGTGGCGCAAACGTAGTGCTGCCATTTTCTATTCTATTTTTTTGATGTGTAAAGGTAGTTCGAGTTCTCTAGAGACTGGATAGATTAAAGATTGAGACACTCGAGAGCGAGCCATTTGTACATTCTTTGCTGCTTTGATAAAGATAGACAAAGTTACACGCACATGATTTTTACTTTTACTTTTCTATATTTTGTAAAAGAGTTTTATAAAAAAAAAAATAATTTAGGCACCATTTGATAAACATCAATTTTTTTTTTATAGAAAATGGAATTAGAATGTCAATATCTAATTTTTTGTGTGTTTGATAGTGTTTTATTTTCCATGAAAATTAAATTTTTGAATTTCTTGGGAATTGTAATTTTCTAGCTTTTGTGGGAAAATCTAAGAATCGATTTTCCAGGTTACTATTGACTTTTTTTTTTCCTCTTTTTTGTAATGAAAACAAATTTTAAGAATTATTATAAAAAAAATTTTCCTTTAATTGACAATTTTCATGTAAAATAAAGTCAAACAAACATCAAAAGATAGATGATTTTCTTGAATTTTTTTATTTTTTTAGCAATGAAAATAAATTTCATCTCCAATACCAATAATTTCATCCTTTTAATTGACAGTTTTCATGTAAGATAAAGTTAAACGAACACAAAAAACACTTTTATTTTAACATTTTTCACGTGAAAAATTATACCAATCAAATATAATAATTTACAATTTTTAGGAAAACAATTTCTAAACAATTTAATTCCCTGAAATTCGTTTTCTTTCCACCCAAATTCTATCTTTTCAATCAAACGGACTCTTGGATTAACTTTCTTAAAAAAATCTTTTAGTCACATAAAATACTTCCAAAAAATTATTTAAATATATTAAAAATCAGTGTCTTAGAGCCTGTTTGTTCTCATTATGAGAGAAATTATAGAGTTTGAATAGTATTTTTTGGAGAATGTATGGTTAAAATTTAAAGAAATTTATTGGTTTGCATGTAGAATATTTTATAGTGTAAATGTGTAGTGGAGAATGTTACTATAATAAATAATTTAATTTATTAAAGAATGTGTGTTGATGGAAAGCTTATGGTTAAAAAATAAGAAAGAATTCTGAATTTAAGTGTAATATTATTTTATTGAAAAAATGTGATTGAAATTATGTCAAGTCACTGTTTAAGAATGTTTTTTATTTTATTTTATTTTTTTAATGTGGGTCAAATAAGGCCTTAATTTGACATTGAGAAACGAAAACTAATTATTTAATTTATCTAGTTAATGGCTAAATATAGACTGTATTTCTACTTTATTTTACACTTAATCAATTGGATGAGTCAAATTCATTCGTTAATTGATCTAGCAAAAGTTTAGCCCCAGTTCCAATGTCCCAATTGTTTGATACATAGCCACAAAATATTTCAAAATACATTTTTAGTAGTAACAGACTTATGATTTGTTTGTTTGTTTGTTTTTTATATAATTTAATTAAAATGTTCATGGTTACAATATAACAAAATTTATGATCGCAATAATAAAGACACAATTTATAGGTTACAATCTTTCGTCTCACCCCATCTTTATGCCATAACTGCTGTCACCACCCAAATCATCGTCACCAACTCAAATCCACATTCCACCACCACCAGGTGCAGATTCAGGCATGGCTAGCTTGGACGACAGCTCCTGCTCGCCCAAGCCCAGATGCAGGTAGTCCATATATTTTTTTAGGTGAGCCCATTTCATTTTAGTTGCCAGAAAAAAGAATGAGACCTGAGTCCTGACCCAACTCCATATTTTTTGCCAAAATTTTTTTTTAATTTCAATACCTTATAAACCAAACCCAAACCTAAAACTGTTAATATTTAGTTTTGATCATGTTAAGAATCGATAATCACAATCCAATAATTTAATAGAAACGAATTAATATCTGCGCAAGCCATTGTTGATATGAATGATAGTTGTAATAGCGGCCAAAATCTTCCCCTCCTTACTCCTCACAAAGTATTAGCTATTAATGTGGCAAACTAATAAAACATATGGAGAGGAGAGGGGACATAATCTTTATATAGGAAATAATTGAGCCGCCCCATTACGACTAAAATTCTAATTAGGGTTTATTTTCGGCCCACATACTTAAAACTACCACATCATGTTAGTCACTCAATTGATTACTTAACAAATTTGGCCCAAAAACAAGCCATAACAAAGTTTTAACACTCGGGTTAGACTACATAGGTGGCCACAAAAGTATAGCTTCAATGATGACACATTACGTAACATGATCCAATGCAACAAGGATATTAACACTGAACATGGAAATCATTACACCAATTAAGCGATGTAAGACCATTCCACAGCTACAAATGCCAATATCCTTATCGACATGGATCCCCATCCTCCAACCATTGTGGTAGTATATGGTATGAACTTAGCACCAATTGTGATAAAAAAAAACTGTGCTAGCTCATATCGGTTCTCATAATGCTTCGAATCAAAATGAAGCTACATGTCTCCAAAAGAGACTCATCTTATATATTTATATATCATATCTAGAGATCACGATAATGTTATAAAAAGATATAAGTCAAATGCATGCTTAAAACAGTTAATGGATAGGGAAAAATATTTTATTATCAGAAGGGGCTAAACCCCAAAACACATGGGTTGCTTATGTACCCCGTAAGGAATCAAACCCAAAATGTAATTCATAAATCACTCCCACTAACCACAAACATCAAATGTGTCAACAATACCCATATTAGCAATATGTGTCTTAAGGACTTTTGGAGCGAGTCTCTTAGTTAACGGATCTGCAATCATTATCTCTGTATTGGTATGCTCTATTTTCGTCTGCCCTTCTTTGACTCTGTCTCTAACAACCAAATATTTGATGTCAATATGTTTTGATACCAGAACTTTTATTATTCTTTGAAAAGAATACTGCCACACTATTATCACAATAGATGGTGATTGGTCTTGAGATGGAATTAACAACTTTCAAGTCAGAGATGAAATTTCTTAACCAAACGGCTTGGACTGTAGCCCCATAACATGCCACAAATTCAGCTTGCATATTAGAAGATACCACTAGAGTCTATTTAGCGCTTTTCCAAGAAATGGAACCACCAGCTAATGTAAAAATATAATCTGAAGTTGATTTCAAATCATCCTGACATCCAGCAAAATCAGAATTTGAATATCCTACCACATCAAGATGATTTGTACGCTGGAATGTAAGCATATAACTTTCAAATTTTTTCAAATATCTCATAACTTTCTTAGCTGCTTTCCAATGCTCTTGTCCTGGATTAGAGTGAAATCTGCTAAGGACACTGACTGCATAGGTTATATCCAGTCTAGTGCAAACTTGAGCATACATTAAGCTCCCCACAACACTAGCATATGGAATCATTTTCATAAATTCCCTTTCCAGCTCATTCTTTAGACATTGAGTTTTGTTAAACTTATCTCCTTTTATGATAGATACATCACCAGGTGTACAGTTCTGCATATTAAACATTTCTAGAACACGTCGTATATAAGCTTTCTGAGAGTGTCCCAATAAGCCATGATTTCTATCACGATGTATTTTAATGTCAAGTACATAGCAAGCTTCTCCAAGATCTTTTATCTCAAAATTAGCCGACAACATTTTTTTGTCTCATGAAGCAGTCCTAAGTTACTGCTAGCAAGCAGAATGTCATCAACATACAGTAGAAGAAAAATAAAATTTCTCACGGGTTTTGAGATAAATGCATTGGTCAATAATATTTTCGAAAAAACCAAGAGAGGTCACAATCTCATCAAATTTCAAATACCACCGTCGAGATGCTTGCTTGATACTATATAAGGATTTGTTTAACTTACATACCAAGTTCTCTTTTCCTTTCACAATAAAGCCTTCAAGTTGTTTCATATAAACCATTTCAGAAAGATCTCCATTCAAAAATATTGTCTTAACATCCATTTGATGAAGCTCCAAATTGTAGTGTGCCACAAGAGCCATAATAACTCGAAAAGAATCTTTTGATGAAACGGGGGAAAAGGTTTCAACATAATCAACGCCCTCTCATTGAGTGAAACCTTTCGCAATCAATCTTGCTTTCTTTTGTTCAATATTTTCTTTTGAATCTAATTTACTTTTGAAAATTCACTTGTTATTTACAGTCTTAGCATCTGGAGGAAGTTCAACAAGATCCCAAACTTTATTCCTTTCCATGGAATTCATTTCATCTTCCATGGTAGCTATCCATTTATCTGCCTTAGGACTTGTCAATGCTTGGTTATAAGTTACAGGATCAACAATATGCCCAATATTAAAATCGCTCTCCAATAAATATGTAATATAATCACTGGGCAATGCAGATCTTCTTTCCCTTTGTGATCTCTTAATTTGTGGCTCAGGAATCGATTCAATCGTTGTTTGAGGAATTGGAGCTTCCTCCTGGTTCCTCGGTTCTTCGTTAACAACTTTAATTGGTTGAGAACCAACTCTTTCCTGTATGATAGGAACTGGAACAATAACTTGATTAGGTTCAACAAGAATTTCTCTCAACGTGGAACTCCTACTATCTCCAAAATCGTTCTCCAGAAATTTAGCAATAATTGACTCCACAATTCTAGTGTTACGATTTGGATAGTAAAACTTATATCCATTTGATCTATCCGGATACCCAATAAAGTAGTCAGGAGTTGATTTAGGGTTTAATTTCTTTTCAAATGGATTATAAATCCTAACCTCAGCTGGACATCCCCAAATTTTAAAGTGAGCCAAACTTGACTTACATCTTGTCCATAATTCAAAATGTGTCTTTGCAACAACTTTACTTGGAACTTTGTTCAAAATATATATAGCCGTTTTCAAAGTTTCACCCCACAAATATTCAGGCAAATTTGTTCTACTTTTCACACTTCTAACCATATATTTTAGGGTTTGATTACGTCTTTCAGAAACACCATTCTATTCAGGTGTTCCTGGCATGGTGTATTGGGGTATTATTCCACACTCTTGTAAAAACTTTGCAAAATCATCCATATTTTGACCAGACTCGTCATATTTCCCATAGTACTCACCACCTCGGTCAGACCTTACAACTTTGATACTTTTTCCATGTTATTTCTCTACTTCCATTTTAAAAATCTTAAATTTCTCAAGTGCATAAGATTTATCATTAATCGGGTAGACATGTCCATATCGTGAGAAATAATCAATAAAGGTTATGAAATATTTGTTCCCACATATGATGGAAGGCAAAGGTACACAAATATCAGTATGTATCAAGTCCAAAATATCATCGCTCCTGGTGGAACCTTTCTTTGTAGACTTTAGTTAGCTTTCCTCTTATACAATCCACATGAGTGAAAATCAGAGAAGTCTAGAAGGGGAAATATATCAACTTTTACCAATCTTTCCATTCTATCCCTTGAAATGTAACCTAATCGCTTATGCCACAACATAAAGAACGATTCATGGATTAAAGCCCTTTTCTTTGACACATTGGTAACACGTGAGACTTTACCAAAAGGAGCCGAAGACAATTTGTATAAACTATCACATAAAAGTCCATTTCCAATCAAATGAGAATAACTCAACCATTCCATTACCAAAGTTAAAGATAAAACCACAGCCATCCAGTTTTGATATAAAAATCAAATTCCGTATCACTTGCAGTTCATAGGCTGTATTTTCTAAAACAAGAGAAAAATCGGATTCCAAGGATAACTTCACTACTCCTATGAATTCAACATTCACTTGAACTCAATTTCCAACACTCAAGCTCACTTCATTCTCACTTGGCCTCTATTTGCATGTGAACCTTTACAAGGAATTCACAATATGAATACTAGCTCCAGAGTCTACCAAGAATTCAAAGGTACATCTACAAAGGAAGACTCAGAACAGACTAAGGCCAAGGGAAAATTTTTAGAGCCTTTAGCTCAGATGATATATTTGTCATCTTCATAACGTGCTCTGTAACACAACTTGTAACATCACATCTCATACTCATCAATTTATCCATCAGATCTTCAGTTTCGACTTTATCAGACTCAATAATTTATTTATTTATTTTTTCTTCCTATGGCATTTATAAAACCTTTAGCATTTTTATTGTTTGGGAAAGCACCCTTAATAGAATCAGATATAGAGCGCTTAATAATTTTCAAACAGAGTTTGTTGGCTCTTTTCCACTTTTCATACTCAACTACATATTCAATATTGCTCTTATTTGTGGGTTTGTCAAGTTTCTTTTTCTGCATTGCAAAATCCAAGTCTAAAAGACCAAGTGCTATCTCTACATCTCCTTTCCATCTTATATAATTGTTTCTAGTCAAGGTTTCATTGGCAGACAATTGACTAGAAAGAGATGAGGTATAATAAGCCGTGGAAACATAAAGTTTCATATTCAATATCATCCAAACATAATGCATGCAGTCAAACAGATGATAAAATATTCATCTAATTAACAAGGTCTATTAATTAGATAATCCGTAATTAAATTAAATACATGAATTTTATTACGGTAAGAGCCTAGATGTATCATCATAAAGTTGTCTTTGGGCTGATAATACAACATGCTATAAGGTACTATTAAAACACATCATATAGCTAGTTAACAAAATCACATTGGTTTTCGAAATTCCAACACCTTTGGGCAGAAGGAGATTTCTAGACCAAGGCAAACTCGTTAACTGTCTTATGTCATTTTTCAAAAAATTATCACATATAATAATACCTTTGGGCAAGATATTATATGCAATAAATCAAAATTGTTGGGCAAAAATATATGCTTTTTTTTATTTTAGAGAAAATCAAAATAAATAATAATGAGTGTGTCACTTTAGCAGCTACCACCCATTTTTATTTCAAAATATTTCTCTTAGTGGGAAGATAAGGATGGTCTCAAAGCCCATAAAAAAATTCAATCATAGAACAATAATTATGCTGTAAATCATAATTATTAATCGATAAACGACAAAATTTATATGTGATTGAGAGACAAAATAGGCAACAAAATTTCAATATTCGAAAAGCGAAATTTAAATAAACAAATAATACCAACAATTGAATTAAACATTTTGACGAAAATGAAAATTGTCAATCAATTATTAATTTATTTGATATAATTTTAAACGGGTCAAAAATAAAATTTTAATTGGGTCAAAATTTAAAATTTTAGGGTCAAAATTTTTCAAGTTTAAATTCAATACTCTTTTGAAAATTATATTTTTAACCCTAAGTGCTAATTAAAATTAGGTCCTTTCAACATTTAAAAATTTTGTGGCAGGTCCTTACTTAAATGATTGCAATATGACCCCAAAATCTAATTGCAAATTGGGCCTCTCATCTCATAAATTGCGAGAGATGCCCCCGTCCCCAAACACCCTGCCCGTTTTGAAGAGAGCCCAGTACCTTTCCAAAAATAGAAAATCATTTAGATGTTAAAATTTACTTTGAAATTTTGAGAAATTTTTTTTAATAATATTTTATTCAAAAAATCTGATTATTCAACAAATGTGAATAGTTTAATGCTAATATAATATTAAATATAGTATTAGTTGAACTTTATGTAATTAATTCATGTTAGCTGTTGAATTTTATTTCCATTTTAAACTAGTAACCAACTTCAATTTTAGCCCAACAATTTACTTTAAGCTTTCCCGAATATGCACTCTTTCAAAATAATTCACTTGTTTACCAGAAGACAACATTTAACACAGTTCAAATCATGAGAAAGCACTAGAATAATTCAAAATCCTGAATCCGAATAATTCAATAGATATTTTTCTAAGTTTATGTGTCATTACAAAACAAGTAGACACTAACGAAATATAAACTACATCCACAAAATCATATACGACGCCTTGAATAGTCATTCCACATTTGTGTAGCAATTTGATCCCTAACTTGTCCCATTTGAGCTGTTTGACTAGCATCAAAATTTATGACTTCTTGATCTTGACTTGACTCCGGAATATCTTGAAACACCATATTCTCCTCCGTATACTGTACGAACAACTTATTTAAAGCGTGCTCCTGACGAATAAAGTTGTTTATTGCGCAACATGCAGTAGGAATTTGTCTTTGCCTACTAAGTTGATAGTTGGTAATCAACTTCTAAATAGGAAATCTTGCCTTTAAAACTCCAATGCAACGTTCAATAATGTTACGGCACGAGGAGTGTCTATAGTTGAACAATTCTTCCTTCCCACGTAATCTTCCCCGTCCAACATAGTCACGCAGATGATATCTTTGACCTCGATAAGGGGCAAGAAATCCAAGCATATTTGGATATCCAGAATCAACAAGGTAAAATTGATCTGCAAAATGAAAAAAAGGCTTACATAGTGTGACTGTAAATAAATTCGCAATAATTATTTGAAGTATAAGAATATACCTCCTCGTGGCATTGGAAAATTGTTTGAGCTCCTTGTGACAGCGTCAACAAATACTCGTGAATCATTAGCAGTGCCTTCCCAACCAGAATACACAAATATGAATTTCATATCAAAATCACATGTCAACATCACATTTTGTGTTGCATTAGTTTTCCTTACGTAAGCGGTTCCACTTTCCTTTTAATCTATCTATCCCGTAATCCATTTTTGTTGAAGCTATCATGTTTTCATTGATCCTGCCCCATTCGTCTTTCGTGAATGTTGAACATTGCAATACATTTGATTTCACTTTCTCATGAAGAATTTCGATGAAAGTGTGTTCATTCTCGTCCGACCATGACATTGGTTCCTTATTCCTAACTCTGTGACCACTCATGTAGGAGCTATATTTATATACATCAAATTATTAGGAAATAAGTAGAGTATTACATTTATTACAATTTTAGAAAATTGCAATAGTAAGTAAAATATAAAACAATGATCTCCCTACTATATCCAGTAGATGATAGTTATAATCACATATCACCAGTTGGTATGTAAAATAGATTAATGTATTTAGTTATAATCACATAAAATTATGAAGATATACTGATGACCGCTAGTGAAGGATGAAAAAATTTTTTTATTGTAAATGTTTCAAGAAAAGAGACTCTTGGAACTGAAGAAGCAAGAGAGCAAGTACCAATCCAACAAAAAAAATACATCCCCTGCAAACTATACCCACATCCACTTATTTATATTAGGTAAAAGAAGTTTCAATTTAATCCATTGTAAAGGATTGCTAGACAACAAATTCCAATAACTCAAGGATATAAATTGGAACCTTAACACCTATAACATCTAATGAAAAATAACAGGAGGACAAATATATTCATGAAACTAATGTAATAGAACAAATTCACTAATTAAAAGTTGAAAAAAAAAAAGAGTAAAGAAAAGAAAAGAAAACCCACAGCCTTGCCCAAAGAAAAGGACACCAATTAATCATGTTATTAGAACCTTCCTTTCATAAGATCAGTCCATAAAAGGGAACTTGCCTTAAGCGAGGTCCAGCAAGACTTACAATTTCAGACTTGCCACTGAAAATGCTCAAGCAACAGAGAATCAGCTAAGGTTGAAGCATCCCACTAAATTAGCATGAAACAATTATTGGAAAGAAAATAAGCTAAAAGTAGCCAAAGCACTGAACTTCAGACAGATTTTATTTTGCACTAGCATAATGCCGTCGTATAATATGCTGCCAAAATATAAAGATCTAAAGCCAGATTCAAGAATTCTACAGTAGAAAAGTAGAGCAAGATTGTCAGGACGTCATTCCATTTAATTTGAAACGGTGGACTTCATTTCAGATTCTATCAAAAAGCCAAAATGGAATAAAAAGGAGCAGTTCAATTACAAGCTTCCAACCATTTCCTCTTCTACCAAAAACATCCCGAGATGGATCAAAGGATGGGTAGATGATGGACAGAAGTTGCAGAGTTTTGAGATTAAAGAGACAATCAGGGTTGACGAACTAAGCATAGGATAGCAGCTCTTAGAAACATTGGTGGGTTATTATTTTTTGTCTAGTGATTCATCAGTCAGAATAGTATTCTAGGAAGCAAATGAACTAAAACGATGGAAGAGTGAAAGTAAAAAATAAAAATAAAAAAGATGAAGCCATTGGGGACTTCTATCAAACACTTGGAAACTTTCAACATAAATTTAAATATCTGTTGCATTCATCCTGTATCCAGTCATAGGCAACATAATCGTGCCTCATATTATCAAGAATCCTCAATTGCGAAAGATTACGAAATCATTTCCATGGCTAACTCAATCGCTAATTTGATTAATATCTCCCCACCCCGCGGCACAACACACGCACGCCTAGAAAAAGCAATGGAACTAAACCATTTATAAGTAAAACAGCAAAAGAAAGGTGCAAAATTCTAGCAATAAAAAGATTCATTCAGCGAGCAATATGATCTCATAGCTAAAATGAAAAACCCAAAAGAAGAAGGCATTAGGTCCCTACCCCATGGAAGCCGCAGAGGCTTGAATTGACAGAAATTTGCACAAAATATGAGAAATTTTGACAGAAATTTTCACCTTTTCTCGCAATTTCTCAGGTGTTCTGAGGAGTTAAATCGGTGAGTGTAGCTATTCGTCGGACTTGTTTGGGCGAAGGCAGAGCAAACCCTAGAAGATACTGGAACGGATCTTACAGGAGACGGGGAGAGAGAGAATATCTGAGAGAGAAGGTCACAAGTGGGTTTTAATGTAGGCATTTCCCGTGTTTTCTACTTTTTCATGGTTTTGGCTTCAAAACGTCCAAAACATCTTTTTAGTCGTTTTGTGTTTTTAGTGTAATTCATTTTTTTGTTTTCAAAAACTGGTTTTCGAAAATGGGAAAAAGAACGCATTTTCATCGTTTTGAAAAATTGAAAATAGAAAACGACTTGAAAACGGGAAAGAGAACAGCCCCTTAGATGTTAAAAAATTCTTGGACAGCAATCTATTAATCAAAAAATTCACATCCCAATTCAAATCCCAGTTAATTCATAGAACAAATACAGATATAGAAAAAAAGATCGATTATCACTTATTTCTTAAACTCTTTAACCCCTTTAAAAAAAAAATTTCATAGTCATTGAGGCTGCTAAGACACGAGTCTTCCCTTCGATGACACCTTGAACGAGTTCTTTTACGGAAAAATCGAAGACCCCCTTTTTTTTTTTCACAGCATTAATAAAAACCATAGGGATTTTGGTGGCAACATCTCATAATTATCTCAAAACCCAAATCAAAACAAAGGGCACTCCAAAAAATACAAACGTGTGGTTGTCTTGGATTCTTGATACAATTAAAACACAAATGGCTATTGAATGATTTCTTGGGGCTATGATTTAGGAGGTTATAGTTATACAAAAGAACAAGTTTCAGCCATGCGGCAAGAAAGGAATAGGTTGCAGGTTTCTTTTCATATATTTATATATAATCAACATATAATATGCATATATGCACAACACGTTTTTTTGTTTTTGTTTTTTTTTTTACAGAAAGAATTCATGAAGGATTTCGATCTTAACACGAAGGCTCTGATACCAATTGTTAATATTTAGTTTTGATCATGTTAAGAATCGAAAATCACAATCCAATAAATTAATAGAAACGAATTAATACATGTGCAAGCCATTGTTGATATGAATAATAATTGTAATAGCAGTCACGATTTTCCCCGCCTACTCCTAACAAAGTATTAGCTATCAATGGGGCAAGCCAATAAAATATATGGAGAGGAGAGGGGACATAGCCTTTATATAGGAAATAATTGAGCCGTTCCATTACGACTAGAATTCTAATTAGGGTTTATTTCCGACCCACATACTTAAAATTACCGTATCATATTAGTCACAAGCCGTGAGGTGTAAAAGGCCCAATTGATTACTTAACAAATTTGGCCCAAACACAAATATCATTATAAGCCATACATCTAACCTGTAAAATTTGCAATCGAATGTGAAGCCCACATTTGAAATTATTAATTATTCCAACAAAAACCACTTCCATTTCTAACCCATTGGCTTCCTCCCCCAACTCCTCCATGCCCCATCTTCGGTCTGTCTCAATCCATAGCCATTTAGCCAGCGGTCCTTAGCCAATGCCCAACGGTACGAATTTTCGATTTTGCCATTTTGAAGTTTAATTTCTTGCATTTTGTAACTTGAACCATTTTTTATATATATTTTTAGTACTTAATATGGTTATATAGATTATTGAGATTTGAGAGTGGGTGGTGTTTGAGAAATAGGATAAAAAATTTCTTGTTAAATTTGTGTATAAAATGATACCTATCCCTAATTCCTCGACACAATTTTTCCAGGGGTGTAAAACCACTATAAACCTATGTTGCTTAATGGCTTTGTTTTGATTTTATTTTTTTTTCCTGTTATTGCCATTGTAAGAAGAGATGACCCCATTGTAAGAAGAGATGACCCTGATTCCTATTTTTTTGAATTTTGCAACTAATGTTTTTAATTTTTCTTCTGTTTGTTGCATCCTATTAGGTACTAGTTAGAATGTTAGATATTTCATCTTAGTTGGGATTTTTGTTAGCCCATTGTTTTGTTTATTCAATTATTGCTTGTTGTTTCTATCTTTATAATAAAACTACAGCATTTCTATTTTCTCGTAGATATTTTACTAAGAGTATTTCATTCTATCCCCTAATATCACATAAGTATTACATGGAGTCATAGACATTCAATTTCAAAACTTGAATAAATGTTTTCTATTACATGGGAGATAAAATGCAATATTTTTATCATTTTATGTACTTCTGTTTGATGATCTTATTTTTCTTAAGTTACAATATGAATTAAAAGAGTGGACTATAGGTTCGTTCTAAATTCTAATGCGGAATTCTTCTTCATTGTCAACAGTATCACTTCTTTCCCTGTTTATTATGTCCATTGTTTTGCTCATCTATCTTATTTGTTCGTATGCGTATAATGTCCATTGTTTTGCTCATCGATTACAGTTGGTATTGGTTTATGCAGTTAAAGAAATTGATGTTATTTGAGAGTTCTTTTCTCGTTTGGACAACATTATCAACATTATCATTTCTATCTCTAAACGAATCACAGAGTTACAATTTGCTCAAAGAAATAAAATTGAGCATATGTTAGTTATTGGGGAGTATGAGTCAGGAAGAAGAGCAAATCAAATGGGTAATTTACAATGATCAGGAGCAACTCGTTGGAGTTTTCATAGTGACTCTATAAAGAGCTTGATATATATGTACAATGCAATATACAAGGTGTTTGAAAATCTTAATGTCCATTGTCCAAATGGAAGATCTCGTGGCGAAGTTCGTGGCAGTTATAAACATATGAAAAATTTTGATTTTGTGTTCAGTTTGCATTTAATGCATAACATTGTGAGATTAATCAATACTCTTTGCCAGACCTTGCAAAGGAAATCTTTAGACATCTTGCTGCTATGAAATTTGTTTCTACTACAACAAAACTCCTTAAAAAAAAAAAGAGAGATTATGATTGTGAAGAATTTCTTCAGGAAGTGAAAAAGTTTTGCTCAAAACATGATATTAAAATACCGGACCTAGAAAGTTTGTATAAGGATGGTCCTTGTTGTTCTCATGATCAAATTACAATAGAGCATCACTTTGATGTTTTCAATGAAACAATATATTTCATATTGATGGTATTAAATATAAGATTTAATGATACATCAGTTGAACTTCTCACACTCAGTGCAGCTTTGGATCCTAAAAATTCGTTTGAATCATTTAGCATTCATGATATTTTTACACTTGCTGAAAAAATTTATCCTGAAGATTTTTCAAAACAAGATATTCGTACTTTGAAATATTAGTTACGACATTTTAAACTTGATATGAAGAGTGAATCTTGATTTCAAGTATCTAAACTTGTTGAGTTATGTTGACAATTAAGTGAGAGTAGTAGGTCAGAGGCTTATATTATGGTTACTTGGTTGATTCGTCTTGTACTGACTTTTACCTGTTTCAACGATGACTACCGAGAGAGCATTTTCAGCAATGAAACACGTGAAGACTGATCTTCATAACAGAATGGAGGATGATTTTTTTACTGATTGTATGACACTCTTTATCGAACGAGAACTTGCTCAAAGATGGATATAGATTCTGTTGTAGATGAATTTTATGTTTCAAAACCTCATCGGGAACAATTTCAAATTAAATGAATTTGACTTTAATTCATATATGAATTTACTATATCAACTTTTAAATTTTATCCCGTGTACCAAAAATTCTTGGATCTGTCCCTGACCACCACCTCCACCTCCACCTCCACCTCCAATCTACCACCACCACTTGCACCTCAATCAACAACCCATCGAACTTTACCTCTACCTCAAATTCACCACCATCTACAGTGCATCACCACCATGACCACTACCTTTTTTACGTCAATCCACAACCATCAGACAATAACTACCGTCACCTACTCCACCACAATTTCCAACTCCAATCTACCACCACAATTTCAGCTTCACCTGGAGGGGTTGAGAAAAGAGATTATTTAAATAATTTGTGTTCATATATGTAGAGATAGAATGTTTTCTATATAAGGAGATTGTTCCATGGGAAGAGAGAGAGTTTTGATGGGAAAGAAAATATTTAAAGTGCGGTGCGGAGGTGATGGGAGTGGGGTGTTTCGACCCTTGCACAAATGTTTAGAAAGTGAGGGTGGGTGACTATAGCAGGGTGTATAATATATTTTCAAATTAAAAAACAATTATAATCTATTTTTTGAAGAAAAAAAAGTTGTACTTTTTGAATTTGAAAGTGAAAATATAGGGTTTAATGTAATTTTCACTTAATTGAACTACTTGATGAAACAGCCGAACTACTGTGCCCTAGTTTTACCTCTCATATACTAAATCAAAATTTTGATTACAATTTGAATAAAATATTGGCCATAAAAAGTTAATGTTCGACTCCTCTTTCCTCCTATAAAATTTGGGCACTTCTCCACTGGTAAAGGACGGACGCTGTCAAACCTGGCAGAGCAGAGGTCGTGAGTTCGAAACATGGGGCTCTTGGAAGGCAAGGATTTATTCTTGGAAGGCAAGTGGGAACTTGGAAGGCAAGGATTATTTTTGGAAGGCAAGGTGCAACTTGGATTGGCTTGCTTGGCACTTTGTCAGACCAGGTGGGGAGCGCTCGGACCCTGGTCAGTTGGATGCACATCCTGCGATTAACCGGACTGTGTGAAGAGGGGCCGGATCACAGACCCAAGGATTAGTCTAGAA
>NC_036242.1:5062534-5068568 GCF_002742605.1 Olea europaea var. sylvestris | reverse complement strand
CCAAATCTCTACCGTTCCACCTTTCCTCTCCTCCTTCATCACCACCACCACCACCACCAAAGATCAACGGGCTTCCATTTTTTGAAAAGTTGTTTATATAAAAGAATCAAATGCTCACTATTTTAATTCCAAATGGCCTGCCACAATTTATAAAGCCACAGTAGCGTTGGAAATTTTTTATGTCAATTCTCTTTATTTTTATTATCCGCAGGATCTTTTGTTGTTCAATAGAATATTAGTAAACAGGGAAAAACAAAAAATATGTTGCATAGATTAAACGGACCGTCAAAATTTTTCACTATATGAAAAGTTGTTATAATCATATAGAATTTCACTCACAAATCCAATCCTGAAGTATTATAAAGAAAAAAAAAATTCGAGATTTACCACACCTACTTTTTTACTTGATGTACGAAAAGCCTCAAGGTGCTAGGCTTACAATTTTTTTTTTCTCAGATTAACTCTCTAACCACACCCAAAATAATGAAATACCTCCACTATTTATAAGATCAATAACTAAGTAGAAGAGTTTAATTTAAACTCAAACAAAACTCTTTTAACTCAACAAGGATTTCTTCATGTACAAGACTCCAAAACTACTGTAAATTGGAGACAAAATTCTACAAGGATTCTGCTCTCTTAATTAGAAGTCTTCCATATAATAATTACTTTTTATTATTTGCAATAAGAATACGCCAAATTTTTATTTTGAGACAATTACCCAACAAGTAGATCCCACTGGGTCGGTGAACAACAGCTGTTCACCCAATTTACTCTTCCAATTATTTCTTCAATTTCATAGTTCATTTGAAATTTTCTTGAATTATTCTTGTAGTTTCCCATTGGATACGAAAGTCACACGAACAAATTGTATAAGTTATGGAAAATCACTGCTGCAAAGTGAATTCTTTGATTTGAGGGGCAACTCTGGAGTCCATTGGCATTTCTCCATTTGCAAGGGCTAAAATATTTTTCAAATCGAAGGCATCATTTTTACAAGCTGGAGGAAACTTTTTTGAATTTATTGGCCAAATATGGTGGAAGTAATAGTGTATCTTCTCTTTATTCAGCCATTGCAAATTTTATTCTTCAAAGTGGTGGAATAAATCCTGCAAGAGAAATTTATAAACTATGGGTTTCTTTTTCTCTCGCACACAATTTAAAAATTGTGTGTTTCTTGAACAATTTGGATGAAAAATCTTGAACGATTCGAAGGTGTAATCTTGAACAATCCTAGATTTGATTCTATTTTTGGGATGGAAATAGTGATAGGGTTGGGAAGGAATATTAAATGGGTGGGATAAGGTCGTTGGAATGGAAGGTGGTGGCGACTGGTGGTGGTTAGATGGTTTGGTTTGGTTTGGTTTAGGGGATAGGGTGGGGATTATGAAGGGAGATGATGAACAATTTTCTTTTCGTTTCTTTTTATCTTGTTTTAATTATTTGAATGGATGAATGTGGATAAATAGAAAATTTACAACTTTACTCCTTTTAAATTTGGTCAAAATCAATTTCTTTGGTCACATAATGATCAATTATATGGAAACTATCCATTTGGACTTTTGCTACATATTTCTAAAAGTTTATGGACTTTTATTGTCACGAATTAAAGGATAAAGTAAAGTTTACAGAAGTTAAAAAGGTTAGGATTCATTGCTACAAATTTCCCTAACTTTTATTTACCCTTATATTTATTTTTTTGGTTGCCATACAAGTTTAATATATATCCTAGAAAACAACTATAGGAATTGGAGAAATGAAAAAAATAAAATAACTAAAGAGTTCGAAAATGTGCTCTTAATGAATTCATGGTTAAATATACACAAAATGAATAATGGGGGCGGAGCCAGGCCTGTCCCAAGTCCATTTCGTTTTTTTAGTAAAAATAAAAAATAAAATTCCATCCCTAAAATGTGCATGATTTTGATATCTTTTATAAGCACTTTACGAATAATTTGAGAATTGGATCAATATAAAATTGATACTTGCATGGCATAATACAAAATGTTACTAAAAATTGTTAGAAAACAAACAATAATTCATTTAGGGCGAGTATCAAATGCATACACTAGAGTTAATAATTGAATGTATAGTGCATCAAATAACCACATGTCATGTGTATGTCATATTGGGCGAATGTCATAATGAGTGATTACGAATATATATATATATATATATATATATATATATATCTTGACAAATTTGACCACGGTTATATATATAACTTGACAAATTTGACCACGGTTTTACTAATTGACTAAAATCTTAATTTTCGATCAATGAATTACATTTTTCATTAAAAAAAGATAAAAAAAAATTTGGTGGGTCAAATGGCCTATGGTGCCTCATCATAGTTATATATATATATCTTGACAAATTTGACCACGGTTATATATATAACTTGACAAATTTGACCACGGTTTTACTAATTGACTAAAATCTTAATTTTCGATCAATGAATTACATTTTTCATTAAAAAAAGATAAAAAAAAATTTGGTGGGTCAAATGGCCTATGGTGCCTCATCATAGTTATATATATATATCTTGACAAATTTGACCACGGTTATATATATAACTTGACAAATTTGACCACGGTTTTACTAATTGACTAAAATCTTAATTTTCGATCAATGAATTACATTTTTCATTAAAAAAAGATAAAAAAAAATTTGGTGGGTCAAATGGCCTATGGTGCCTCATCATAGTTCTACTACTCATGGATACAAATGTCTAAAAATTATTCTCAATTAATGTGACATTTAAAATATACTAGTTAGAATACACCATTCTGAAATATTTTATAAGTGTTGCAAAAGTAATATTTGATATCAATTTGTTGGGAGGATTTGATTTATTTCAAACAAGCTAAAGAAAATAAAATTTAGTATAAAAATCAAGAGAAGAAAATTGTGTTTCTCAAAACTCAACTTATATGATTCAAATTTTTTGTGATAGTGAAATATTACAAATATGTAACATTTTTATACTACATTTGTATATAAGAATTAATTGCTAATGCATAAATTAAAACACTCATTAAAATTCCAAGATACATAAATTGAAATAAATCATCTATAATAACTTAGATTTATGCATATCAAGATTCATTAGGACACCGTTTGATACAAAGGATTTCCATGGAAAATTTTCATTTTCCCACTTTTTTGGGTGTTTGATATACCATTTGTTCTTGGCAATTGAATTCCATAAACAGTGTCCACATGAACATATTTTCCAGCTTTTGAGGGAAAATGAATATCCATGGGGTATGGTGGTTTTTCAGATTCCAGCATTTTTTCTCGTTATTTATTTATTTTGTTGGCAATGAAAACAAATTCTAAAAATTATTGTAAAAAAATATTTCTCTTTAATTGATAATTTTATGTAAAACAAAGTCAAACGAACACTAAAAAAATTTTTATTTCAACATTTTTCACGAGAAAAATTATACCAATCAAACACAATAATTTACAATTTTCAGAAAAATTATTTCTAGGCAATTCAATTCCGTGAAATTCGTTTTCTTTCTACCCAAATTCTATTTTTACAATTAAATGAACCCTAAGTTAAATTCATTGAGTGTAGATTAATATGAATGTTAATTAATTGTGAATTAATAACATGAAATCATATATGACAAGAATTTTGTAATATTTATTACATATTAAAAATGAAAATAATATATTATTGTAATAATTGAATTATAGTATGATTAAAATCATCCAAAAAATGATTCTTACTTGACGTGATATATAATATATTATAAATTAAAATACATTTTTTCTAATATATTTCACTTAATTTATTAATTTTAATCGTAAAATTGATTATAGATTATCCAAACTCCGAAGTTGCTCTTTAAAGTAAGGACGAAGCTGCATTGCCAAGGTGTGGATTCACATAACCCCCCACAGGCTCCTTACAAACATCGACGATGGCTTTTTGAGATATTTTTTAATAAGAAGTGAGACCCACTTTATGTGAGAAGTCCTATAACTGGGAAATCGGGCCTATACACTCAGCTTTATTCTTAAAGTAAACATAAGAGAGAGATAGAATATTTATATATATGGAAAGTGAATCTTTAGAAGTAGCTTCTATTTTTTTTCTTTTTTTTAAGAGAAATAATTATTTAACATTTATATACTTTCTTTCTCCATGCACGCAACCGTAATAACGGAGTCACCATCCCACGACGTAACTACTAAACGACACCGTCCCTTATAGCCAGTATATCCCACTTCCAAACGGTTATCCTAGTGCTTTATCTCCTCATCTAAAATTCTCACTGTATTCTCTTAATTTTTACGTTTCCAGAGTCATGTTCAATCATTTTCTCACCGGAGCTGTGTTGATTCGCCTCGGATTTTTATCTCTTAATTCTGTTAATACTCTCGAACTTCCATTATTCAATTAGTTTAATCGTTTTTTGAATGATCCGATTTTTAACCCTCTCTCTCTCTCTCTCTCTGGTTTTCTGGATTATTTGATAGATTATTTGTATTATGAATAAGAATTTTGGATCTATACAAGTTTGTTTGGCTAAGAAATCATAAATCTACAAGAATCTTATGTATAGGTATTTTTATTCATGTACGTGTTCATACACTTTTTGAGCTTGTATAAGTTTTGCTGTGGTGGCTAGTGATTTAGTTGAACTGGTGAGTCATTGGTAGAACTAGCGTTTAGTGTGGTTTTCTTATTGTCTGATATTTTGTTATCTTTTTAAGTATTTTGTTTAATTTTGCAATTATGTGTATGAATACCGACATGTACATAAGTCATCGTCACCGAGAGTTGCACAAACACATGTCATAGAAGTTAGGAGAGCCATACCTCTGTCGAATTTGTAGAGCCCAAGTTTATATAAACTACACAAAGGAATGTTATAATACATGTGCCAGCCAAAAATGCAGAATATCCCAGCAAAGTCTTCCACCTCACCAGATTCCAACGTTCCAACAGTCTGCTTCCAATAGCTTTCATCTTCAGTTGTTTAGTTGTTAGGCTGTTAGTTAGTTAGATGATTAGTTTGTTAATTAGCCAATTAGTTAGTTAATTACTCTACCATTTTTCTCTATAAATAGGATCATTGTGTGCATTGAAAATTATTAGATATTTTCCAATCTTCAATAAGATTTCATATTGAATTTATCTTTTCTTCTTTTTTACTGCTCTCTAGTTCTATGCTAGAGAGAATTTAACAAGGAAGTCTATATTTCCGATGTGGCATTCAAACCCCAAAAGTTTCACTAGAGCCATGACAAACCATCACGCTTTCGACCTGCGTTCATGCGGGGAGGTGCTCGTACACCAACGAGGTCTTGAGACGTGATGCTTACTTTGATAGCATTGTCATAAAACTTGGGAGAATCATGCGCCATAAGTTAACCGTTGAGCCCAGGCATATCTAAACCACACAAAGAAAGTCCATAGTTCCAATGTGGGATTCAAACCTGTTGGGAATCTACTTATACATGCACAGCGGAAAATTAAATTATTTCGATTCCCATCCAATAGATCTCATTGTGTTTGGTTAGGAATTGTGATAAGATTGTACCTTTTTCAGATCTGCAATCCTTTTGCTTTTCTTTTCGTTCCACAACTTTGATTCGCCACCACAGCTGTCCAATTGTCCAGCCTCCAACGGTGATCCACACAGAAAAAATGATTGCAGCCTCTAGGGTTTTCTCTTGTGCTAGCAAGAATAATGAAAACCTTAATGGACCTCAAACCCTAGTTATGTATTTATATAAACCCAAACAGGCTCGGCCCGGTCCGGTCCAATAATTAATTAATCCAATTAATTAAACCCGGTCCGTGAATTAATTAATCCAATTAATTAATTCGAAAATATAAATAACAAATCCAATTAATTAATTTATCCAACGATTGTTAAATTAACTAATTGGCAATTTGCAATCTTCCAATTCTCTTTTGTGTGTGACCCATTAGGTTCCCGACCACGATGCCTAACGACGTGAAATATTATTTTGATCTAATCAAAATTGATAAATTAAAACACCCTTTTAA
>NC_036242.1:5036310-5043898 GCF_002742605.1 Olea europaea var. sylvestris | reverse complement strand
CACCACACTTTAGCTTGTGAGATCAGCTACTTACTTCACAAGTAAGAAATGCCACACATGATGGTCTATCCGTAATAATGATATCTGTATCTCATTATTTCTTATGACCATGGATGATTTAAGATTCAATCAAATGTAATTTGTATCTCACAATCACAACTCCTTGTGATTAACAAATTACAAATATTTGAATCTACGGACTCTATTATTTATTTAATTGTCTATTAATTAAATAATAGATCCGCCATTTAATTGCATTAATTATATATAAAAGTATTTATGTCCAAAGTCGATTGGACCTAGGGCATAGTACTTACAAAACCCTTCATAAGTTCCACTAGGATCATGACAACACAGTTGATATTTGCTTTTTCTTATTTTAACAACTGAACAAATTTTCGTGTAATATATTTCTTCAACTGGGAAAGTTGCACTGGTTACTTTGTCCGAGGATTTCAAAATCATGTTATGTTAATCTGCATGAACTTTCTTTATGTACCTCTCCTTTTCATTTGGATGGATTCTTGAAATAAGTTAGGAGAATGATTTCTTTTTGGTATCCTTGCCCTGAATTTCAAGTTTCGAAAGTTTGAAGGAGAAGTAGTTGCAGTAGTATCTTTTGTGGCGGGAATTATCCTATCAACATTTCAGATAGTGGTTTATAACATTATGTTTAGTCAGCTAAATTTGCAACTTAAAGACATTTTTTTTTGGAAAAAAGATTATCCATCCTCAATATTTTCTTGAAGGTAGAATATATTTTGCCTTCACATGTCATTTATGTTTACGAAGAGAGATTTTTTTTACCTATCTACTGGACATTTTTCTGTTTACTATGATGATTTCATGAGATTCATATATTTTGTGCTTCTAGTAATTCTGTTCTGACTTATAATTATGGTTCTTTTCATCGACCTTATCTGTTGGAAATAGGAAGTCTTTAAACTTTGAGATCCTTATAGATGGCGGATAATGAGGACAGGACTGAAACTACTCCCAAAGGAAATAAATGGGAAGTCATATCACTCACTGCATCAGCAAATGCTGCTTCCCCTGGTCTTAAAGAGGTTGAATCGAGTGAAGATAGCCAGGGTAATTTAGTTGGAGAAAGTGAAGCTTAGACTTCTCGTGCAATGTTTATGTCAAGCCATTTTCTTTTTCCTGCAAGTCAGCATGAGAATTTGCCATTGGAACCTGAGTACAATAATATAGGAAATGAAAAAGAAGATAAAGGTAATATTCCTTATTTAATTGCTGAAGAAATGGGTAAATTGGATGTCAAAGATGAAGAAAAAGTGAGCATCGAACAACTGATGTCTGATGAATTTCCTGGAGTTCATGATTTTGATGAGAAGGACAACAGGCTATCAGTCGGTGGTACAGATTTATAGAAAGATACGACCTTTGACGAAGAGCGATTCATTTCTGGTACTGCAGAATTTAGTACGTTCCACAACATATCAACCATGGGCAAGTCCTACGCTGTTGAGGAGGATGCAATGACTGATGATATGGCTGAACCTTTTGAACATGATTTGCATTCAAACTCGCCAAGTTTCCAGAAGCCTGTTGAGGAAAACAAGTATGATGGGGCTGACCTTCCTTGCGAAGCTTGGTGGAAAATGCGGCTCTTTCTTTGTATGATCATGTAAAAGAGGCCAACACATTGCTACCACTATCATAGGGCTTGTAATTATTGGACACAAGTGGAAGCAAGAGAAGGTGGCAACTTTTTCAGCTTAGGCAGCAGTTCAGCACCAACGATGAAATATTAAGTCTTAAAATTTTTAAACATATTGATTCTTTTATTGTGTTCTCGTTTGGATAGGTAGATGAACATGTTTGATTACATTCTTATTTTACTTATATAAGCAAGGAGAGAGGAAAAGTGTCAAGACTCCTTGTAAGTAAAATAAGCAAGCACTTAAATGTGCTCTGGATTGTGTTTCATTTGTTCCATCTGATGTTGCCATGAAAAAATATGAAATACTTACTACCCCAAAAGACACAATTTGGCTAGTTATTTATTTGGTTTCAATTTTAGAAGTATGTTCAATTTTTAGCATTAGAGTGGGAGATGAATGCCCATTAAAGTTTGATCTGGTGTATGTATAGCAATGTACGTCTTGATAAGAAATGTAGTACTTAACGGTGCAGGGATGTTGATTGGTTGTTCTCCAAGGCCATAAGTTGATCACTTTTAATCCATTTCCCGCAGCTAATTTCCCGACCTTTTTATCTCTCATTACATGGTTCCCCTGCCCCTAGGAGAAAACGAGAAAACATAAAATAAATGAAGTTGAAAACCTATTCTAAAGTTTGAGTTAATCCTGAGAGGTACCTCAGTGGTCAGACATTGGGTTTACTCCCCAATAGTCACCAATTCGAGTCATATCAGGTTTATTGAACTAAGTATCTGGCTGTAAACTTCAGGACCCTGTGGGATTAGTTGAGGTGCGCGTAAGCTGGCCCAAAGATCATAAAAAAAAGTTTGAGTTGAAGTTCTTTTGTTTGATCTAAGACCTGATGCAAAGTGGAGATGGTTATGGTACATCATTTTGCTAGTTAACACCTTAAGAAAGAGTAAAAAGGAGAAATAATGACAAGGTTATATAATATGGTTATTCTTATGCTTTGTTTGACATGATAAGCTTTACTCGTGTCTATGTAACTTACATATGACTGAGTGCAATTTCCAATCCATCGTCATTTGATTACTTTTTCTGTCAACTCCCCTTTTTACCAAAGTAACTAGTACCAGACTCTTCTTCTGGTCCATTGTAGTAATAGCATGAAGAACATAATGTACTTTCCAAAAATATTTAATATTCACTCAAAATTTAAGCAATTCACAAACTTCAAAACTCTTATCACCTCAATGTTATTGCTAGCCATTGTGTAATAAGAGCTGTTTTGCCCAATCTTATGGTGTTTTGACTTGTAAGATCTTGCTGGATGGTAGCAACGATTCAGCAACTGTTTCTAAGGTTTTAGTTCCACGCATTTAGCTCAATTTTTATTTAATCAGCTCAGTGCGTGTTCTCATTGTTACAGAGGCTTAGCAGAATGTGGCCCAGATTAATTGTGGTGTTTTGACCTGAAATGTTCTTTTAGAATGTAGTGATATTTGAAAAGACTATGCTATTAATCATTAATGAAGATTATCGTCGGTCTAGGTAGCAATTGATCCTGTAATTCATTGTCAAATGGAGCTGTGATGCATTTTAATGCATTGGACAATGAATTAAGGGGTTCATTGTTACTTTGACTAATAATGATCTCTACTAATGATGAATAACATTATTCAATTGAAAATTTGTTTTCCAGGGTCCAGTTATTTGCTCTACTTTATAGGTATTAAGCTCATTTTAATATTGTAACTCTATGTTGTATTTATTCTTTGTGCAGAAGATGGGCAAGATACTAGGTCCCATATCTCAATTTAAAGATGTTATCGTTGGTGGCCATCAACGGGGTTCATTTGTCCGTGGGAGCAACTATGCAGAACTTTAAGACGATGACAAAAAAATTGAGAGGGCGAGAAGGTTTAGTGTATGTGACATTCTATTTCATTTTTTATACGGATTTTTCTTGTGACTAAGCTTGTTGATATCGTCGCGGGGTTTCTATGTGTAAGCTTCGGGGTAAAGTTTGGTGCACAAATTGAGAAAGATACTACATTAGTTATTTATGATCAAATATCTTATTTGCTCGGTGAATTCTTGCTCCTATGGCGATTCAATAAGCATGAAGCGTAACACTCCTATTGGGATAGAGTGTTTGTGTTTACAATGTGTTGGAAAGTGGACATTAATACTCTTTAGACACGTGTCTTAAACGTCACCCAACATTCTCATTTTTGTAAAGAATAATACTATATATATCTGAGCATTACCACAAGTACTGTTTACCATTCGATGATTTGACGTCAATTGATTTGTCATCTTAAGTTCTACATCTAAACAGCCATGCTATATGTACACTCTCCTTCATACCTTGGTTGATACTCTTCCATATGGATCCATCAAAACCATTTATTTTGAATCCATCGATCACATCACTGCACACATTTCTTTCACATAGGAGAGAATGTCAACAAAGGTGTAAAACACAATGTACTACTCGCATAAGTCACATCTAAATTGCAAATCAATTACAGCAATCTGAATGTCATGTCACTGCTTGTAGGTAATCAGTAATGATAAATAACATTATTCTATTTATCTCCATTAGAACTGATCACCTGTATACGTTATAAAATGATAAGATCAGTTAAATGTATGGACAAAATTCATTTTATTGGTCTTGTTATTTAATGATATATCACATGGTGATTATCCTAGTGGGATATATAACCCTTTGGTTCACTCTAATTATTGACATGTGAAGGAATGAACAAGATTAGAGACATGAATATTACTCAATTTTTATTTATTTGTTTTGGGGACACTTGAGGGATACTTTAATGCAGTTATTACCACTTGTGATAATCACCTGTGTAGGTGTACTGAGGTTGGATTTGAGGAGATAATGTTTCATTGAAAAATATAGCAGTAATCTCACCTTTACATGGACAGACTTCAGATAAATAATATTATTCACTTTCTTATTTATTTGATGGTAATATTTGTACTTTAACTTGCTTTGATTTTAATCCATAGAATGCACGCTCATTTGCTTATATTTAGCAATTCAACTATACATTTTAATGGACCACTCCAATATTATTATTTATTCGTTATTTATTTCTATTTATTTAAAAATTAATTCATTTATAAATTCTTCCAAACGAAAGGCAAAAGTAAGATTAGTATTATTTTGTGTAAATTAAAATTTAAAAAAAGAAAAAACGAAAAATATTGGCGTATAATTTTAAAGAACTTAAGCTGATGTGTCCTGGCGTCATTCTAAACTTGTCGTAAACTAGTGAAAGAATCAACAATCAACCTAATGAGACCCTATTTAAACGATTACTAATTTATAACTTTCAGTTAATTGTCTTTTTATTTATTTATTTATTTTTTGTCGAATTGATGAAAGCTGAAATTTATTTTAGATGCTTCAGTCTACTATAAAATAGGACAGAAGTTTCGGTTAAAATATTAAAGATGGCAGATCCTAAATAAATAAATAAATAATAATAAAATATAAAATGAAATACATAAATAAATAAAAAATTCATAGTCCGAATTTTGTGTAGCAACAATGGGTAGCACTCCTATTTTCCTCACGCTACAATTATCAGAAGCATCATGAATAATTTATTATATCACTCGTGTCACCGTTAGCAGGGACGATTTTTTATTTTTTTCGAGGGTGGGGAAGCTGGGCAAGTTTTTATTTATTTATTATTATTATTCTTTTACGTATTAACCCAGTTTGAAATTTTTTAGTCCAGTATTGGATCCGTCCTTGCGTATTAGTCTGATTATATGTAAGTTCTTCAATATACATCTACATACGTTATCAAATTCGTTTTTCAATCCAATTAGTTTCTATCAGAATAATAATATATAATATATAAGAAGCCAAGATTCATAATATATATATATATACGGCTAATTTCATCACCAATGTTATACATTAGACATCATATCAATGTCAATCTTATCTCAACAACAATTCAAAAAAGCGTGTCACTTTTTCTTATAAATAAAAAGTGAGACAATGTCATTTTTAAATATGAGACCCCTACTTATGTTTCATGAGTGCGTGATTAAATTTAATAAATTCGGAAGACGTGATGAGACATTAATCTTAACTCTCATTGGATCGAGACTTGCATTAAAGCCGACCAATAATAATACACTTCAAATAGAAAAAAAATGCTTCTCATTTATTTTCCCGACCTTGTTCAATGCAAAATATTGAAACTCGTGGACGTGCGATCAATAACACGATATTAAAGTTGTCCTGTTTGCCAAGAGAGTCTCGTGTAATAAAATTTGATTTCAACTTGCCTATCAACGTAGATTTTCTATTGAATTTGAATGTCATGGGAATTAATTTCATTAAATTGATTATGAATAACTTAAGTCGAAGCCAAAATGTAAGCTAATATCTATGAGTGATGCTCTTTAGTACTGTGATATTCAACACTAGTACATGTGGTAATGGAATCTCTGTCACATTATCAATGTATTGAATAATGTGACGATGACTATACTATCCAGTGAAGCTGCGTATCATTATTTAGTAAGTGTATTGCACTATTATATCCTAATATTAAGAGTGTGTTTGTCACCCATTATTTGGGAAGAATGTATTATGAAATAGTGGTTGATGTTGAAATGTGTTGTTAAAAAAGAAAGAAAAATTTTTGATTTACGTATAATATTATTTTAATGAAGAATGTGTGATTAAAAATGAGTATTGTAAAAAAAAAAATAGGATAAAATGGAAAAGAATGATCGACAAACAGGGGCTAAGTGAAGAATGTCAAGTAAAGATCAGTAGCCTTACATGGAGAAAAAAAAGTGATTTTTGTTGTAACTTTTTATTTTTATATTTACATTAAATCAAGAAAGAAACCCTGCTTAAATTTTGAAAGTGATAAATTCCTAAAACTTATTCTAAAGAATATTTCTACATTTGTTAAATGGAAAGTTTAATTTTACATTTAAATGAATATATCGTACCGTTACTGGTGCCAGTTAAATTGGTTGACATTACTTTGCTAAAATTAGAACATTACCTGGGAATAGTTGAAAATGAAATAATAGAAATTACCACAGTGATTTTGATTAATTCCATGGCGGATTTATTGTTTTCACTGTGGAGTCAATCAAACGAACCCAATAATCCAACCATAACCACCATTTCAGCTACTCCTTTCTTAAAAGCTTTTTATATTTGTCAAAAAAATGAAAAATGGGTACAGAAACCCATAATGAAGGCGAATTGGATTAGATCGAAAACTATCGAAGAAAAATGTAAGAAAGAGACAAAGGAGGTTACAATAGTGGGTGGCTGGGTGCAGAGGTGACATGGGATACAAATGTCATAGCGTGCACATGGAGAAGAACTATGGCAGATTGGGCTCATGCTTGACACCTGTTCCCTGTTTCGAGCCCTATTCGGTCATCACAAAGCCACTTACTTGTGAGTTTTTGGGTCTTTGAAAAGTGTGATGCGAACCCACCGTTTCTTCCTTTTCAGCTGCACACAAATTGTCTTTACATCTAAGCGTTACAATTGAAGACCCTCGGAATTTGGGAATCGTAGGAACCCTATTCTTTCTGCAGTTTGAATGCAAATGCGAGGTAATTTTTATTTTTTATATTTCTGCTTTTGTCGTGGGTTATTGAATCTGGCGGGAGTTGGGATATTTGACGTAAAGATTTGACTTTGTTTTTGGTTCATATGTGGGTTCTGATTTGGGAATGGGAAATTTTATGGTGGGATTTGCTGAGAATTTTGGAATTTTGTTTATTTTGAGAAGTGGAGGTTAGTGTAGCTCTGTATTTACCCGTGTCCGTGTATCTTTACTTTTAGGTATAATTTCTCAGATTGAATCCTTTATTATTTGATAATCACTTGTTATTTTTCGTTTATGGATTCAGGCGCATTTACATTTGTAAATTTTAGA
>NC_036242.1:4971724-5036286 GCF_002742605.1 Olea europaea var. sylvestris | reverse complement strand
TTTTTTTAATTTTTTCTCCCCCCCCCCCCCCCCCCCAATGTCAATGTCATATTATTATTTTCCCAAGTGTAAAATGGAAAGTTCAATGAATGGCAAAAAATCATTACATCTTCAAAATCTGTATGTTCCCTTTTAATAGTGGCAATCTATGTACATTCTGCAGCCTAATTAGACATCGATTTCTTGGTAAATAAGCAAACAGTAGAAAGGTTTATGTGTTTCCAATGATGGAAAAGGATTCTAGGTCATTTCCTTTTCTGGTTTGCATCCCATCCATGTTGTTTACTGGTTTTGGCTGTTGTTCATTTTATGGTATTGTGTATCCCTTACTTTTGGTGGTATTTAAAGTGTGTGGTGTTTTTTTTTCTCTGCAGTGAGCCAGCGTTTCATTTATTATGGTCGAATAGATATTGGAAGAATATGGGTGACACTGTAATGGCAGGGTCAGCAAAAATATTATTCAGCAATGACTTTGAGGATCTGCACGATGATGGTTTTGTGGGGTCAGCAGATGAGTATAGGATTTTTGCAAAGGTGTTCTATGGGAATGACAGTGCCAGTGGTAACAGGTGTGTCGTTAACAGTGGTGAAGGATGTGTTGTTACTGGTTGTGACTATAATAAGCAAACAGACATATCCCTCTGCTCCAATAGTGGAAACTCATCATTAACCAGTCAAGATGATTGCTTTGATGCGAAAGAGGATTTGAGGGGGAAAACTCCACTAGAATGTCTCTCAGAAGATTTGACATCGTCAAACAAAAATAATCATGAAGCAAAGTTAGCTGTTGAAAATCATCCAAATGGGAGACCTGATCTAGGGGATATCTTGAATATATCTGTCTGCGAGGGAGTTGTTATGGGTATGTCCCAACAAGATTCTTATACTGCTTGTCACACTATAACACATTGTTTACTCGAATCATCTGGTGAGGGGGTTATATTTCGTCACTATCAACCGAAGGGACATGTTCATCTGGGCCAAGGTTATGAAATTAGTGGAACGGGTGGCTTTAAGAGTAGATTATCTTCTGATGGACATGATCAGAAGGACGTTGTAAGTATAGCAATTACTTCTCCTGCTTCTCAAGAGAGCTATGCAAGTAAGCTTCTAGTTATGGATCCGGCTATTTCCGTTAAAAACAAATTGGGAAGTCATCGACCTGCCAAGCCTAGATGGAAGGACTCCTGCTTCTTGAAACTGGATGATGATGAATTATCAATGCCGAGGGACATAAAAAATGATCCTCGTCCTCTTCTTCGCTATCACATTAATCGCTTACTTAGAGCAGCAGGATGGGTGATTGGGAGGCGCAAGAGGAAAAGTAAATACAACGGGATTGGAGAATATGTTTACAAGTCACCAGGAGGAAGACCGTTTCGTGAATTTCATAGAGCTTGGTCCATGTGTGGTGAGAGTTTGTTGACTGATGCCATTGATTTTGTGCAGAGAAATGATTCTAACCAGTGGAATGATATGACTGAGTTATGGACGGATCTATCTACCACATTTAAAGAGATTGAAGAGAAACACAATAGTTTAGAAACTACTTCTGCTTTGGCTCATTTATGGTGTCTTCTGGATCCCTTTGCCAAGGTAGTGTTCATTGATAAAACTATTCGCTCATTGAAAAAAGGAATTGCTGTTGAAGCAAAGAGAAGTTTCCCATGTGCAAGGGATGGTAGGCCTGCTGCCAAATACCGAAAAATCTTGAGAAACGACCAGTCCGAAATTCTGTTTGAAGTTCCCATTATTTCAGAAAACACACGTGCCTTGGTTGGAGGACGCGACACTCATCAAGATAGCAATACAGGTTCCCAAAGCATAAGCAAAGATAGACCTGAGGAAGAAGGCTGTTCTGGATATGATAGGAGGGTTCACAAAAAATCCAGAAAGATATCTGAAATGAAAGTCACTAGTCTGTATCAGCGTCATTTGAATGCTCAAGAGTATTCGGTAGAGGAAACAACTAGTTGCAGAATTGGATCAAAGAAATCAAAGACTTCACATCTTAATGATGATGATCTCTTGATTTCAGCTATTAAAAAAAACAAAACCATTAGATCTTCCAAGAAACTGGCTACCTACAAATCCAAGCCTCTGAGAAGGCCCAAGAGACGAAAAGGCAGTTGCAGATTGCTTATAAGGAGCCTCAACAAGGGTTCAAAGCATTTGATGGAGGGAAAGTGGTCTGCTTCTGAATTGAGAACCGTGTTATCCTGGTTAGTTCAGTCTGGTGTTGTTTCACTAAATGAAGTGATCCAGTTACAGAATCTGAAAACTGATGTGGTGTTGAAAGATGGTTTAATTACTAGGGGAGGTGTATTATGCAAGTGTTGTAATAAGGTGCTTTCCATCTCTGCTTTTAAGACTCATGCTGATCTTGGGTTGAAGCATCACTGTATCAATCTTTTCATGGAATCTGGTAAGCCATTAACCTCATGCCAGCTTGAGGCCTGGTCAGCTGAATACAAGGCCAGAAAAGTAGCTCCTCAATCTGGCCAAGGTGATGAGACAGATCAAAATGATGATAGTTGTGGGCGCTGTGGTGATGTTGGTGAACTGATATGCTGTGATAACTGTCCATCTGCGTTTCATCAGTCATGCTTGTTTGAACAGGTTTGTCTTTGCTTTCTTTTGTGTCCAGCAGTTTTCATGTTCCTTTTCTCCTTGCATTAAGAATTTGAGTATTTTCGTAATATTTTTCTTCTTTGTTATTAATGACTGGAATTTAGCATAAACATTTATTTCCATGATAATATTTCTGCTAACATGCATGTGAAGCTACAAACGTCATCTTGATAGATGGAGCCATTGCTAGTTCTTAACTCTAGTTGCCAAGTTTTATCAATATCTATGTGTAGACATGCATGGAGAGGTTTGTGGTCAACATGAGCCCAGCTGAAACTCAAATCATTATTCAGTTGAGCCTGGCCAAGTAATCTTTTATTGTTTCCTGCTAGGCACTAGTTTTCCATCATCTTTAATTGGGTTGCAATCTCCCCCATACTTCATTTACTTATCGATTTACCACCTTGCAACTCGTATCTAATTTCATTGACCGCCTGAGCATAATGAGTTAACAGGTGAACTGGCAAGTGACGAAGCCAGTAATGTTTAATTGGATGAGGACATAAATCTTGTGTTGCCTGCTCTTCTCCATGCAGGTTTTTGCATGAACACATTGAGTTGGAGAGTTTGGAAGTTGTCTTCTTCCTACTCGTTTTTCTTGGAAGAGGCTCGATCTTTGGACATTATGTGTTTATTGCCAACTGGAAACTGATGTGTTGATCCTCTCTATTTTTTTTGTTTTTTTTGTTTTTTGGGGTATCTCTTTGAGAATTGAATGATTTTCTTTATATTCAAGCTAAACACAGGCATTTTGAAATCACGTATTTTCTACTTTGTTTTAGTTCAACTATGTTTATGTTACTCTACATGAAATAAGAATGTGTACACATGTTTTGCTTTGCCTGCTGGCAAATAAGTCTATTTGAAGTAAATTTAGCATGGGTCATTCATAGTAAGTACGCGTTTGAAGTTCATCTTTTCTTTTCAATTTTTTGTTTAATTATCTTTGACTGTTTTGGTTTATCAATGTAATAATTGTTTAGCAACAAGATTGTTGAGTGAGTTATTGACTCAAAATTTTATGTCTGCTTTTGTTTGCCATAGTTATCTGAACTGCGTGCGGTGAAAATAATTTTAAGGTTGGGCTTGAAGTGCAAGAAAAACTAGTTAAAAGACCTGAATAAGGGAGAATAAGTACAGGAAGTGAGAAAGGAGGAAGGCACCATTTCTTTCTCTTGTTGTGTTAGAGATAATAAAGAAAGAAGTGGATAGCGAGAGATAGAGCACTTGCCAGCCCTTCTTAGTATGTATGAGAAAAATAAAGGAAGTATTACTTGTCTCAGGAATGTATTGTTAGAAAAATGAGGTATATTACCTAAATTTCTTGCCTTCTATTTGTTTCTCTTCCTTCCTACTCAAACAACAGAACACCGGAAGTGAACTGACGACCAAATGTTTTTTTTTTTTTTTTTAAATTTATTCTATTTTACCCTGTTTTATGTAATATTTTCATTTAGAAGTGTTAAAGATAGGTGTTCAAAGGTTATTCTCGTACTTCTAAGTGCTATAAATGCTTAACTAAAAGTAGCTAGATAGGTGCCATGCATGTAGATCTAGACTTTGACACCTCAGGTTGTGATTGGACCAGCCATCCTTGTGCGAGTAGCTTAAACCATTGAAGCATTCTGTTCTGCTCCGTGATTGCAGCATTTTAGCATAGAAGTTGACCTAAAAATTAATGTTGTATTAGTTAATTATTGCTTGTAGTTAGTAACATAATTTTGAGGAACCAATTTTATCCGAGTATTAAAATTTTACTACTCCCCATTTGACCTCATTCTGTTTTAAGGTAGATGACGCTATTCTTATAATTTTATTCTCAAGATGAGTGGGCACTGGCTTCAAATCAAGTGAAAATTCAGTTTATTCTCACAAAATGTGTTGATAATACGTGGGTGGTAGTTACCTACGACATGTGTAAACAAAGAGTTATTTTTTTTTTTTGATAGGTAATCATAGAATTTTATTTCTTAAAAGAGAGTACACGGGAGGTATACAATCACTTTAAGCATGAAAGGAACAACATAAAATTAGGCAATCCTACAATAGAATTTTTAGCCACTGCATTAAATCAAGTATACAAAGTCAAGTAAAATAATTCTCTTATCTGCTCTATTGTCTTTGTTTGGTTTTCGAAACATCGATCGTTCCGTTCTTTCCATATGCACCATACAATGTATCCCGGAATAAGATTCCAAAGAAGTTTCTTATCCTTATTACGAAGTTTTCTCCTCCATGCTTGCACCACGTCTTCTATACGCCTAGGTAGCACCCAATCCATTGATTGAGAAGCCAAAATACTGTTCCAAAGCCAACGTACACCATCACAATGAATGAATAAATGATCAATCATCTCTCCATCCTTCTTGCACATATAGCACCACTCGGTTACATAAAATCCTTTGCGTCGAAGATTATCCACCGTTGACACCTGTCCCCTCATAACTGTCCACTATAGAAAAGCTACCCGTGGAGGCAATTTGCTTTGCCAAACCATCTTCCAAGGTAATGAACTTTCCACAAATCCCAAAAGGGATTGAAAGTATGAGCGGACTGAAAAAATACCGTCTCGAGCCGACCTCCACCTGCTGCAATCACCATCTCCTACCCGAATTTGTATCTCATGCAAGGCAGTAAAAAACAACGAATAATCTTCCAATTCCCAATCCTGTAAGCCCCTTTCAAAAGTAATATTCCAATTAAAGCCCCCATTATGAATATCTAATACATCACCCACCATAGCAGTAGGCTCTAACGCAATGCGGTATAATGAAGGAAATCCCTCCTTTAACGGTTGATCGCCAACTATTATGCCAAAATCTAATATCAGTGCCATTTCCCACCACAAAATTCAGTTTGTGGCTAAAATTACTCCATCCCCGTCGGATATACCTCCACAAGCTCACCCCATAGGAGCCACGACCCTCAACCGTACACCAACCCCCCTCCATCACACCATACTTTGCCCCAATGATTTCTCTCCAAAAGCTCTCCCTCTCCACTCCAAATCGCCACAACCACTTGCCCAATAAAGCCTTATTAAACAAAACAAGGCTCCTCACTCCAAGCCCCCCCATCCTCATAGGCAAACAGACAGTACCCCAATTAACCAAATGCATTTTCCTCTCCTCCCGTAGCCCTGCCCACAAGAATTCTCTTTGAAGTCTCTCTAATCTATTTGCCACTGCAATCGGAATAGGAAACAATGACAAAAAGTAAGGGGGAGATTTGAGAGAGTGGATTTAATAAGAGTAAGTCGGCCTCCCTTAGAAAGATACATACGCTTCCACCCTGCTAACCTCCTCTCCATTCTTTCCATAATACCATCCCAAATATGTGTACTTTTAAACCGTGCCCCTAGCGGGAGCCCTAAATATGACATGGGCAATTGTGCAACCCTACATCCCAATATACCAGCCAACTCCTCCACGTTAGTGACCTCCCCTACTGGAATAACCTCAGATTTCCCCAAATTGATTTTTTATCCAGACACCGCTTCAAAATATAGGAGCAAACGACGCAGGTTCCTGAATTGTTCATCATCCGCATCGCATAAGATCAATGTGTCATCTGCAAATAGCAAATGAGACACCTGCAATTGGCCAACCATAAAGCCCCTTACCAAACCCTCTCCCACAGCTCTTTCAAACATCCTATTAAAAGCCTCCATCACAATAACAAATAGCAATGAGGATAGTGGATCTCCTTGCCGCAAAGCTCTACTACTCCGAAAATAACCCTCCGGCGATCCGTTGACCATAACTGAGAACGAAACAGTAGAAATACAGAACTGAATCCATTTACACCACTTATCCCCAAAGCCGCACCTCCTAAGCATATACAAAAGGAACCCCCAGTTCACATGATCATATGCCTTCTGAATATCGAGCTTACATAGCATCCCGGGAATTCTCAAACGCAATCTTGAATCAATGCGTTCATTCGCTATAAGCACAGAGTCCAAAATCTGGCGACCTTTTACGAAAGCATTCTGAAACTTGGACACTACTTTTCGGAGCACCTCCTTTAATCTATTCGCCAGCACTTTCGCAATAATCTTATACATCCCACAGACAAGGCTAATAGGCCGAAAGGCTAATAGGGCGAAAGTCCTTAATGTCGGTCGCCCCTGGTTTCTTAGGGATAAGCACAACAAATATAGCATTAGAACTTTTTTGGAACCTGCCACGTTAAAAAAAATATGTAAACACGTCCAAGATTTCTGATCGCACCACCTCCCAACAAGCCTTGTAAAATGAGAACGAGAAACCATCCGGTCCAGGGGCCTTATCCTCGTTCATGTTAAACACTATCTCCTTGATTTCATCCTCCTCAAAAGGTCGCTCTAACCAATCGGCATCATCCTCCGTGATTGTAGAAAAATCCAATCCTTCCAACTTTGGCCTCCACTCAAACTGCTCCCGATATAGATTCTGATAGAAGTTCACCAGTTGACTTCCAATTTCGAGTGGTTCTTCATAAGTTATCCCATCCACTTTCAACACTGTGATAGAATTTTTACGTCTATTAGAATTTGCGATCCTGTGAAAAAATTTAGTACATTTATCTCCTTCTTTCAACCAATTGACCATAGATTTCTGATGCCAAGCAATCTCCTCCATCTCCACCAACCTCTCCAGTTCTTCCCTTAATGCTCTACGTTTATCCTTCTCCTCCCCATCCAACCTTCGACGCTCCTCCCACCTATCCAACTCATCTATCTCTGAAAGGCACTGAATTTTACGATAGTTCACATTGCCCACAACCTCCTCATTCCATTTCTTTAAATCCCTTTTCAAAGACTTCAACTTCTAATCCAACACAAAACTAGGAGACCCTCTAATATCATAAGATGTCCACCAAGTCTGTACTTGCTTCCTAAAACCTTCGACTTTCAATCACATTTTCTCGAACCTAAAAGGCTTTCGTCCTCCACCCGTCCTGTTCCCAGTTAACATAATGGGGAAATGATTAGAGTACACCCTCCCCAATCTTCTCTGAATGACATCTGAATACTTAGCCTCCCACTCTCCGCATATCAAGAACCTGTCTATACGAGAAAGAACCGGTTGATCCCGATTAGAAGACCAGGTAAAATCTCCCCCAATCATAGGCAAATCCACCAACATATTCTCCTTTATAAAGTCTGAAAACTCCTCCATAGCCCTCGTGATTCTCCCACCGCTCGACCTCTCAATAGGAAATCGAACCACATTAAAGTCACCTCTTATACACGTTGGTAGATTCCACCAAGCCATCATTCCAGCCAGTTCATCCCACAAGCCCCGCCTACTGTCATCGGTATTAGGCCCATAAACAGCTATGAACATCCACTGAAATCCATCCCCAATGTTTTTGAACGACATCGATATTGAGAACAATCCTACACTCACCTCCTCCATCTCAAGCACTCTGGTGTCCCACATGACTAATATGCCTCCAGAAACCCCTAATGATCCCATAAACTGATACCCTACATGCTGTCCCCCCCATAAGCTACTGACCACCGCCCTCGAGATAAACTCCATCTTGGTTTCTTGTAAGCATACAAGATCCGCTCCCCAGCCCCTTAGCAGATGTCGAACACCCATCCTTTTTCCTACTTCATTAAGTCCCCTTACATTCCAGCTAATGATTCGTGGTATCATTTTAACAATCCGGCATCCCTCCCCAATACTCCATTCTTGGACTCACCACCCTTGCCATCATAATTAACTGACCATTCGAGCCTCTTAAGTTCATGATCGCCCTTTCTTCTTAGTTTTCCTTCTTATTTACTCATCTCCTGTCCCCTATTGGCCTCCAAATCCTCAAATAATTGTAATAATCTGTTTTCATAACCATCACAAGACACACCCATTAACTTACTGAAATCCTGAATTTTCTGTAGAACCCAGTTCGAAGGTGGGTGTCCAACTTCGAATCCAATCAAACCCCCTGTTTCCTCCTCCTGTATAACATCACTTTTCATTTCTCCCTTCTTGGCTCCATCTACCCACAACACAAGTGCTTTTTCCGTCCCCAAGTCACTTACCTTCATTGACTTAGAGTTCCTTCTATTATATGTATTCGCAACCCTTGTTGTCAAAGGTATCGCATCATGCTCTAACACCGCTGAGGTAACTAGATCCTCTGACAGTACATGCCTCGTCCCTTGGTCGTCTAGTAAAAGCCCATCATCGTGTGGGACTGTGTCTGTAGCACCCATCTTTACTGTCTCCAAGTTTACCATATTCGGCTCCCCTTCTTTAGACAAAGGTACCACCTCTCGGTCTATATCGGTCCCCGTGTCTACCTCATCCATAGCCATCCCCTCTAAGACATCACCTTTGTCATATTTAGAGTGTCCCTCATCCATTTCAATCCTATCAATTGACTTACAAGTGATTTCGAGTCTTCCCTGCTTAACTTGATTATGTGCCGATTCCTTCTTATTCAAGCCCGATGCTTGTTTTCTAACAGCTGGATACTCATCCATACCCACCCCACACCTGTGGCAGCATAATAACTTCTTGGGACCCATTTCATACCCACTTCCCACTAGCCTAATCAATTCCTCCAATGCTCCTTTCAATTCCTGGACACGGGCCATAATTTCAGCCCTATTCAAACAACAATCCTGACCTTCGTTTACACTGACATTGACAGTCATCTCCTTTTGCTGTTGCCTCCGCTGGTCAACATGTTTCGAGACATGTAGGTTTGCTGTTATGTCTGCATAAGTCAATCCTTGTCGATTACGTTCATTCACAAGTCGACATTTGGCTTTATCCCCCGCAACAAAAGAATCCACAACAGCTTGAAACACTCGCGAGATTGATGCCCATCCTTCTCCATTCGCACCTTCCGGCACCATCACAACTCCCTTCCGACGCCTATCCCCAAACTGCACTATTATCAAGTACCTACCACGGCGGTTCGCACAACGCTGTGCCAAGAAGGCTCTTGAAGACTCATTGAATCTAGAAACGAAATCCTCATGCTTACTAGTCACCCTCAACTTGTCCACCATATTCACCATCTAACGTGCACCGAACCTTCCCATGCTAATTGCATTCGATATCTTCGAGCCCCATTCGGTCATTCTAACAACGCCAAGATTAGTAATAGAAATTGCAAATACCTTCGCCTCAACTCGAAAACGGTGATTGAAGGCCACATCTAATTCATCCACTAACTTCCTCCCCTGATTGTGTGATAACGGCACATTGGACGGCAAAACAGGCATCGTTACTGGACTGGGGACATTCTGCTTGTCATCCTGATTTTCCGGCGCCGGCGCGTGATTGACACGCGCCTTCACACGGGCCGTTCTGGCGGCGCGTAGGTCACTCGTCTCTGTCCCCCTGGCCGGAATCGCCTGCGCATAACGTCGGTCAGGCGCGTTTGCCAGGCAGGTGGCCGTATTTTTCTGAATCTGGAACGTGCAACCCTGTTTTCCGGCCTCTTCTCCGACCTCGACATCTGTGTCTCCAGCTAGGGCGGCGGTGCTAGGGTTTCCACCTAGGGGTGCCGCCTGATTATGTGGCTTATGTAGTGGCGTAAGGCCGGTGAATGGTTGGCCGATCGACGTGATGTCGGCGGCGACTGTAGCGGTCGCTGGTGAGGGCTGGCTAATGGTGTGATGTTTGGATGTTAGGGAGGAGAGATCCATTCTCACTCAGATCATCGGCATGTCAAAATTTCTTCTAAGTATAAACTTCTGATGAGAGGAACCCCAGTCTGACGAAGGTCAATATCATTGAGTAATTTTGCCTGCGAGGTCAACAAAACAGGTACTTCGAGATAACAAAGAGTTATTTTTGATCGACTTAGATTATAATTTATTCACTTTCCAACCATGCACTTAGGTAATGGAACATTCCCAATACCTGGTATAAATGCACTTTCTGACTGGGGAATTAGTTGGAGAAAAAAAGGTGTTCTACATAGTGGGCTCAAACAAGAAGTGCTAGGCTAATTTACTGGTTTTCACACCACTCTTTTTCTCCCCTCTGCTGTCTCTTTATTTTTTTATTTTTGTTATTTTTGTTATTTTTCCTTCTGTGATAGATCAGTTTAGAAATATAGAATCATGTACAAGGAACTCAACCTGCTTTACTCTTCTCTCTAGGAGCTGCCTGAAGGAAGCTGGTATTGCCCACAATGTCGTTGCTTGATTTGTGGGGCAGTAGTCCATGATAAAGACGCTTCACAATCTCATAGCTCCTTCAAATGCTCACAGTGCGAGTTCAAATGTAATTTTCCTGACTCTGAGGGACTGTTATTTCGGATTTCGTGCAACTTACGGACATGAAAAATCAACCAGTGCTTGGTTTAATCCACCTTTTACATCTATGAGATATAAGTGAATTTTTTCTTTACCTGTTTTGTTTAGGTTGATAATGCTTATTCGTTCTTTGCTTCTTGCTTAGTGTACTCTCTGTGTCTGTGTGGAGGGAGCAGGGGTTACTAAATCATTTTTAATGCTTGCAAACAGATCATGAGACGTGCATGCAAGGGAAGGGCATGAAAATCGAAATGGCCTCAGATAACTGGTTCTGTGGAGAATACTGTCAGGAGGTAAATCGTTGGTTTCCTTTAATCAGTTCATTTGATTAATAACTAACAATGTTGTCAAGTACAATATGTTGCATACAGTGAGTCAAGGTAAACAAGTCTAATATAATTTCTTCATGTGGCGTCCCTCTATATGAAATAAGCCACTTTCTTTTCTCTGTTTGTTTACCAATTTGATACAGTTTCCATTCAGTCATGAATTATATGCAATGATGCATACATCTTAAGATTGAATGAAAACGTTTGGTATTGAAATTTAAATACATTGCCGTTAGTTCCACTTAGCTGGATCATACACAGACATGCTTAAATATAAGTTCTGAATAGAATTCGGTGATTTGATCTGAAGAATCCTTTCTCAATCTCTTGTTGCCATGTTTTTTTGGTGACACCAGATGGGTATGGTAAAGGTTTGTTTCTTTATGAATTGTTAGAGATTTATTCTTCCTCAATGAGTTTTAATTATCTACACCTAGGTAACTGTCGTGTTTTCTGCTGAATGGTTGAAATCACGCTGATTCTGTGTTTTACATATAAGATCAGAAAAGTACCCAATCATGTTTAAGAGTTGATAATAAGCTTGCATTGCTAGACCCTGCTAGCTCTAAATAGATTATTGGTGATATTTGTGGACTGCATTGAAGAGGTTGCAGCTAGGATCGAGTCCATACATTACAACATTGGAAAACTTCTTAGAGAGATTAGTTTCCTAGAAATTTGTTCTGCTTACATAAACTCACCTTGCGTATCAGACATTGTCTGAGTGGAAGTGTAGACATGATAAAATGTCATGATTTTCTCATGTTGTCCCAATGGGAGCATAGCATTCAGAAACAGATCAGTCTAAATCTCTGTTATTGTTGAAGGCAGGCAAAGATATTGTTTCAGGGAAAATATGTATATTTTACAAGGTTAATATACAACACCATATTAAGTCACCGTTTGGAAATAATTAAATGCTGTATAAATAAGAATAGTAAGAGGAATAGTAGTGGGTCCATGAAATGTGTGGATAATAACGAGTAGTAGTAATGAATGTATGGTTATAATTAATATTTGATTTTGATTGAATTTATAAACCAATTTATAAATTGTATCCATACGAAGGCTAATTCATTTTAAGTAATTGTTCACGAAGATATTTTTCGATTTAATACTACTGCAAGTGTATGGTTCGTTCATAAATAATAAAGTGAATTTGAGTTCAAATATCGTCCTACATATATTGATTTAATTCGATTTTAATTATTCGACCTTAACCGAAACAATAATAATGTGATATGTTTGTTTGTGACAAAATTACAACTAGAATCATGTACTCATGCAATTTTGAGTAAATTATTAAGCTAAATGTAAACTATGCTAAATACAAATTGATGTGTTCAAATGAATGACAATCGACTAGGATCGCCAATTTTCATGCAATAATTCTTTTTAATCTTAGTTCTATACTTTGACAACACGATTGAATCTTGAAGAATCAATGTTCCTATTTTATTCAACAATCTCTTTCGAGTAATGTTAAACCTATTTTCATATATGATCTAACTATATTTCTATGACGGATGTGAATATATAAGAGTGCATGAATTTTTATGAACACATATATATTCACATAGAGTATAGCGGTGTATTTCTATCTCTTATTGGACTCTATGACGATTTACGTCATGTCGAGCCTATTTTCCTTCTTTCGAATGCATAAAAATAAGTCACCAAATTTACACAACTACCATGCACAATAATTGTGGAGAAAAAATAATATAAATCATTCAATATCTAAACACATATTTTCGATGTCAAATATATAAATCTAGAGATTAAAAACTCATATTACAAGGTTTATTGTTCTCCTAGCACAAAGAAATCTAGCCTAGCATGTTATGAAAAAGAAAACAAAAGAAATATTGAAGAATGGACATCACCCAAATAAATCTTCAATTGAATCTTCAAGTCTTGAAATCGATCTTCGCGCTTTTTTTGCCTCTGTTATGCTCCAAAATTTCTTGGAATGTGTTCCCCTTTGTGGTTCTAAACGGCCTTAATCTTAAAAGACTTCCCCAATGTTATTTCCAAAAGAGTGTGATTCAAATAAGGAAATAAAAAATTCTTCCGAAAATATACTATGCTATTGCATGGTACTTTTTTCATGCTGTAGCATAGCTCAACCAGTTTCAGTTTGGAAGACCCTGCACCACACCATGTGACTACATGGCTCAAAGAACTATGCTATAGCATAGTTCAAGTAGAATTTCATTCTTTGCATTTTAGTCCCCGAACTCATTTTTTAGTTTTTTAATCCCTTTTCTCACTTATTCTTCTTCTTTTAGTACTTTATGTCTTCGCTAATTTGGTTTTCGATTTTTTCACATCATCATTTCTTCTTCTGCGACATCATTCAACTATTTGCACTTTGGTTCCTCAACTTTAGTGTTCTTCCATTTTAGTCCCTTTTTTTGCTTGTTTTTCCAAAATTCCAGCATGCTCATCAATGTCATCCTACAAAACATAAGTTATAAAGAATTAAGCCATATTTTAATATATTTATCAACTATTGTCCATGTATGTGGCCTAAATAAGTGTGTAAAATACACTTATCAGTAAGAAACCCTTTGACATCAATTTTCTCCTTTTTGTCAGATGTAACCATGAAAACAATAAAATTGAACTTTTCCTCCTTTTAGTATGTGTTTTTTGAAATGAGGATGCATTATTATTATAATTGAAAAGATTACATTTTTATGAAGAAGTTAAAGCATCGTTTTTACTTCCATCACTGCTGCTTGTTCGGACGTTTTATTTATTGGAGTATTATTTCAGCATCTTTAATATTCTGATTCTGTTTTGTTTTAATTCCCTGTGCAGGTATACTCAGGTCTTCGATCTCGCATTGGGTTGATAAATCATCTTTCTGATGACTACTCTTGGACACTTCTTCAATGTATTAATGGCGAGCAGAAAGTTCATTCTGATGAGTGCTTTGTTGCTTTGAAGGCAGAATGCAACTCAAAGCTTGCTGTTGCAATCACGATTTTGGAGGATTGCTTTCTTCCGATGGTGGACCCAAAAACAGGCATAAACATGATACCTCAAGTCATGTACAACTGGGGGTACTACTTTATAGATCATCCTCTTGTTTTCTACAACTATATGTGCCTTGCTATTTTCTTCTAGCACTTGTAGCACCATCCTATGTTGTTCATATATCTGGGTATAGATTCACTAGATGAGCAATCGCATTGAACTATTTCGATGTTTCTGAAAATCAACTCATACGACCCACTTTCATCTGTTTGTCCAATTGTATTTCCTTTTCAGCTGTAAAGCATTGCTGTATCTTGAAAGAACTGCGAGTTCAAGCTCTGCCCTCTGCTTCCCCTTCAGATATTATTTTATGTTCATCAGAATTTAGTTCATGTCATCTGCTGAACTTTTTTGGTTTTATTTCTTGTTAAACTGATTCCTTTACGTAGGATGGCTAAATTTGAACTATGTGAAGTAAACTCAATCTCTTTGATGGTCTTCAATGCACCTTTTAACTGGAGACCCCTATCAATAGTTTTTCATCAAGCTACGTTTGCTGAGGTGGTGTAAACTGCTAAATTGTTCCATAACTCCTTATCTTTATATTAACGTCTCATCTAAAAGTTTAAGCAGTTAGAGAGGGATTGCATGTATTCATGCATCTTGATTTCAACACTTAAATAGCAAAAATCGAGCATTTTCATGAAGTTGGTGGTGTGTTGAAGCTATTTGTAAGAAATTATTTAACGGACGTTATTTATGCGTCTGAAAATGAAATCAATCACCTGGGATTGACAGTGGGGTCTCGTGTGGCCTACATTTGCTGTTTTCAGTGTCATTGAATACTTTTGTTCATTCTCGTTTTCTTTGTTTTGACAAATTTGCCTTCTGCAAAATGAGCAGCTCGGCTTTACAACCTTGTATTGTACAGTTTAACAACTATTGTTAGTTTTACCAGAACACAGGCGATTGTTGTTCTTGCAAATAAATAGTCTGACCATTGCCGTTAATCTATATTCTGATTTGTTACATGATGTGCATGTATATGTTTGCAGAGCTTTAGGATGTGCTTATTCTAGTAAACCAGTATGCTTGAGCTAAATTAAGCTCAGTTTGAGAATTGTATTGTACTCTTTCCTTCCTTCGGATGTTATTCAGACCTTTTTTCCCCTCAACTATGTATAGCTATTTTGAGTTCACTTCATTTTCATTCACTATTTATGTTAACAAGATCTGGCGGTAACTAAATTTCAAACTGAAAACAATTACCGTGTTTCTTTCAGATCAGAATTAGCACGTCTGAACTATAGTGGGTTTTATACTGTGGTTTTGGAGAAAGATGACATCATGTTGTCTGTAGCATCCATCAGGTAAATTACGATGTATGATTTGTTTTCGCTTATGCAATATACTGTCTTTTAGTACCTTTTGGTAGCGGTATAATCTCGTCTCAAAGTTTATCTAGGAGACTGTTTCATTCTTACATCTAATATCACATGCTTCTTGCTGCTTCATCCTACCTTCTAACTTGTTTCAGTCACAAGTGTAAAGCGAATTGGCCAAAGCTTACTTTATTCTTATGCATTTCTTTTTCATCCTCGACTTGAATTTAATTTAATACGATGGATCTCTTTTCTAGAACTCTTATATTCTTGCGTGGGAATTAGGAAGCACTTCTACATTCTTGTATGCTAACTTCTACATTCTTGTATGCTGTGTTAGCTGCCAAGGTTGACACCAAACACGAAGGCTACCATCATAGCTAATTAATGTGCCAAATATGTTCCATATATCTATTTTCAACCGGTAGTAAATTTCATACAAACAAAAGGGGTTTCAGGGGAGAAAATATTAATGAAGCTTCAAGATGAGTAGTCTTTATTATATTTTGGTTTTGAAGCTCCTTCATCTGACTGACATATCTTGGTTCCTTTTGGAACCATATAGCATTTTAATTTTATTTATTCAATTAGGTGAACACTATAGATATCTTATTTATTTTTTACTATACGTGTTTTATCCATTCTCGCTTTTCCAATTATTGTTTGTTCTTTTATCCAATCCTAAGTAATTCTTAGATATTTGTTAATTCGATAATTATTCTTTTGTTCGTTACATGATTACTTGGCAATATTTTTTATAATGTGATGTGTTCTTGATGCAGAATCCACGGGGTTACTGTAGCAGAGCTGCCTTTAGTTGCTACTTGCAACAATTATCGTAGACGAGGATTGTGTCGGCTCCTTATTAATTCTATAGAAGAGGTAATTTATCTATTTGGACCATCAGCATTCATCATGCAACGCATGTGAGAGGTATTCGTTATCCACTATGATTGTTTACTAATTTTTATGTTGTGCGTACGCTTGTGTCTAAACAGAATGTGGGGGTGCATAGTCTGCACCATATTAAGTGGTTGGTAATCTATATTTTTGCACAGGGGCGGACCCACATGGGGTCATGTGGGGGTCAAATGACCCCACAGTTTTCTGGATTTTTTTTTTTTGCTGAAAACTTAATTTTTTGCCCCAAAAAATCCAAATCCTAAATCTATATCCATATCATATGGTCTATATTCATTATTTAGTCCATAGATATATCATATAATCCACCGATTTCTTCCCAAAGTGCAAATATCGAACATGAACAACAAACAACCGATTTTTCCTTTTTGTTCATAATATGTTGTTCGAAATTTTTTTTTTTTTGACCCCGTAGTTCGAACGGTCTGGGTCCGCCCCTGTTTTTGCAACAACTGTCCTGGGAATAAAATAAAAACTAAAAGCTTGACAAACTGGAGCGAAGCAGATTGCAAATGTTCCTGGAATTCATCAAAGGAAACTTGGGGTTACCTGGTTGAAAACGGATAGCAAATATGATAGCAAGAAGTTGGATCTTCTTCAGGGGCATGAGTAGGGAGATTTAAATTATTATTATAATTATTATTATTTTTATTTCGAAAATCTCTCTTAAATACTGGGTTTCTTAGGTAATCGTGTATCTCAGATCTCTGTAATTTGGAGTTTTTGTGGTGAAGTACCCAAGAGTGATGTTTCATGATTTTCTCCATCCCTTGGAATCTGTTTTCTTAAACTTGCCATCTTTACACGTCTAACGTTTGTGCATATGTTCTTTCTGTGAGTTATTGTGTTTCGCATATTGGTAATTTCAGTTCAATTGTGGCTTTAGATGTTGAAGTCTTTGAGGGTCGAGAAGCTCGTTGTATCTGCCATTCCCAGTGTAGTGGAGACATGGACAAAGGGTTTTGGCTTCAAACCCCTGGAAGACGATGAGAGACAAAGTTTGAGCAAAATTAACCTCATGGTGTTTCCTGGATCCGTATGGCTGCAGAAGCCTTTGCATCAGAGTACCATGAATCAAGAAAATGGTGAGGATTCTGTTTTTGAGATTTTTTTCATCCTCGTTTAAATGTTTGGCTGTGTTCTAAAGTAAGAAAAGTGTAACACCAAACATGCTCTTTCTCGTAGCATTAAGAAATAATTTTCGTGCATCAGGCCCAATTGATGCTTCAACTTCTGGAGCAAATGATCCTGGAGAAATGGGAACTCTTGAGGAAGGATTTTCAACCACGCAGTCTGTTCGAGAAGCCAATACTGAAACAGGAACCATACTTCATGACTTAGAGAATTCTCAATCACATGAAAAACAAGAACCCGACATTTCATCTGATGAACAAGAGCATGGACGATTTTCCAATCATGATTTGTCTGTTCAAGAAGCTCGTATAGAGACAGGATCAGGACATGCTCACTCTGAGAATACGCAATCGCATGAAAAACAAGACCCTGATATTTCATCCGATGAACAAGAGCTTAGACGATTATTCAATCATGAATTTTCTGTTCAAGAAGCCCATACTGAGACAGGATCCGGATTTGCTCTCTCTGAGAATATGCAATCACATGAAAAACAAGACCCTGACATTTCATTTGATGAACATGTGCTTAGACGATTATCTAATCATGAATTTTCTGTTCAAGAAGCCCATACTGAGACAGGATCCGGACGTGCTCTCTCTGGTAATAGGCAATCATATGAAAAACAAGACCCCGTCATTTCGTTTCATGAAAAAGAGCTTAGACAATTATCCAATCATAACTTGTCTGTTCAAGAAGCCCATACTGAGACTGGATCAGGTCATGGAATATTACCAAAACCCTTGGGTAATTTGTAACTTTGGTTTATTTTACCATATAATTACAATTTTTTAGACTAAGGATTCATTAACTTTTGAGCTCAAAGTTTTGTAGAATTACAGTATTTTCCCCCCCCACAGTTTACTCTTTTCATGAGATGAATTTAGCTGTATTATGTTCAGTTTTTAGACTGGATCAGGACATGCTCGCTCTGAGAATTTGCAGTCAGATGTAAAACACGACCCCAGTGTTTTCTTTGATGAACAAGAGGAGAGAAAACTATGGAATCACAGTCCTTTCATTCAAGAAGCCAAGTCTGAGACAGAAAACAGAAATGGTAACCTTTTTTTTGCAATCCAGTGTAAAACAGGATTGTTGCAGAAAACTAAAAATGTTCCACTAATGAAATGCTTTTGTGTTCAGGAGGTAGCCAAGTTGAAGTAGTTGCCTGTACAGAGGCCAATGAGATGTATGCAGAGACAGTTTTTGGACATGCCCACTTTGAGAATATGCGATCACACGAAAATCGAGACTCCGAAATTTCATCCAATGAACAAGAAGGCAGACGACTATGCGATCATGATCTGCCTGTTCAAGAAACCAGGACCGAGACAGAAACCAGAAATGGTGACTATTTCAATCAAGTGAATAACAAGAATCATCCCACCTTTTCCACTAACGAAGTGCCAACTTGAAATAGTTGCTTGTACAGAGGCCAAGGAGATGTACACCTGGACAGAGAGGCAATTATTTGTAAATGTGGGAAGCAGTGTATTAGATAGACCAGAATGTTCCACTCGGATTAATAATTATATTTCTTGAATGGCAGTTCAAAATTAATTTTTTATCCGTCTTATTGCAAGCAATTTTTTTCAGTTAGAATTTACTGATTCTTCCTACTTGATCGCCCTCCGTCCCTTGCTTGCTTTCTTTTCATGCTTATTTGACTTGTTTTTTCAGCTTTGATGCACTTCCTTGGTATTAGTTCTTGGATTCCCAACGTAAGAGGTCAACTGCGGAGTAGTTCGAATCCTTGAATGTTCTTTTGTGTTTTTATACGTCAACTGGTGTGAGATTATACCATTTAACATGCCCTAGCAAGATTCGTTCAATTTTTAGAACACCAATTTTGGAATCTCTTGTTTAAGCTTCGATTTGATGGATTTAATGGCTCACTCGAATATTGAGAGTTCCGATTTTGGGTTTTACCTTAAAAAAAAAAAAAAAAAAGAAAAAAGAAAAAAAGGAAAGAGGCTTAAGAAGAGTAGCTTGGTTCTTATGTTATTGGTTAGTGTGTTTATATATGACTGTGGACGGCAACACTGTACTGACTGGATTGGTTTTTATAAAAACAAGAATTGCAAGAGATTTTTTTAAGAAAATGCCATGTCGATTTTGCCTTACCTCATTTAAAAATCTCAAACCTGCAAGTTTATGATATAACCCCCTCTTGATCTTCTATCCTCACTGAACTTTTGGCTTTTATCTTGGTCTTCTACCACTTAAAACACATTTTATTTATTTCAATGGAGAATTTATTATTTTCACTGTAGAATCTATTCTCATTCTCAAAAATTACATGGCATACACGTGTTACGAGCCCATATTGGTTGATTAGACATCGATTAACTATCTTATTTGGATTGGATCGAATGAATCAAGTAACCCCATCTTGAGCTTAAGCTTGGGCCCGGTCCGTAGCACTATGCCCATTTCCTTTCCTCTATATATAGAGGAGCTCGCTATTATCAATCAAATTTACGGAGTTCGATGAGGGAAATTCTGACCGTTGTTCATAATACTATCATGAGCTCCCAGCCTTTCGTGAACCTACGCCACTATCAGCTACCACTTTTAAAGGCGAAGCCTATACTCAGATATGTAACTTTAATATTTTCATATTGTTGTCCAAAAGTGATATGAATGAATTATAGTCGATGATGGACATAAATAAATCATCGAAAGGATGAGTTTAGGCCCATAAGAGTGTCACATTCGGGAGTAATCCAACCTTTGTGATGGAAGATTCAATGAAGAAGGTTCAATATGGTAGAAATAACTTGTACTATGTGACTTGTAATAATACTATATTATATATCTCTTTCCTCTTTTTTATTCGTATTGCTTGCGAAATCCCAAGATCAAACCGGGCCTTAAAACAAAATGCCAAATTCCAAAAATAGGAAACAATCAAATTTTATTTCAACAATCAAAGAAGTGAGAAAATCTTATTTAAATGATTCAGAGTATAGTTATAAATTGAGTTAATTATAGAAACAGAATCCCGAAACATGAACAAAAGCAAAATAACTTCTGATCCAATAATTCTGAAATTTAACTATAAATCTTCAATAGTTTTCTGATAAAATAATACTATGTACATTTTACTCCCAAAATCAAGAGGGATTTGGCACGAATGCCCATTATTTTTCCCTTTTATTTATTTATCTATTTATTTATTTTTCTGAAAGACATCTCAAATCTAGCCGTGATGACCAAAAACTGATTTATTGACTGGGAATTGATTAGGTTTTTATTTAACCTTAGGATAGTAATGTTACACATGGAAATTGTCCATTATATTGAAATTCTGGGATTTTAGTATATTATATGATAGTTTTAGATTTTTGTTTTCTTTAGTTAAGGTTTTGCTTAAGATAGTTTTTCAATAGATATCTTAGATTAGAGTTTCTTTTGTGATATTTAAATTTTTTTTTTATTATAGAATATTATTCAATTTCATTGAAAAAATTAGATCATTCGAGCCTTTAATATTTAATGAAACGAAAAATTTAGCATTCTCAATTATGTGTCCAAATTCTCGTTATTCCACGGAATTAACGAGCCTTTGATAACAATATTATCTCTTGCCATCTTCGACTATCAATTGCCAATTTACTCCTCGATCTCTAAATTCTCTATCTCGGTTGCAATCAATTGAGTGGAGAAATTTTGCCACAGTTCCAAAATTTTCTAAGCTTACTAAGTTGAATCTTAGTTACAACTCCTTCAGTAGACAAGTACCTATGAATCTTGAGAATTTACAGAACCTATAGCATCTAATGATGATCATCAGTTGACAAATGATTCTTCAATGCTCGAATTGGATTTTCTTGTTTCATTGAAAAATTATAGGAAGTTGAATATCATACTGATGGGATTCAGTTCTTTTCATGGAATATTACCAAAACCCTTGGGTAATTTGTAACTTTGGTTTATTTTACCATATAATTACAATTTTTTAGACTAAGGATTAATTAACTTTTGAGCTCAAAGTTTTGTAGAATTACAGTATTTTTTTCCCCACAGTTTACTCTTTTCATGAGATGAATTTAGCTGTATTATGTTCAGTTTTCATTAGAAAACTTATCATCTGATGTCCATGATGAAGCTACAACAATGACTTCAGAGGAAAATTCCAGATTTGTGTGGTTCACTCATCTCGTTTCTTGAACCTTCTTCTTCAAGGAGATTGAAGAATAATCTGGATAAATTTTGGGAGGATTCCAGATTTTTCCACTTGCAGCCATCTCTAGAAGAAGAAAGGAAAATTCACCTCCATTCTTGAGCTTTCCAACCTCCACCGCCATTGAATGATTTATCTAGAATATTGTTGAAGTCTCCTCCACCACCAATAGCTTAGTATATATATGTGTGTTTAACCTTTGCATTTGTGAAGTGAATTAAGAGTGATGAGAGAGTGAAGTGTGAATGGTGTGTGAAGAGAGATAGAGAAAGAGAGGCACACATATACGAGTGGTGTGTTTGAGATTAATTAAGTTCTGCCCCAAATTAGTGAGGAAACATTGGTAGGTTAGTTCCACAATAATTTGTACAAGTATTGCTCCATAGTAAAATAATTGTTTCTTTTTTGATTTTAAATTCAACAATTTGATATAGAGTGAAGCAGTTGCGGATGGATTTTTTGAGCTTCTCGAGATCATGCACAAAAGGAGATTGTGAAGCTTTCATAAAACTTGCTTGATTACGAGGAGCTAATTCAAGTCACAATGGGCGACCTACAAGTGATAGGCAGAATGAGAAAGTTCAATAATCAGAACTACACCATTTGACAAACTAGCATGGAGTCATATATCCAAGGACAGGACTTGAGGGCATTTGTTGTTGGAAGTGACGTGACACTTCGACGGAAGAATTAATGGAGCACATAAGGGATAAGTCTACACCAAAGGAAGTATGGGACACTTTGGCCTCACAGTTTTCGAAGAAAAATGACCTAAGCTTGCAATTGTTGGAAAATGAGCTGCTCTCAATCACTTAAGGTAAATTGACGTCAAGTCAATATTTCAACAAAGTTAAATCCCTTTGTCACGAAATTTCAGAATTAGATTCATCGAGTAAGATTTCGAAGTTCAGAATGAGAAGAATAATTATACATGGATTAATACTTGAATTTAGAGGTTTTATCATTACAATACAAGGTAGGCAAGAACAACCTTCATTGGTCAATCTTGAGAATTCGCTAGACGATTAAGAAGTGTTGACCAAACAAATGTTAGGGATCTTGATAAAGAAAGAAGAGGAAAAAACACTATATAGTTTTAAAAGAAGAGGTCGACTCCGTCAACAAAATAATAAAAAATTAAGAGAAGGTAAATCTAAAGGACTGATTGAAGAAAGCTATCAAACAAGGGAAGCTCAACAAAATTGCTACAAGAAAGGTTAAGGATAAGAACGAACTAATGGTGTCTGCTTTGTATGTGAAAAACTAGGCCATTACCCTAGAGACCGCTAGCTTAAAAAGGAATCAGACGAAGGTAATGCAGCAACCTCCAACAAGGAAGATAAATACAGTAGTGAATAAGAATGAGATGTTGAGGCAACCACAACAATAGTTGAGGAGGCTCGAGAAAAAAAAAATTAATTCAAGTTTAAAGGATGAATCAGCGTTAGTGGTGGTCCTGCCTGAACAATTGGATTGTGAAGATGATTGGATTGATGATTTGGGAGAAGATGATTGGATTGATGACTCGAGGGAGGACATTGAGGTTTAGGAAGAGTCTTCTTGGTGACTCCACAGATGTAGGAACTAACGGATACAGAAGAGGTTTTTAAAGAAGTATATTCCTTGGAGACATCAAAGAGGGTGGAGCTACTAGATTTAAAGAAAACAAAAAACAAATTGCAAGAGATCACAGAAGCACAGCAAAGTGTCGAGGAATTCAAAGATCTGCAAGTCTTAGGTGATAAAAAAGAGCGTGCAAGAGTAATATGGAATCCTGGGCAATAGAACATGGTCCAGAAAATATTAACGAAGGATCAACAGCGTCTACAAGAAGAAATTGAGGTATGTATAAATTTACAATAAAAAATAAGGAAATAGTATAGAGATGAGAAATCAAGTATCAAGTTTGCTAAACTAAAAATAGATAATAAGAGAAGTTCAAAAGAGCCAGATATATTTGAAGTCGATAATGCGTTAAATGAAGGACCGATCGCTTCAAAACTTGTCGAGCTTGAGGCAGAGTTGGACGTGACTAAAAAGAAAAGAGTTAAAATGAAAAGTCGGTGTTGAAGGAGAGAATTGAAGATACAACATCGGCTTCAAGGAAAATTTCAGATTTGTGTAGTTCACTCATCTCATTTCTTGAACCTTCTTCTTCAAGGAGATTGAAAAATAATCTGGATAAATTTTGGGAAGATTCGATAGCCATCTCTAGAAGAAGAAAGAAAAATTCACCTCCATTCTAGAGCTTTCCAACCTCCACCGCCATTGAAGGATTTATCTAGAATTTTGTTGAAGTCTCCTCCACCAACAATAACTTCGTATATCTATGTGTGTGCTTAGCATTTGCAATTTGTGAAGTAAATTAAGAGTCATGAGAGAGTGAAGTGTGAATGGTGTGTGAAGAGAGAGAGAGAAAGAGAGGTCACATATACGAGTGGTGTGTGTGAGAGATTAATGAAGTTAGTGGAGTGAATAAATTAATTAAGTTCTGCTCCAAATTAGTAAGGAAACATTGGTGGGTTTGTTCGACGATAATGTGTACAATTATTGTTCCATAATAAAATAATTTTTTTCGATTTTAAAACTTAACACATGATTGTTTTATGTCTTGGTTCTATCCCTTTAGAGAATTTGAGTGTTGTTTTAAATCCATGCAAGCCATTGAATCTCAAATTATGAAGCCCTTTTATGAATCCATAGTAAAGATCGAGTTTACATAATTGATTGATTTGATTTTGTTTTCTTTATTTGTCTTTCTACATATGCTGATACTTGTTTCTTAGAATTTTCAACATTGACAACACGGTGTATGACATAGAGCTATAAGGTGATTTTTAACACCTATAATAAAGACATAATGAGATAAGTGAGAGGAAGAATACAATATACTCAACTGAATGTGTCGACATCTAGAGGGCCATGTTGATTAAGTTGGAGAAGTTTTACAAATAGGGTTGGGAGAGTTAAGTGGTTCGGTACTAAGAACGCTACTAGGAAAAGTAAACTTAAAAAAGAGTGTGGTGAAAGAAAGAGGATGTTAAGAGAAGTGGTACCACAATGCAGAAAAAGAGTATATTTGACGAAAGAAAGAGGCCTTTTAAAGAGGTAGGGGTGCGAAGCCTAGATCTCCAAGCATAAAAAAAATGTGCCTTGCTTATGTTGAAGCAAATGTTAGTATTGTAGTGGTTCTTATGCCGCTATTATATTAGGTCTCCAAGTCTAAAAAATGTGCCTAGGTATCGTGTTGATCAAATGCTATTCTTTTTTTGATGTTTCAGAGTGGATCTTTGCTTAGATGAATCAGATATACATTGTAAGTTAATATCTTGTTTTGGAGCCTTTATCAATAAGGGGTCACTGTCCCTATATACTTCATTCACATACTTTGCTTCTTGTCTTTAGGTTTTGTCAACTTGCCTTCTGATTAGTTCTTACCTTGTGTTTGTTGGGCAATTTCACTTATTGTAAGAATAAATACACCAATCCAAGTAACCAACTAGAGTGATTGAATATGCAAATAGATGGTCAAAGTAAAAACAAACAAAATGCAACCCCAAATTTTTACGTGGAAAAAACCCTCTAGTGTAGAGAGAAAAAAACTACAAGGCAACTCTGGCCAAATCCACTATAATAAAAATATAGATTACAATATTCAAGTTTATGCCCCAAAACTTGGATTCTCAACAAATTGGAAATTCCACAATAATTACTCTTTAAGGACAACAAATAATCTCACCACAAATCACCAATTTGATTAATCTTTTGAGAACTCACTTTGAATACTACATCTTTAGAGTACCCAAAATATACCCTAGAGAAAATTCCAATTTGTATTATGTAGATAAGAAAAAAATCTGTGTGAATCCACACCCAAATTGAAAGAAAAATCCTTTTTTCCCCCTTTTATTCCTTTCTTTCCAGCAGTATTCATGAGCAAATTTTCCCCTGCAGTTTCTCTTTAATTCTTCTGCCAGCAGTAGCCACAACCTTTTATTTCTCAATTGTAGCCATTGTTTTTTTGACCTCTCAATGGAAAGCCTCTATTTTTTACTTTTCTAATGGCAGCCTTTGTGTTTCTCTCTCACACCCAAGACGGCTTCATGGATGTGTGTGTGTGTGTGTGTGTGTACGTGTGTGTGTATAGCCATAATAGAGTGAGGTGAGGTTGTGGTAGTTTATCACTATAGGCACTGTTCAAATAGGAGAACCTGATTTGATTTCGGGATGTCTACTGAATGGATGTTGGTCAGTCCGTTGTTAGCTGGGGAAGGCGTGTCAAGGTGGTCTCGTTTGTAGGCTTGGTAAGACTTAGTCTATCTTATTTAACTTTTTTTTTATCGTGGTAAATTGTTATAATTTTATTGAATTTAATTATGTCATCTTTTTCAAATTGGTTTCAGAAGTCTAGAAATTAATTTGAAAATATTTCAAATGTTTTTCAAAATGAAGAAGAAATTGATAAAACATCTACATCATACGCATCAAATGATTTCAATAGTCATGAACTTCAAATTGCTCAAATTGAACAAAGATTGCATAACTGGACAATTCCAAAGGTAGAAAAGAATTCTATCTATGAAATTGGAAAGTTTGATTTTACTCAAAGTTATGTTATCAAAACCTTAGAACAAACATTATCTATCAAAAATCAAAATGCACATATCAATTTATTTTCAAAAAAATCAATTAAATCCCATAAGAAGAAATTTAAATATCTTCATGTTGAATTAGTTCAAATTGCTGTCAATCATTTGTTTAGACTTGGGTTAGACATTCTTGTTCTCTTAACTCTTTGAGATAAGAGACTCTTCAAATTTGAAAATTCATTATTATCTGTTCTAGAGTCAAATATAGAAAGTGGTCCAATTTATTGAAATTGTTATCCCAATTTTTCAATCAATATCAATGATGGAGCTATTCTTAATGCTCTAAATCTCCATATTCAAACTAAAAATTTCGATGTTGATGATCGTTCAAATGCTTTTGCTGTAATATACATGATATATTACAAACTCACGAATACTAAACTCAATATTGGTGATTTACGTTCATCCCCTAAAGATGAAAGTCTTTTGGTTGAATGTAATCCTTTTTCATTCAAACACCATGATTCCCAAGAGAATTCCTTGGAATCTTCAAACTCGTGGGCTAAAATGAAATTCTGAAAATGTTCAAAATCCTATTCCTGCTCCTATTCAAACAATTACTAATCAAATTCTTACTTTTCCTGATGAAAATGTCAAAATGACTTTCAAAGGATCTTCCTCTAGGTTTCAGAGATCTTATTTTTCTAGATCTGAAGATAAACCTAAGACTTCTTTTCAATCAGCTAGATTTTCAACATCTTCTCTTTCAGGTGTTGATTTCACTCCAAATATTCCAAAACCTCAATAGTTTGAAAAAGAAGCAGAAAAGGAAGAAGAATAAGATGAACCTGAATCTTCAACTTTTTCTGATATGTTTTCTCAAAATGATAGACTTCATCATCAAACAAATGTTATTTCTTCAAGTATTGAAAGAAGAGATAAATTCAAAACTGATCAAATTCCTGATGTTAAAAGTTTTCGAAAAATATTTTGTTAAAGCTTTTCAAAAGAAGAACGTGAATCTTATTGGGAAGAATTTTATGAATTCCCTGAAGATTTAAATTTTTATGAATGAGCTTATTTCAAAGTTTTTAACAGAAAGCCTACTTTTTCAAAGAAAGCAAAATCTATTCAAACTACTAATATTCCACAGAAGACTTGGAAAACTCCTTCTAGAGAGAATATTCAATCTCTCATCCTCTTTTACAGGAGATTGTAGTTCCATATGGAAGTACTAAAACTTTTGTTTCTCCTTTCAAAAGAATTTCTGAAGAACGACCTAAGGAATCTCAAGTTGTTAAAGATATCAAAAATATTCAAGTTCAAAATAACTATGCTAATGTAGTTCATCATCTGTATGTTCTCAAATCAACAGAATTGAAATAAATTCTGAAACTGAGATATCATCTTCAAAAGGTATAAAACCAATAGAGCTAGTTTTAATAAACAGGCATGAGGCCAAACCTAAAAATGGTCTCAAAATTGAGATTAATGTTCTCAAAGAACTTGCTACTTAATTATCAAAAATATCATCTTCCTCTACTTCAAATAACATCAATACTATTGATGATCTTGAATCTCAATTTATTGATGATGAAGGTCCTCAAATCAATAAACTTCAAGGCAAAAAAGTTCAATTTTAAAAAATTCCTCATTATTATCCAAAAAATGCTCCTCTAGATTTACTTTTTGAACAAAAGACAAAGATTCCTAGAACATTTTTTGCTACCGGTATAACTATCTAGAATATAGATGGTTTAACCAAATATCAAATTTTTGAAATTCTTCAAAGAATGAGTGCTTGTTATAATGCCTATATTTAAGAAGGACTTTCTCCAATTGAGTCAAGAAGCAATATTATTCAAGGTTTTGTTGGTCAAATTAATAATTGGTGGTTCAATTATATGACTGAACAAGAGAAAAATCAAATTGCTCAAGCTCTCAAACCTGATGGTTCAAATGATAGTTTTAATATATTAATTTTTGTATTGTCAAATATTTTGTTGGTTCTCCAACAGATGTTTTAGAAAAAGTTTTGTTCAAGTTTACAAGATTTTCGTTGGTATAAAAGCATTTTTTTACGAAAAGATTGTAATCAAGCTTATTGGAAAGAAAGATTTTTGTCTGGACTTCTAAAATTATTTCCTGAAAGAGTAAAAAATTCTATTAAAAAAGAATATTCAAATAATATTCCATATTATGATCTTTCGTATGGAGAATTGATATATTTCATAACAGAGAAGGATTAGCACTCTGTAATGAACTCAAACTTAAATCCAAATCGCAAACAGAAAGATTAGATAGTCGAAAAGAACTTGGATCATTCTGTGAATAATATGGATTTGAGAAAATTATTTCTCCATGAAAAACAAAATCTAAAAATTTTTCAAAAAGAAAAGTATTTTCAAAAAACCTTCTTATCAAAAAAACTATTCCAAAAAGAAATTTCAAAAGAAGAGATTTTCAAGAAAAAAGTAATGTTACTTGTTGGAATGTCAAAAATTTGGGCATTATTCTAATAAATGTCCTCTCAAAGGCAAGATTAATAATCTTCAAATTGATGAAGATATTAAGCTTCAACTTCTCAATCTTATTGATTCAAATTTCAGTTCTGATAATGAGTCTAACTCAAAGTTAGAACATGTTTATCAACATCTAGAATGTTCAGATGCTGAATCTAGTTCAAATTCTCAATCATTTTCAAGTCAAAATAAAGAATTTTGTGGTTGTAAAACTATAAGGGCCTACTTGGGAGTTCTATTTTCACCGGTAATTGGCGATTTTGGGAGTACCGATAATGGGGTGTTGGGAAAGCCGGCGATTGACAGTTTTTTTGGGCACCGATTTTGGGCGGTTTAAGAAACGCCCACTTATGGTGTAGTGTAAATTTGGACGGTTCTTTCAACCCCTCGATTTGGAGGGTTTTGGCCGTTTCTCTTTTTTTATTCTAATTTTATCCTTTATAAAATAATCATTTCCAACCAATATATTTTGTTTAAAACTAATTTGTAAATTAAAATACATTAACTAAAAAATTTTTATAATTTAAAAAATTATATTTTTAATAAAAAAATTATATTGTAATTAAAATATTACCTATAAGATAAAAAAATTATATTTAATCAAAAATTAATTATAAGTAAAAAAATCATTTTTATGTAAAAAAAATACTAAAAAATAAAAATACTACTAATAAAACAAAAAAATATTTATAAAATGTAAAAAATTACTTATAAACAAAAAAAAAAATTACATAAAGTTATTTAAAAGAAAAAAATTAACTTATATAATTTAAAAGTTACTCATAATTAAAAATATTAACTTAAAATTTTAAGTTAATATTTAAATTTTTATTTAATTTTTAAAATTAGATTTTAACTTTTATGAAAAAAATATTTACAAGTAAAATGTCACTTATGAGTAAAACAAATTAATATAAAAGAAATCTTTATTGAGGGCAAATACGTAATTTTATCATTTTAAAAATCTTTCAGAACCGGTGGATACTAAACTCCCAATCGTAGGTTGGGGGGTTTTAAGAACTGCTACTAAAACCGCTCCTCTCATAACCACTACTTTAAAAATCGCCTATTACCTCTACGACGAAACTCCCAAGAAGGCCCTAAATGTTTTTACTAAAGAAAAAGAACTTATTAAAGAGATTGTTGATCAAATCGAAGATCCACAATTCAACAATAAGTTTAATTCCCTTCTTCCTTCAAATTCAAAAGCTGAACCTTTCAATATGGAAAATGTTTAAGACGATTTTGAAACTTCAAAATCTTCTAGTTCTGATTTAAAATCAAAAGTCAATTTTATGAAATCTTAGATTTCTATTCTTGAACGTCAAATGAAAGATGTTAGAATGTAAGTTTCTCTTCTCAAAACTCAAGATAAGAAGCTAAAGTCAAAGATTCCTTCTCATTCATTATCTTCCAGTTCTTCTGGTGGAGAATTCAATTCAAGAAAAAATTTAAAATCTTCAAAAACAAATGGAAAAAGAGATTTGTTCTACTATTTCAATTGCTTTTTGGGATCATAAGAAACATGTGGTATCTGTTCCATACAATTCTAATTTTCATGAATCAAATATTCGTACAAAATCTCGTCCTATTCAATGAACAAAGAATTGTTAGATTTTTGTATCAATGAAATCAATGATTTACTTGAGAAAGGTTTAATTCGTTCGAACAAATCTCCTTGGAGTTGGTCAGCTTTCTATGTTAATATTCGGCTGAAATTGAAAGATGTGCTTTGCGTCTTGTTACCAATTATAAGCCTCTCAATACTGCTCTTCAATGGATTCGATATCCACTTCTTCAAAAGACAGATCTTTTGAATAGATTATTCAAAGCTGTTATCTTCTCAAAATTGGATATGAAGTCAGGTTGCTGACAGATTCAAATTAAAAAAGAAGATAAGCACAAAACTGCATTCAATGTTTCTTTAGGTCAATACGAATGGAATGTTATGCCATGTGGTCTAAAAAATGCTCCTTCTGAATTTCAAAAAATCATGAATGATATTTTCAATCCATTTTCAAATTTCATTATTGTTTATATTGATGATGTTCTTATATTTTCAGAAAGTATAGAACAACATTTCAAACATATCAATATACTCATGCATGTTACCAAGAAAAATAGTTTAGCAGTTTCTGCTAAAAAGATTATTTTAGGTCAAACAAAGATAAGTTTTTTAGGTCATATTAATCAAAATGATTTAATTATTCCAATTCAGAGAAGTTTATATTTATTGAAAAATTTTCTAATGAAATCTTAGACAAATCTTCTCTTCAAAGATTCTTTAGTTGCGTCAATTATATTGGCGATTTTATCAAAGAAATAAGGTTGATTTGTGCTCCTCTTTTCAAAAGACTACAAAAGAACGCGGACCCATGGAGTCACGAGTGCACATTAGCTGTCCAAAAAATAAAAAAAGCTGTAAAAAATATTCCATGTTTATCAATTATTGACCCTACTGCTTCAATAATTGTCGAAACCGATGCCTTTGATTTAGGCTTTGGTGGTGTGTTAAAGCAAATTCCTAAAGAGTCAAGTCAAGAACAGTTGGTTATGTTTCATAGTGGTGTATGAACTAGCTCTCAAAAGAATTATTCTACTATCAAAAGAATTATTCATAGTGGTGTATGGATTGACCCTCAAAAGAATTATTCTACTATCAAAAAAGAGATTTTATCAATAGTTTTATGTATTTCAAAATTTTATGATTATTTAATCAATAAAAAATTTATTCTCAAAACTGATTGTAAGGCATCAAAAGATGTTTTACAAAAAAATGTGAAAAATCTTGTTTCAAAGCAAATCTTTTCTAGATGGCAAGCTATTTTTTCTTGTTTTGATTTCAAAATACTATATATACAGGGAAAATCAAACTATTTCGCATATTTTCTTATGAGAGAATTTATTCAATCTTGAGAGAAAAGTGTGAATGATGAAATTCTCAAAAGTGGAAGGAAAAAAGAAGAAGAAAGTTAATAGTCATCTTCTTTCAATTGAAGACTATATTTCAAATTCACACGCATCTTCCTCCTCTCAAAATACTGCCCTTGCTTTAAAATTAACTCCTCATCCATATGAAATCAATGAGTCGAAAGTTACCAATTTCAAAAAAGCTATTCAAACAGGTACTAAAAAATTGTTAGAAATTAACCCCTCAAACAATTTCAAATATTTTACAAAAAATGTTCAATATCCAATTCTTGAAATGAAAAGTTCATGGCAAAAATATTCTTTTCTTGAAGCTTGTCTTTCCGATATTTTTCCTCCTAACTTCCATTACCTACCAAACAATATAAAAAAAAATCGTGAGTTCTATGAGGCTATTTTCACAAAAACAAAATCAGCCATTATTATGCACACTCCAAAAGACTCAAAAGATCTAAATTTTTCAAAAATTTCAATTCTTAAGGTTTAGTCTTACGAAGACTGGGGATAAAAACCTTGGGAAGAAAAACATATGAATTTACTTAATGGTAAATTTGAATATTTCAATTATCTTGATTACAAAAGTGCCTTGTTTAATGTTTTCTTTATTAGACCAGTAACTCACTCATGGTTTATTTTCTTTCATCAATTTTATAATCCTATTTTTCCAAAATGGTTTCAAACATGGTTCATATACTTTAGCCTTGAAAAAAGTATTTTAACCGTTCTCACTCGCCAAGGATATGAATACTTCAAAAGTGAGGCAAAATCATTTTTGCAGCCTCAAGAAAATCCTTTATTTCTATTTGCTCAAAATTTCAAAGTTTCCTGGATATTTTGTTGGAATTTCTTGCTTCTCCAAGCTGAACAAGAATATGTTGTCAAAAAGATTGTTCGTATCTTCAAAATGAAGTGGTCGTCAAAATTTCATGAAACAAATTTTAGCTCCAAAACAGTATATTAATGGACTCAAGAACAAAGAAATTTGGATTTACTAAAATTTTCAAAGAAAGAACAAGAAAAGCAAATTGATTTTCTAATAGAAAAATCTAGATTATTAGCTAGAATAATGCTTGTGGTACATTGTGCCATCCAAAAAGGTGTCCTTTGGCGCCTCGGTATTGGTCGAGGTGCAGGTGGGCCCCGGCGTGGCAGGCACATCGGCATTTTGGATACCACTTTGTATCCCAAGCATGATTGTATTAGCTATGTTGTCTCAATGCAAAACTTTAGAAGAATTAACGGCAGTTTCAGAAAAAAATTGTCAATCTTACTGAAATTTCTTAAAAAAGAACTCAATCGGATGCTGATTCAAATTACTTTCAAAGTACAAACAATGATGATGACTGCTATGAGATTGATATTGATGATCTTTTAACTCGCGAAGAACAAAAATGACTACTTGGACTCAGTTTTTTGGATGAATTACATTCTTAAAGGGCCCAAAAAATCAAAAGATATCATGTTCAAAATGTGTTTGCCACCTAATAAACTATTTATACTAGCTTTACCAATTCTAAAGAAATAAAGTTGGTGTGATTATTCAAAAGGTGATTCCAAATTTCAAAACGTGTTGTCTAACATGGGAGACAGTGGTGGTCAATCAAAGGAAAAGTTGATGTCAACTTTTCAAAAAGAAGAAAACTTTTCAAAAAGAAGAAAACTTTTCAAATTTTCCAAGTGGACGGTGCAATTTGTCAAAAGATGCAATAATTATTCCTTCCAAATTGAAGAAATTTTCAAATTCGGAGCTCATGATTTCAAGTATAAATGTTGACCAAGTTTTATAGAGTTGGGTGAGAAGGCGTGTTGGAGAAATCAATAAGTAGGGGTAGAGGTGACTCAACATGTTGACTAGGAATTATTCGTAGTATGGCTAAAATAGATTTCTTTTGAATAATAGTTTTTAAGTAACATGATATCTAGAAAGCTTATAGTTTTTAAAATTGGACTGATTGAAAAGTGACTACTCGAAAATAGTCTGAATTGATTTATATGAAGGAAACGTTAGATAAATGAACCAGTTAAAGATTGCTTGAAGCAATTGAAAACCGACCAAATCAGTTGGGTTTGAGCATAAACCCAATTGAAAAACTGGAGTCCATTATGGCATAAGTTAGTCAAGCAAAGTTTAGTCAATTAGTCAAGCAAAGTTTAGTCAAGCAAAGTTTGTCTTATTTATGGAAAAATTGAGTCAAGCAAAGTTAGTCAAGTAAAGTGAGTCAAGCAAAGTTTGTCATATTCATGGAAAAATTGGAGTCCATTTTTCTAGTTTTGTAGACAAACAAAGTTTGCCAAAAAATTGGAGTACATAATGGTGTGATGAACACTACTCCCTTGAGGTAACTTGATGTTTCAAAATTAACAGTCCATTATGTTCTAATGTCCATGTATGAATCAGATGTTAATTTCAGTAACGGGAGCTAATATATTGATTAAACTTGAAAGTAAATTGAAGTTCAATGATTTGATGGAAACAAATTAAAGAAGAGTGACCTAATTGAGATTTTCAACTAAGTTTAGCAACTAAAATGTAATTAACCTAAAAATAGAGTTATAGAGTGTGTTTGAGCCATATTATTTTTAAAGAATGTATTTTGGAATAGTAAATTAATGAAGAATGTTTGGTTCAAAAATAAGGAAAAATTTTAAATTTGCGTGTAATATTATTTTATTAAAGAATATGTGATTGAAATAATGTCAATTCGCTGTTTAAAAATGTATTTTTTTTCCAAATAATGCGACTCAAACAAGGCCATAAATGACATTTGAATATCCAAGCAAAGTAAATAAGAAGCCCGGCTTCATAATCGGTGAGGTTTTTCTTTAAATTCCTCCATTTACCTCTAAAATTTGCTAAGTCAGACAATACTCACTAACCACTAATAGCGGGTTATTACATTTTTTTTTTTTTAAATTGTAAATGATTTTGCACTAATGTATCGTATACATTTGCATTTACAGTTATGAAAAATTTGAGTTAAATTTTTTTTTTCAGTTACAAGAAATATAAAATACACCCAATAATCATTTTTTGTGGTTGATAATTTTACTAAGTGATTTGAGAAACATTTACTAATCCGAATGTGTTTTATTTCATTTTTTCGTTTTCTTTTTTCTTTTTATTGTTATAGAACTGGAACCAAATCGAAGAGTCTTTTGTTAGACAATTGGTTGATCAAATCATTAAGGAGACAAAATTGATGTATTTTTGGAATTGATCGACCATGCAAAAGGAGACTTTATTTATAGTAAAGAGGAAAAAAGAAAAAAAATTCGACTGAAACCGTACTAAATGACCTACAAAGTAGAGAAAACTAATGATTCTAATGCTAGACTCATAACTAAAGATAAAACGTCCGGCACTAGATTTCATATGCTCTGTTTCATCATTCATGAACCAAGACAGCTTCAGTCAACACAATCCTAGAAGCTCCATTCATGCCCACTTCTATTCCTAAGAGCCCATCATTTACTCAAGAAGAATTTAAGCTAATTATTTTTGGTAACCATAAAAACCTTCCTTCTGGCTGTCGAAAAAATAAAAATGAAAAGAAAACCTTCCTTCTATGGATGGAAATTCAAGCTATATTGCATAAGTCAAGTCAAACTGTTTAGGATTTAATTTTAAAGTTTTACACACATCAGGCTACCTTTATTTTCTTAAGAAAATCTCCACGTTCTACTGGAAAATATGGGAAGCCTTTAAAAGTTAATTATTATTTTTGGATTATTAGAACTATGTAACTTTCATTTGTGGAAAAACTTGCACAGTGTCCACAAAAGGTAAAGAAAAATCTCCGCCTCTAATGGAATAATTTTTTTGGGGGGGGGGGGGGGGGGAAAAGTGTGTTGGGGGGGGGGGGGGGGGGGGAAGAAAGTGAAGTCCATAATGGAATGATGAGCAGTTTGAGCACCACTCACTTGAGATAGAAGCCCATCCAACTCTTAAACCATAAATTACGTTTTCACTTACCTTGCAGGGAGCATTTATTTCGTGTGTGTATATATATACACTCACACTTGTATCAAATTCCACATTACAAGCCTCTCCCAGTTTTCATTCTACATTTCAAATTATCCATGGGAAAGAATATGATCTTTACGTTGGCAATGCTTTGCTTGCATATAAACTTTGTAGCATCTCTAAAAAGCTCCACAGACGAGTATGCTCTTTTAGCCTTCAAATCTCAAATAACTTCCGATCCAAATAATATCTTTGCTAAAAATTGGTCACAAGGAACCTCATTCTGTAATTGGGTTGGCATTACTTGTGGGAGAAGACATCAAAGAGTTAGGGAGTTGAATCTAGCAGATATGGGTATAGGAGGTACTATTGCTAAAGAAATCGGCGAACTCTCTTTTTTGAGATCCTTGATTATTAGCAACAATAATTTCCTTGGATTTATCCCTGACGAAATTGGTAATTTAAGTCAGCTTCGAGAAATAGATATGCATGACAATGAGCTGAGCGGTCCTATTCCAACAGGTCTCGAATTTCTTGAAAATCTACAAAAGCTAAATCTCTCCTATAACAGACTCCATGGGGAAGTTCCTAATAGGATTTTCAACCTCTCTTTTTTGACGGGAATTGATTTAAAAGGCAATAGTCTCCTAGGAAGTCTTCCTACAGATATCTGCAATAATCTTCCAAATATGGAGTGGCTAAGAATTTCTTATAATCAAATAAGTGGTAACATTCCTCCAAGCTTGGGAACATGCAAGAAGCTTCAATATCTTTCTTTGGCGTACAATGATTTTTCTGGAAGCATTCCAATGGAAATCGGAAACTTGTCAAAGCTTCAATATCTCTATCTAACAGGAAATAATTTGATAGGTACGTTTAAAGTGGTTTTCATATACAAAAATCTCCCAAAACATAATGTTTTCCAAGAAATTGTGAAATTGAACAATATTGTTAATCATTCACATCATAGCTATTTCATACATTCATAGTGACCTGTGTATTGTTGCCTATTGATTACGTCATTTTACATAGCTGCACCAAAAATTAAGTATGTACTTACCCCACGAAACCTCAATTGTGCATTTTGAAACTGGGAACCTATTTTGGCCCATAAATTATTCATGCAAAAGCATGTAGAAACATTGACCAACATACCCCTTTTTAATTCCTACCTAAAGAATTGAAGTTGTCATCACACCCTTTTAAACAAAAAAATGATACAATATTCAATATGGCTTGATAGCAGAATGAATAAAATTAGTTTTGACAAATATGTTTAAACATGTATAGCATTTTCCAAATAACTAAAATCGTCGTAATAACATCAAATACTGAGTACCCAATCAGCATGCAATGATGATGGATACTGCTACATTTAATAATTAGTCAATATTTTATATTTCATTATTAATTGGATCTAGTTTACTTTTAATTTGTTAGATTGAGGACCTTGGATGCAATTTCAGTTATGATTAATGATTAGGGATTTCTTTGTTAGCTGCAAAGATGAGCTTTGTACACTGAAATACTTTGATTAGAAAATTATAAAGTAGTAAGAGTTTTTCTTCAACAATTTCCACCTAAATTTAGGGTTGGACATGGTCCAGCTCGGTTCTAACGAGAATTGAACTGATCCGAAATTTTCGGGTATTTAGTAAGTGAAACCGTCAAGTCCAAATTTAATTATGGAATCGTTCGGGTTCGGTTCGGTTCTGGGGTTTCGTATTATAATTATATTTTTTAATATTTACAAAGTTACATTACTTCAATTAGTGATATGTTTAATCTTAGCTCTTACAAAATGATGTAATCCAATCTTACGTGTCTTTTGCGTCTTTCTTTGCTGAGTTCTTCATAGATTTGGTTATTAAAATTACAGGAAGAGAAAGATAGTGAGTTCAAAATAATTAAGAGAGATTTTGTGGAACTTTAATTCAGTTTTCTTTAGTAGAAATGATACTATAGTAGGGTAACAGATTTGGATAAAATTGAGGTCAATTTGATTAAGTCCTTGTTTAAGCCCATTTTTTGGAAAGAATGAATTTTTGAATAGTGTAAAAAATAAGGAAAAGTTTCAGAGTTGTATGTAATATTATTTTATTGAAGAATGTGTGATTGAAATTATATCAAAACACTGTTGAAAAATATATTTTCCAAAAGAATAGGGCTCAAACAAGGGCTAAGTTGGCTTTGAACTGAAAACTAGAAATAGGAAAATAATATTTTTTGGTTTGAACTAAATTAACTAGTTAATAAACATATTCAGAAAAAATAAAATAATTTTACTTATTTAAAATAAATGAATTAAAAAAATTGGGGAGATTCAATTTTTATTCGGTTCTTCGAGTCTTGGTCTAGAATCGAGAACCGAACCGAACTGTACCCATCGGTTCTCGATTCAAATACTTGTTCGGATATTTAACTTGAGAAGAACTGTTGGGTTGGGTTGGGTTCGGTTTAGGAGCTTTGTCCAGCCCTACCTAAATTGGTATCAGGCTGAATCAATGATTTTTCCATCTAAACCAACTATTCGGTATACGATCGCAAATCAACGAATTATTGATTTTTTTAAATTCACAAGCATTGTATGAATAGACATGTTTTTAAGTCCATTCTCCTTTTCCTGCACTGCATTATTGTTTATTTGATAGTTTAATCTTCTAAATTAAGTGATACATCATTCATCGGTCATTCTATAATCATTCTTATTTCAATAATAAAATTTAGAAACACCAATATTGGAATTTAAAACCTTTATATTTTCAATAAAATTAACTAATTCTGGTAAATTTTTGAAATTTTAAATATTTGGCTTTTGGATTTCAATTTTTAAAATCCTGAAACGTACTTACAGGAAGCATTCCATATGAAATTGGAAAACACATCAGTACTTCAATATTTATATTTGGATACAAATATTTTAACAGACCTATGTGCCTACTTATTAGTACTTTTTGTATTTATTAATTTGAATGCATTGACAAACTCTAGAGTACTCCACAATACAGGTAAAATTCAACATTCAATTGGCAGTTTGTCAAATTTGAAGACATTGTCTATTTCTATTAACAGTCTTCAGGGTCAAATACCAGAATCCATCTTCAATCTCTCCATGTTAAAATCACTTGATTTTAATACCAACAGTATATCCGGCAATCTTCCATCATCAATTGCCAATGGGCTTCCTGATCTTGAAGGTCTCTATCTTGGTAGCAATCAATTGAGCGGAGAAATTCCTGCCTCTGTTTCAAATTTTTCTAAGCTTACTCTCTTGGATTTTAGTGGCAACTCCTTCAGCGGACGAGTACCCATGAATCTTGGAAATTTACAGAACCTACAGAAACTAATATTAGATGGTAATGAGTTGACAAATGATCCTTCAATGCTCGAATTGGATTTTCTTATTTCATTGACAAATTGTAGGAATTTGAAGATCATACGGATGGGATTCAATTCTTTTCACGGAATATTACCAAAATTGTTGGGTAATTTGTCAACATCTTTCGAATCTTTCAATGCCGATTATTGTGGCATTAAAGGTGTCATTCCTAATGAAATTGGTAATATGAGCAACTTGATCGAGTTAGGCATTGAAGGCAATGAATTGACAAGAACAATCCCTGACACATTGGGTCAATCAAGAAAATTACAAAAGCTGCGACTTGGTTTCAATAAACTAGGGGGGTCGATACCTTTCAACCTTTGCAATTTGGTTTATCTATATCATCTAAGTTTGAGCAATAATACGCTTTCTCAACAGATGCCAACTTGTTTAGGAAATCTTACATCTTTACAAGAAATTTATTTAGATCACAACTCATTGACTTCCACTATCCCATCCACACTTTGGACTAACAAGGAAATTCGGATTTTGAGTTTAGCTTATAATTTGCTGAATGGGTCATTGGCTTCAGAAATTGGAAACATTATGAGCATGAGAGAGTTGAATTTATCTGGAAATCAGTTTTCAGGTGATATTCCAAGCACCATTGGGAAACTTCAGAATTTGGAAAATCTAACATTGTCGAACAATCAGTTACATGGTCATATACCTGAGTCGTTTAAGAATCTGATTTCATTGAAAAATTTGGATCTATCCAAGAACAATCTCTACGGTGTAATCCCCAAGTCATTGGAAAGACTTGAGCACCTTGAGCATTTCAACGTTTCGTTCAATGAACTTAGTGGTGAAATTCCATATGGGGGGCCTTTCAAAAATTTCAGGTCAGAATTTTTTATAGGCAATAGAGAATTGTGTGGAACATCTCAATTTAAAGTCAAGCCATGCAAAAATAATACAACTAGATTATCAAGCAATACCAGAGTTCTAAAGTACATTCTACCGCCAGTTGCTGTTGTATTGAGTTTGGCCATTATTGTGGTTTATGTAATAAGACGCAGTAGCAGAAGTAAAGTTCTGCTAGCTCAGCCCACTTCCCCCATCACTATCAAGAGAATTTCATATTATGAAGTTCTAAATGCTACCAACAATTTTGGTGAAGAGAATCTTATTGGCGAAGGTAGTATCGGTTTAGTGTACAAGGGAATATTTTCAGATGGAATGATAGCTGCAATTAAGGTTTTTAATCTAGATTTGGAAGGTGCAAACCAATGTTTTGATACTGAGTGCCAAATATTGTGCAACATTCGTCACAAAAATCTTGTCAAGATAATTACTAGTTGCTCTAACCTTGATTTCAAAGCCTTGGTGCTGGAATATATGCCTAATGGAAACCTTACAAAATTGATATCCTCGAGCAACTGTTTCCTAAATATGTCTCAAAGATTGGAAATAATGATAGATGTGGCAAGTGCACTCGAGTATCTACATCATGGGTGTCCCTTTCCGATTGTTCATTGTGATTTGAAGCCCAACAACATACTTTTAGATGAAGACATGGTTGCCCATGTTGGAGACTTTGGCATTTCCAAGCTTTTAGCTGAAGACCAGAGAATTTCAATTACCAAGACGTGGGGGACCATTGGATATATGGCTCCAGGTAAATGATTTTGTCAACTACTTATATATATTGTTAAATGATATACACTATGTTGAATTATTATTAAAAATAATTATGGCCTGTGCAATTAGTTTTATACTAACATATGCAGTGCGATTATGTAAATTGAATAAATTGCTTTTGCGGTAAATTTAGTAGAAAGAGTTCAAGAACTGTCGTGAATTGATAATCATGACATACATAGTAAAAAGATAGTAATTGGTCTAATGCACACAACTAACCATTGGTTTAATACAAATGTATACCCACGAATTATGTGAAAAGTAATCATTGGTCCATTGGTGAAAAAAGATAATCACGACTTGAAAGATAACTCTATGCGCATAAAAAAAATATTACTATATTTTGGAGAGGATCATACTGACAATGTATAATAAAATAGAGAGAAAGGGAGAAGAAAGTAAAGAAGTCAATAGACTTTTGTGTATTTAATTGAGAACCAAAATTCTCATATTTATAGGAAAGAATTAGGTCTGTAAGAAATACAGTAGTCATAATTAACATACAAGGGTATGATGTTCATTTGCCAATAAACATATAACTTACAACATAAGTGTAATTAGGATAATTATATTTCCATAACAACTTTTATTATTTACACCATATTCTAATTTTACTTAAGGTCCTTAATATTTGCTTAATATAGCATTTATTCTCTATTTTTTTAAATGAATTTTTATCCTCAACATTTCATTAATTAGTACACATCATCTTTGACAGCTGTTTTTATCAAAACAATTCTTCGGGAGGACGTAAGGCAATATATATATATATATGCAAAAGTACGATATAATACATTTTTCCTCATTTCAAAAGCATGTGAACATATATTTTGACATAAATCATCATCAAGGATCAGATGTGTTGTGAGGTGATGGATATTGAAGATAAGAATTAGACGAAAAAAGTTAAGACTATAATTGTTATAATGTCAAAATATTGAGGACCTTAACTCCAATTAAAATGTGGAGGTAGAAGAAAAAAATTTGGTGTGAATATAATTAGCCATGTTATTAACTATTATATTGCTTGCTTGCTAACATTATATTAGTGTATTAGTATTGGTTCTCATTTATTTATTTGTCGTTTGACATTTCCCATGTTAATTTGATCACATATGCCAATTTTGTAGAGTATGGATCTACGGGATTAATATCGACTATGGCAGATGTTTATAGTTATGGGATTATGCTAATAGAGATATTTACTAAAAAGAAGCCGACATATGATATGTTTGTTGGAGAGTTCACAATGAGGAAATGGGTGTTTGAATCATTCCCCGATGCAATAATGCAGATAGTGGATGTTGATCTAGTGAATCTTGAAGACAATATTAAAGCCAAAGAGATCTGCTTTAGATCAATCATGGGACTAGCACTAGAATGCACAGCTAACTGGCCCAACGAGAGGCTCAATATGAAAGATGTTCTAACAAGGCTCAAGAAGATCAAAACTGAATTTTGTAAAGCATAATACTGAGGTGGATTAAGATGAAGAGGTTTGTTTCTTAAGTAAATTTGCTTTTTCCATCTCGTAAGAACACAAAAAGGTAAACATTTGAGGTAAAATTTTATTAATGAAATCAAAACCCATTTTCAGTTTTAGTTGTCATAGAATCCAGTCGTCATATTGACTACTCTTTAAAACATACTTCAGTCATCTCTCATAATCTTATTATATCTTTCTATAAAAACTTGGAAATCATTTTTGGCTTCCGCCATTGTTTTACGGCATGTTATTATTGTGAGTTACTTCTGTGTAAGAATAACATGATATCATTACGCGGGTGATACTGATGAGATGATAAGCAGTTGTAGCATTTTCTTTTAATTCTAAATTATTATTTTAGTAAAGTTGCAATGTCCTATTTGGTTTTGTTTCTGATGACATTCTTCCTTTCTCTGTTCACATTTTTGAATGAAAAACGTTCTCTTTTCTTTGAAGGAAGGAGCAGACCATCTTGAAGAACTATGGAGAGTTTCTGACTGCTATGTTGCATTCAAGCTATTCTCAATCGTCAGAGTGCCTCAAGGCCTACCCTTATACAGATAACACTCATCAGTTATTTTGCAAACTGTCTTTTAGTCATTAGTAAGTAATTTTTCACCCACAGATGAAGAAGTGAATTGTGCTTCTGTTTCTGTTCATCTATCTTCACATAAGGAGCAATTCCCAGCAAGGGACATGTTTATAATGGTATTCCGAATGAAAACACAGTGTGATTCCTGCTGGATAAAAAAGCTGGTTTTCATCTCTTTCCTCTTTTTTTTATTTACTATTGCTTGTGAATCAAAGATCTAACAGGGCCATAATTCAGAAAGACAAATGCCAAAAACTGCAAACAATCAAATTACTGACCAAATAATTCAGAATGTCATAGTTTACATTGCATTATCAATGATAAATGAATTATGTTTCCTTTCATTTCTTGACTTGTGAAGGCCTTAAGCTCTCCACAACGGGAGACATTCCCACCATGAGACATGTTTATATTGGTATTTTCTGTTGGAAATTTTTTTCGAATCTTTAATAATTTTGTTCCATTAGGATTTTGAAATTTTCATTTTGATTTTGTCGTGTCTTACAAATGAGAAACACTAGAAATTCACTAACCATAAATATGATACGTGAATGAAATAATAATTGAATCACATCTTATAGTTTCCTGTTGATTTGCGGGAATATCAATTAAGATAAACATGGAAGACTACTTGATTTAAAGATAAATGAAAAATTGAGACAATAGCCCCACATGCATGATCTTTTTGCTCTGTGTACAGGCATTCTTGTACAACCCTAAATTAGTAAGGGCACTTCTGGCTTTTAATTGCGCCTGTACTTTTAAGGTCACTTTTATTACACAAGTTAGGATTTCTTTGTCAACTCAAAAACAAAAACAACAGTGTATATATGTCTCTGTTCTGCAAGTCTGAAACCATCTACGTCTCGAATGAAAAATATGTTTATGTTGTGAAGAGGGATCGTATGCTCTGGTTACTGCCAAAACCGTCTGCTACTGCCAAATGTCATTGGATATTGTCATTGAAGACCTCATCTTCATTAAAAATCTTTGTCACTGCAGATTGCTAAAGCACATTATTTCTAACAATTGTGAACATAGTGAAATGAATTCTGGTAGATGAAAACCCATATCATTTCGAGGGGAATAACTTGTGGGGATAAAATGGTTTGATCGAATCTTTTTTGTTCGCCAGAATCACTGGTTGAGATCAACTGGTTTAGCCGAATATTTTCCATTTTTCCCTTATTTGGGTAAGCCAAAAATTATAGATAGTTTGTACGGATGGAGATTTTTTGAGCATATTTGAATTTTTAATTTGATTTTCAGAAGATTTTGTGGGTAATATCTTGCAGGAAAAATGGTAGAATTGATTTAAGAGTGAAACCTACCAAAAAATAAAAAAATTTAAACAATCGGAGGTAATTTCCAGTAGATGCACTACTGATTTGAGATGGCCAGGACTTTTCAATTTGATTGCTATTAAAACTTCATATACATATATAAAATTCTGAAAAATACACAAGTGAAACCAAAAAATTCTGAAAATTAGTAACATTGAAATTCTGAAGAGGTAATAATGGAATGTTATTTTATATTTATACAGTATCCCTTACATTAACTATAGTCCCCTAGATTTTAGGAAGCAAAGCCTAATTTAATAGTTCTTTTATACAATTATAGTGTAATTTATTGTATATTTTGTTTATTAGGCCCTTGTTTGAGCCGCATTCTTTCATAAATATGAATTTTTGAATAGTGTATTGATGGAAAATGTGTAGTTAAAAAATGAGGAAATTTTTTGATCTGCGTGTAATATTATTTTACTGAAAAATGTGTGGTTAAAATGACGTCAAATTATTGTTTAAAAATGTATTTTTTTTTCCAAAGAATAGGGCTCAAATAGGGGCTAGGTAAAACTGAATGATTGTGAAAGTGGAATTGAAAGAAAGAAGTGAAATATGGCGAAATACAAGTTTGGGGACCAAATTGTAAATATCCAATGGTTGATTTAGACCACAAGTGATACTTTGAAAATTGTTAGGAGTAAATTGAATGCAACTAGAAGTCAAAAATGAATGAAATATGATCCTAATATTATCATAAATTGATTTTCAATCTTATAAGATATCTTCTAGATTTTTAATCAAAGATTGAGACCCATTTTTGGCATAATAAACTTTCAAATGGGAAAATCTCTACAATCAAAATTGTAGCCCTTTAAGTAATCTTTCCAATGCACTTTAAATCACCTCAATTAGATATCAAGAGAGAAAATTATGACCAAAATATTGATTGCTGTGTAGATACATAATATGCATGCCTAGGCAAGTTTCTTTATTTGGTTGAAACTCCTTTGGAAACCAATTTGATGTGATCTTCAATCAATTTTCGACTCCTACAAATACCAGATAGTAGAATATGTTAAGAGAACTCTACTATATGTCTCTCATACTCCAATATTCATCAATTATTATCATCAGAGAATTGAAGGGGATTTACAAGAATTCAATTAAGTGAAGATTCAAACTTGAGTTTTGGGCAAAGAAGAGAAGGTATAACTGGAGATTCATCAAAACAATATTGAAGACATTCAAGATTTCAAATTTCACCTTCATCTTCTCAATTTATCAAAAATTGGGGTTATATCTTTCTACTTAAATACGATTTCTTGTAATTTCGATATGTTAGGTTGATTTTATATATTGTTATGATGAGATAAACTCTTTTCATGATATTTTTAATTTTAATTAATTAATTTGACTTTAAGTTGGTTTGATATGTGGATGTTTATTTTAGTTTTCATCATTCTTTTCAGTTGCTTGATTACCCATTGAATTGTTCGTTATCACGAGAGACAGTAGGGTTTAAGCATAATATAATAAAGATTGCAAGGTTCGATAGATGAATAGAAATATGCCTCTATGTTTTATATGGTTTCAATAAGTATTTTATCACTTGTTAATGCATTAATTATGTTTGTATCTTTCATCGAGAGATAAAAATGTCACAAGAGGGGAATGTATTTAATTGCAATCGAGAGAGGCTTTCAATTAAATTAGGAATGTCACTTCAATTGTTTTACTAAACATGGAGTAATTAGGGGATTCGACATCATAGTAATCATGTCACATATTAGATCAGCACATTTACTTGCTTTCACTATTTTAATTAATAATTTAAAGAATATTATAGAAAAATTAGAAAACTTGTTTGCTATTCGATTAAAGTTGCAATTATTTTTAACTCGGTCAAACATATAGTACTCGTGGGTTCAACACCCTATTCACTACTTTATTAGTTGTTCATGATCCCATACACTCGTGGAAAATTAAACGATCAAGTTTTTTGGCACTGCTGTCGAGGAATATTGTTTTCGGTAAGTTTTAGTTAATTTTAGCTTTAATCTGAATTTTACTTTTTTAGTTTAGTTTATTATATTAGAAAAACTTTACAGTGTTTCTTGCTTCATTTTCAGACCTTGTATATGAAGTTTGAGAACTGATGATATTGCTCAATTTGATTTAGAGATCGAACGAATATTCAACCTTCAAAGAAGACAACAATCGGAAACACGTCAAAAGAGAAAGAGGAAGACGTGCCAAACGGAATTTCAAAGTAAATAGCTATCAGGGCTAATTTGGAAGTAGCACAACTGAACGTGGCTATAGCTAGTGAAAATGCAAAGCTAATGGGCGAGTACATGGTTTCATCGGTTGAGAAAAGCTAGTTTAGAATAGTATATCTAGCATTTGGTCATGCTAATGTTTACTTGTAGATAGATATCATAAACATGTTTTAGAATGCTTTGCAGTTCTTTGGGAGTGCTACTGAGAATCCCAACACACTCATATATCAAGATTCTTAGACATGTGTGCAACAATCAAGTATCTAGAGATTTCAAGCGAAGTAATCAAACTGAGACTTTTCCCATATACATTGAGAAACTCATCCAAGAGTGGTTAGATATTTGTCTACCAAATAGCATCACCACATGGAACTAATTGAGTCATAAGTTCCTTAGCAAATATTTTCCGCTAAAAAGAATTGAAAAGCTAAGGGATGAGATCACTACTTTCCAACAATAGAACTCATAATGCTATTCAAAGGCTTGGGAACGATACAAAGGTTTACTCTGTCAATTCCCACAATACGGATTGTAGAAGTGGCTTTAGGCGCAATACTTTTACATTGACCTGGATCCAATTAGTAGAGCTAACGTAGACTTTGCATGCAATGGTTTTATCACAAAAAGAATCACGGATTAGGTCTACCAAATCATGGAAGACTGGGTATTTACTAATTACTAGTGGACTTTAGCTTACTGAAAAGGCGAGTGGAATGAAGGTTGCTGTGGTATATGAAGTTGATTTTTTGACAGTAATATCAACTCAGTTCACATCATTAGCACAAAAGGTAGAACATATGAGTGCAACTCAAATAGACCGAAATGCAAGCATTATGGAGGGAGTCATGAGAGTGTTGACTACATTGTAGGTAGTCCTTTTGTTTAGTCAGTAAAGTATGTAAATTATGCTAAAATTTTTTAAAGATAGCAATACAATTAGAATCTTAACACGTATTACCCAGATTGGAGACATCATCTAGGTTTTCAGTGGAGAAATAATCGGCAAGCCCAATTGGCACCACAATAGATTGTATTGCTAGGACAAAAAAGAAGTCTTTGTTAGCAGATATTGTTACTAAATTAGTGGAGATCTCGACACGGTACATACAAAGAACACATAAGGCTTTGCAAGTTCAGGGAGTTGCCATCAAGTATTTAGAAAATGCGATGGGATAAATGGCTAAGGCATTCTCAGAAAGAGAGCTAGGGCACTTCCAAGCAACACTAAGACAAATCCCAAACATCAGGTAATGGTTGTGAGTTGTGGAGAAAGAACAGATTGAGACAATCACTATACGCAGTGAGGCTCAAACTCTAGAAATTACAGTTGAGAGATAGGTAGTAGTGAATAAAAATGTGCCTTGATGTGAATCCATGTAGCAATGGTAGTTATGAAACCCACACAAGATTGATTCATCCTAAGAAAGCCAATAAATCAAAGTTTAGAGTTTGATCCAAAAATATTGAACCAAAGAACCCATACAATCTTTGACAATATATTGACCCCGTGATCACAAAACTCAAGAATCTCACTGGATGGTTTGAACGCCATAAGAAATAAATATTGATAAGTTCGAAAAATTATTTCAATGAAAAACAGAGATTGAAAGCAATTGTGTCTCTCAATAATGTCTTGCCAAAAGGTAATTGTTTTTAAAATGAAAAGATGAGTTCTATTTATAAGAAAACTCAATAAACCCTAGTTGACATAAAATAGAATCCTAAAGATTACAAAAGATACCAACATTATAGAGTTTTAGCTAAATTAGGAGAATTTCGCGTCCAGACTGAACTATTTGGTCGCATAGTTGTCTTAAATGCGGTCGTATAGGCCACTCAATTTCTTCAACTAAATTTTCTGCATCGATCTATGTGGTCGCATAACTTGTATAACTATACGGTCGCATGGTTATATTGTTCGGTCTCTTCGTCCATTGTTTGAATCAGGTTTGTTTTCCCTTTCGAAACCAACATGAAACTTATCTCTTTGTTTTCCATGATCAATGACTCGTTCGCCCTGTCTTGATCAAGTAGTCTCGTTGCTACCTTAACCCTCTTCGCTCGCAACCTAGTCATAGGCCCTTCTTCAACGATCAATGGATCTTTGCCTAGACTTGCCTTCTTTGTCATGGTTCCATGTATCATATCATCCTATCCCTCTTAGAAAGGGTTCAACCTGGAAAATGTACCTGCATTAAAGAAAGAAAGGTAAGAAACGTCAAAAATGGAAATTACCACAGACTTACCTTGAAGATCCAAATTGTAGCCATTGTTTTCAATCTTTGCAATAACGTGGAATGGTCTATCCCCTCTAGGATAAAACCTTGACCTTGCATTCGAACATGCCTTTTTAGCCTATGCACCCAAAATCAATCACTTGATTTAAATACTTTATGCCTTTATTAATTGCTATCTTGAGATGCATATAATTCAATCCCATTCTTTCCATCTATATACCACTTACAATAATGGTTAAAAGAATTGAGCCAAATGACGTTAGCTGATTTAAACAATAAACTATATCAAAATGTGTAGTAGAAGTAATAGAGGATACTAAATTATTTCCCAACATATTCCATAAATTCAAACTAAAATAGTTAAGGACTTCAAGATTGAAATATAGATTCGCGTGCCTTAAATCACCAACAATGCGCCCAATTGTCTATCATGCTCAATTAAGTTTTTGTAACATACTAGAATATCATAAACTAGTAAATGATTGTTTATGAATGCAAGTGACAAATGATTTTTTACTCTCATAGAAATTTTAGATGCATTAATGTGTAAATGTATATGCCCCATGTGAAAAAACCATTCCCACATGCTAGACCATCATCTAACCTATTTATGGGGTACTGATACTTTTCCATGTCATAGTTGAATGCTTCTCCTTCAATGCTTATCATATTCTCCACTTTTATTGAACCAATTGGATTTTCAATTAGCAGTATCCCACTAATTTAGTCTTTATCGAGCAAGTATTTGAGTTCCTTATTTTTGACATGGCATCTAGTATGAAAGATGTTCCCCCATTGTTGCTCTTCATCACCCGCTATAATTTGTGTATTGAGAGAACGAATAACCAAGCATCTCATCTTCATTACTATCTCTCACTACTTCTCCATTAACACACAAGATCATTGCCCTCTTATTTGGACATTGAGAAGAAATGTGCCTCGATTCCAAGCACCTAAAGTATTTGATATCCTGATTCCTATAAGATCGAGAATCTACCTTGGGTATAGCTTTGCTAGCAACTTCATCCTTTTTTGTTTTTGTTTCGGTCTTACTAGTCGAAACGGCCCAATCACCTCTATTATCATCCCACTTCGGTTTTCAAGAAGATTTAGAACCTAAAGAATCCGATAGATATCTAGTTGTCTCATTTCTCTTAAGTTGTCTCTACACCTTCATAGTCACATGTAGCATGACTTCCAACTTCATATAATGCTGTAATTCCACTACATTAGCAAATTTCCCTAATTTGACCATTCAAAAACCGGTGGCCTCCCTATCCTCCTCAACATTCGCTCTAATCATAATCATCTCCATCTTCTTATTATAGTCCTCCACACTTCAAGAACCTTGGTAGAGGTTTTACAATTTCTAATGAAGCTCCATATAGTAATGATTAAGCATGAATATCTTCCTCATGATAGCTTTCAATTCTTCTCATGAATTAATCGGCCTCTCACGATTCCTCCTCTTAGATGTCATTACTTGATCCCACTAAGTAATAGCAAAATCGATAAACTCAAGCACCACAATCTTTACCTTCTTATCCTTCAAGTAGTTGTGGCGATCGAATATTGACTCTATCTTATTTTCTCACTCCAAGTATGCTTCCAGATCACTCATTCATTTAAATAAAGGAATTGTCATTTTGATATTGCTTGTACTTCTATCAACTCATCTCCAACAAGATCTGTATCCTTTTTAATGCCTAACTCCTGTATCCCTCATTCTTCCTAACTCGACATCCACTAATGTATCCTCATCAATGTCACTACCCATTTCATATTTATCACAAATCTCCATCATAGGCTCCTGTCTACCTTGCCTCCTTGCATTGGAAACTTTTCGAGGTACTTCCCTATGTAAATTAACAAACAATGGGTCTTGTCTTCTAATCCAAGCTTCTTGCCTATCTGCCTATCTAACCAGTCTCTCACATCTTCAAACAATCTCTCAAACTATCGAATCACCTCATCTGGCATGTTGACTTGATTATGATTCCTACTTGAAGTAGATTCATCTTTATCAAACATCCTAAATCTAAAGTAATATTTGCTCATATGTATATGCTCATGTATCACCCAAATTTAGCTTCTTCCTCTATTAGTCTCACTACTCTTACCTTTTTCCACTCAATGCTTTCGCCCAAGTACTTCAAACAACTACTTCGATCTCAACCAAGTTTTATTCAAGGAGAATAAAAACTAGGATGTGAGTGAGAAATTGTGACTTAGAAAACTTAGGAAAGGAAAGAAAAGAAGCAAAGTAGTTTGACGCTTTGAATCAGAACTAATATTAATCCAAAAAAGTGGTTCTTGAATTTGGATTAGACACTTTTTTTTTTACTCAAGAAAAATAGAATTGTATAGTCTAGTAATTTTCGGATTTTACTTTGCACGAAAATTCAACTACGATACCAGCAAAAGAAGTAGAATCTGATTTAGGTGCTAAACTAGCACAAAAATAACTTTTGAATTTTATTTGGTATTTTTATAGATTAAACACTCAGAAGACAAAGAACTCGAAGAATTGAAAGGAAAGAAAAAAAAAGACTCAAACAAAAAGGACAAAGGTATAACCTTTATATTTGGAACCTACGCTCTGATACCAATTAATGTGAACCCACATAGCAATGGTCGTTACAAAACTCACAAAAGATTGATTCAACTCAAGAAAGCCAAGAAATTAAAGTTTAGAATTTGTACCAGAAATATTGAACCAAAGAATCAATACAATCACCGACAATATGTTGGCCTCGTGATCACAAAACTCAAGAATTTCACTAGGATGGTTTGAATGCCACAAGAAATAAATCTTGATATGTTAAAAAAATTAGTTCAATGAAAAACAAAGATTGAAAGCAATTATGCCTCAATAATATCTTACCAAAAGTTGTTGTCTTTATAATGAAAAAATAAGTTCTACTTAAAAGGAAACTCAATAAACCCTAGTTGACACGTAATATAATCTAAAAATTACAAAAGATACCAAAATTATAGAGTTTTAGCTAAATTAGGAGATTTTCGCGAATTTGGAAAAATCCCACATCCAGACTAAACTACACATCCAGACTAAACTATGTGGTCGCATAGACCACTTAACTTCTTCAACTGGATTTTTGCATGGGTGAGGTCTCACGGCTTGTATAACTATGCAGTCGCATAGTTATCTTGTGCGGTCCCTCCGTCCATTGCTTGAATCAGGTTGATCCATTGTGTTTCCCCTTCCTAGCCCAATATGAAACTTGTTTCTTTGCTTATCATGATCAATGTTTTGTCCACTGTGGCTTGAACAAGTAGTCCCATCGCTTCCTTTACTCTCTTTGCTCATGACCTAGTCGCAGAGTTTTCTTCAACATTCAATGGATCTTTGCTTGGACTTGCCTTTGTTGTTTTAGTTCCATGGATCACATCATGCCTTCAACAGTTGAGGAGCCCTTGGAAAAATTTGAACAGAATATAGAACCAAAGAAAAAAGCATTAGAGGATCTAAAGTTTAAAATAACCGCTCCTACTAGAGAATATGCTCCAAAAACACCCTTTTCACAAAGATTGCAAAAAAGAAAGTTGGAAGAACATTTTACAAAGTTCTTAGACATCCTTAGGAAACTCCATATTAACATTTCACTGATTGAAGCTATATTTTAAATACCAAATTGTGCAAATTTTCTGAAGGAGATCCTGTCCACAACGAGAAAGTTTATAGATTTTGAGTCCATCAAGTTAACTGAGGAATGTATTGCCATCTTGCAAAACAAATTATCTCATAAACTAAAAGATCCAGAGAGTCTCAAAATACCTTGCTTAATAGGAAGTGATTCAAATTTTAATTGTTTATGTGACTCAGAAGCAAGTATAAACCTAATGTCATTTTTTGTCTATAGGAACATAGGTTTGAAAGAGCTGAATGACACATCCATCTGTCTTCAATTGTTGGATGGATCAATCAAATACCCACGAGGAGCGGTTGAGAATGTGCTCATTAAAGTGATTAAGTTTATACTCCCTAGATTTCATTGTCCTCGATATAGATGAGTCGTGGGGAACTGACATTGAGAGTGAATGATAAGCAAGAGAAGTTCAAGATCTACACTACTATCAAGAACCCATTACATGAAGAGATTAGCAAAAAGACTAAGGAGGAGTGCAAGTATATTGATGAAAATGTGCAACAAGGCCCAAATGAGACACAACCTAAAAATCTAGAAAGCCTTGGTCGAAAGGAGAATGGAAAATTCAATGTTTGGAGGCAAAAAGAGGATGCAAGGCTCGAAATTGTAAGAAGTGCAAGGGCTCAAGACACCTATTTGAACTATCACGATCAATTTCTCCGTACAGTCTAGCTAAAGACTTTAAACTAAGCGCTCAGTGGGAGGCAACAAAACTTCTTCCATTTTATTTATTCTGCTTTCTATACTACATTGCATATATACTTATTTTGATTATTAGTTTGCATCAGATTTAGGCACTTTTCAATTCAATTGGAGAGCCATCTTTATCATTAACACTTAGCCTAGAGTCAAAAGGAGTTGAAATATGCACGTGACTTGAAATTGGAGTTTAAGCATAAAAAAAGAAGAACAACTAAGTTTGACTCTTTTGATTATTTTCTTCTCCTCTTAATAGGTATTATGGATATAAACATTGGAAGAAGCTTAAAAACTTGCACCTTGAGATGAATTGTTAAGTAGTTCCTTCCACATTCAACAACAAAATATGGGTAAAACAGATTTCTTTCAAATAATAGTTTTGAAGTAACACGTCTAGAAAGCTTATAGTTTTTAAAATTGGACTGACTGAAAAGTAGCTACTCTAAAATAGTCTGAACCGATTTACATAAAGGAAATGTTAGATAAATGAACCAGTTAAAGATTGCTTGAAGCAATTGAAAACCGACCAAATCAGTTAGGTTTGAGCATAAACCTAATTGAAAAACTGGGGTCCATAATGGCATTAGTCAAGCAAAGTTTGTCTTATTTATGGAAAAATTGAGTCAAGCAAAGTTTGTCTTATATATGGAAAAATTGGAGTCCATAATGGCGTAGCTTTTCGAGTGTTGTAGTCGAGCAAAGTTTGTTTTATTCATGGAAAAATTGGAGTCTATTTTTCTAGTTTTGTAGTCAAACAAAGTTTGTCTTACTCATGGGAAAATTGGAGTACATAATGGTGTGATGAGCACCACTCCCTTGAGGTAACCCGATGTTCCAAAATTGACAGTCCATTATGTTCTAATGTCCAAGTATGAATCAGATGTTAATTTCAGAAATGGGAGCTAACATATTGATTAAACTTGAAAGTAAATTGAAGTTCAATGATTTGATGGAAACAAATTAAAGAAGAGTGACCTAATTGAGATTTTCAACTAAGTTCAGTGACTAAAATGCAATTAACCTTAAGTAGAGTGACCTAATTGAGATTTTCAACTAAGTTCAGTGACTAAAATGCAATTAACCTTATATATGACATTTGAATATCCTAGCAAAGTAAATCAGAAGCCCATGACTTCATATTCGGTGAGGTTTTTCTTTAAATTCCTCCATTTACTTCTAAAATTTGTAAAGTCAGACAATACTCACTAACCACTAATAGCAGGTTATTACATTTTCTTTGCCTTTTTTTTTTTTAATACAATATTGCAAATTAATGTTAGAATATAAAAATTTAAAATTTTTATTGATTAAGGAAATATAGAAAAATGATTAATTAAATCAATGGAAGTAACTACACATGCTAGAGTCTTTTTATAAAAAAAATAAAAATAAAAATGCTAGAGTCATGCACAGTAACACAGCCAAAAGATCCCACATCGGAAGTTTTGCAAGGAAAGCTCTAGGAATGGTGCTTATATCTAAATGTGCCAACAACGCTCATCCATTTTCCTGGGCCTGGCAATGATTAGGTTGGAAGGTCGGTAGTTTATCTTTCACATAAAACTGGATAAATCGGCTAAACCGGTTCTGGGTAGCAGGTTAATGGTTAAACCGGTCAAATGGACGGTTTTTTCCCTGGTTTTGAAACGGACAGGTTTTAAGCATTGACCGGACCAGATTTTGTACCGGTTTGCGGGTTTTTGGTAGAACCGGCCGGTCCGGTCTAGTTTTCAAAGCATTGTACAGTTGTGAAAAATTTGAGTTAAAAATTTTGCATCAGTTACAAGAAATATAAAATAAACCCAATAATCAGTGTTTGTGGTTGATAATTTTACTAATTGATTTGAGAAACATTTACTAACCCAACATGTGTTTTATTTCGTTTTTGTCGTTTTAATGTTTTCTCTTATAATTTTTTTCTTTGTATTGTTATAGAACTGAAACCAAATCAAAAGTCTTTTCTTAGACTATTGGTTGATCAAGGAGACAAAAATTGATGCATTTTTCAAATTGATCCACCAAGCACAAGGAGACTTTATTTTCACTAAAGAGGAAAAAGGCAAAAAGTTTGATTGAAACCGTACTAAATGACATACAAAGTAGAGAAAACTAACGATTCTAATACTATACTCATAACGAAAGATAAAATGTCTGGCACTAGATTTCATATGCTTTGTTTCATCGTTCATGAACCAAGACAGCTTCTGTCACAATCCAGAACCACTTGCTAGATTAAAAGATTAAAACAAGGGGAAAAACAGCCAGCTCGTCTCCTAATGACAGCTTCGGCATAAGATCAGACCGCACGTTGTTTATTATTATTATTATTATTGTTATTATTAATTTTTAATTTAATTTAATTTTATTATATTTTTTGTGGCAGTGAGGATGAATACAAGACACCCTGATGGTAAATGGAGTTCCACCATATATTGCAGAAGTTTTTTCAATGGTTTTACTGATTGAACTGAGATTAATTGCTGTACAAAATATTTTTGGAAGTTTTCTTTGTGATAGTTTCTTAGCTAGTTACAAAAGGGAGTATATGGCTATAAGCTAAAGATGGGAACGTTAGAATTCTTGGACTAATTTGTTGTTTCCCCTTGAACGAAAGCTGCATAATTTCTAGAATTCAGGTAATGGGATGTTATGGTGTACAGACTTAGATGATTAACTTCCCCCATTTGGTTTCATCATTAAGTTGAAAGGAAAGAAGAAGTCAATAAATAAGTACCCAATCAGCATGGAATGAAGATGGATACTGCTAGCAGCTATAGCCTCATTATAATCATTGGTCAATATTTTATAATTCATTATTAATTGGATTTAATTTACTTTAATTTGTTAAATTGAGGACCTTGGATGAAATTTCAGTTACGATTAAAAATAATTTCTTTTGTATTTAATCATCAAAACCAAATTAGTTGGTATTTCTTCTATTTAATTAGATATATTTTGTGTTAATTTAACGTTTGATGTTTTAAGTTTTACTTGCTTGGATTGACATGAAATATTCCAAATGAAATTGGAAACATATCAGAACTTATATGTTTTTGTTTGAGGTGCAGCCGTTTCAATGGTACGTAATTAGATCTCTTAAATTTATTTTATATATTGAATTCAATGTTCTAAAAAGGATTAATTGTGTCTAGACACCAATGCCAAACTTTAAACTTTTACTAGCCTAAATTGGACTAGGCATAAAAAACATAAAGTGTGGTTAGGCGGCAAGGTTCATTTTCGTGCTTAAATCTGCCTTTTAAAATACTGATTAAATCTATTTTAATTTATTTATTTAGTGTCGTCACTAAGATTTATACAAAATTAAAAATTTTCATATATGAAAAAGATTTTTATTGTTGATGGAAAATTAGATTGCCATCGACGAATTTTACACTCTTCTGAAAAATGTTTTTGAGTATGTATGATGTTTTTCAACTAATTATTAGAAATACACTGTAATAACATCATATCCTATGTTCCCAATCAGCTTCGGATGAAGATGGATACTACTAGACCTAATCATAATATCTAGTCAATATTTTAAAATTTATTCATTATTAGTTTTTTTTGTTTTTATATTTGTTAGTTTGAGGACCTAGTATGCAATTTCAGTTAAGCTTAATGATTAGATGCATCTTTGTTAGCTGCGAAGATTTTTCTTTGACGACTTTTGACCGCAAATGNATGCAATTTCAGTTAAGCTTAATGATTAGATGCATCTTTGTTAGCTGCGAAGATTTTTCTTTGACGACTTTTGACCGCAAATGCTTTGTGCAGAATCAACGATTTGTCAGCTAAGATGAATTATTCCATAAATTATTGATTTTCTAAAATTCGTACGCATTTTAAGAATTAGTGTGGTTTTAAATTTATTCTTTATTCTAGTATATTTTTCCTTTTGCTCTTCATCACCGTGTTTACTCAATAGCTTAATAGTCTAAATTAACATTCTGATTTTAATAATATATATTAGAAACACAAATACCTAAATTTAATTTTTTCGATTAAATTTAACTCTTTACAATTTCGGTATTATTATTTGATAATAACTTTTTGAAATTTAAAATATTCGACTCGTAAAATGTATTCAAAGTGCATGTTTAGCTCCATCCAATTCAATTGCTGGTTTTGTTCACTCTTTCATTTGGGGTTAAATTTCAACTTAGTAATTATTTAGGGGGATTACTATGTATTTGTTTTATTTTATTTTAAGGAATTTTTTGGAGATACTCTTTCAAACATCTTCAAAATTTCTTCTCTACTGTCAATATCCATTGGGATAAGTGACAACGAATTTTTATGAAAGTTTGCTAAAGATCCATGCAACAAATTAAGATGCTTGAGTTCTTATACCTTGGGGACATCAAGTTTCGTGGTGAGATACTTCCAATTCTATTGCATTGCCATGAACTTCAAATTATTGTCATATTTGATAATGAATTAAAAAGTACTTAATTATCGACTTCCAAATGAAAATGGAATCTTATCAGCATTTCAAGAATTATGTTTGATAACAATGACTTCACAAGCACTTAATTATCGACTTCTTATTAGTTGGTACTTCTTTCTTTCATTAGATCTATTTCATATGAAAATAAATTTGATGTTTGAAACCTATATGCTTAAATGGTTGACAGGAACTATTCCAAATGAAATTGGAAACCTATCGGCACTTGAATATTTAGATTTAGCGTTCAACTCTTTCAATGGTACGTAACAAGACCTCCTAAACTTATTTTAAATATTAAATCTATTTCAATTCTTATATGTGTCTTAACTAATGTTGATATCAAAACTCTAAATTTAAATGGTATCATGTAACAAACATTTTCATGATGATGGAAAATCTAAATGAACTTTAGGTTACCAATTAGGCATTTTACACTCTTTTGACAAATGTTTTGTTAGCACGTATGGTGTTTTTCAAATGATTATTAAAAGTGCATTGTACTAACATCATATCCTACGTTACATACCCAATCAGCTTGGGATGATGATGGACACCACTAGAGGCTACCCTAGTTATAATATTTAGTCAATATTTTAAAATCTTTTCATTATTAGTAGGATTCGTTTTTTTAATTGTTAGTCTGAGGACCTAGGATGTAATTTTAGTTAATCTTAATGATTAGGTGTATCTTTGTTAGCTACAAAGATAACATTTGTACTGTGGAGTATTTTGATTAAAACATTATAAAAATTGTGAGAGTTTTTCTTTTACAAATTTTTTACCTCAAATGTTTTGTGTGGAATGAACGATTTGTCAACATTATCTGATTACAAACCAACGAATTATTGATCATCTAAATCCACATGCATAGACTGATTGTTGTTTTTTGTTTATTTTTTTAGTATACTGTTCCTTTGATCCTGTATCACCTTGTTTACTAAGTAATTTAGTGTTCTAAATCATTCTAAAATCATTTTTATTTTAATAATAGAGCCACCATATTTGATTTTAATATTTTCGAATTTAATTAAATCTAACACTTTACAATTTCAATATTATTGTTTGATAATTATTTTTTGAAATTTTAAACATTCAAATTTTTTATTTTAATTTTTAATACCATAAAATGTATTCACAGGAAGCATTCCATATGAAATTGGAAACTCATCGGTACTTCAATATTTTTATTTGGATTCAAATATCATAACAGGTACCTATCTACTACTAAATTATTAACTTTTGGTATCCATTAATTGATTGTCTTGACAAATACCTCAATGCAGGTACAATTCCACATTCAATTGGCAGTTTATCAAACTTGAAGGAGTTGTTTCTGTTCAATAACAGTCTTCATGGTTAAATACCTGAATCCATCTTCAATCTCTCCACGTTACAAGTAGTTGCTTTTACTGGCAATAGTATATCCGGCAATCTCCCATCATCAATTGCCAATGGGCTCCCTGATCTCGAAGGTCTCTATCTTGGTGACAATCAATTGAGTGGAAAAATTCCTGCCTCTGTTTCAAATTTTTCTAAGCTTGCTCACTTGGATCTTAGTGACAACTTCTTCAGTGGAAGAGTACCAATTAATCTTGGGAATTTATAGAACCTACAGAATCTAAGATTGGGTAATAATGAGTTGACAAATGATCCTTCAATACTGGAATTGGATTTTCTTATTTCATGGAAAAATTAGAGGATTTTGAAGAAAATATGGATGGGATTCAATTCTTTTCATGGAATATTACCAAAATCCTTTGGTAATTTGTCAATATTTGTTGAATTTTTTGGTGCCAATAATTGTGGTAATAAAGGTATCATTCCAAAAGAAATTGGTAATATGAGCAACTTGATCCAGTTAGATATTGGAGCCAATGAATTTACACGAGCAATCCCTGACACGTTGGGTCAATTAAGAAAATTGCAAAAGCTGAGACTTTGTTTCAATAAACTAGGAGGGTCGGTACGTTTCAACCTTTGCAATTTGGTAAATCTCTATCATCTAGGTTTGAGCAATAATACACTTTCTCAACGGACACCAACTTGTTTAGGAGATCGTACCTCTTTACGATAAATTCATTTAGAAGACAATTCATTGACTTCCGCTATCCCATCCACACTTTGGACTAACAAGGATATTCAGATTTTGAGTTTAGCTTATAATTTGCTGAATGGGTCATTGGCTTCAGAAATTGGAAACATTAAGAGCATGAGAGAGTGAAATTTATTAGGAAATCAATTTTCAAGTGATATTCCAAGCACCATTGGGCAACTTCAGAATTTGGAAAATCTAACATTGTCAAACAATCAGTTACATAGTCATATACCTGAGTCCTTTGGGAATCCGATTTCATTGCAAAATTTGGATCTATCCAAGAAAAATCTCTATGGTGTAATCCCCAAGTCATTGGAGAGACTAGAGAACCTTGAGTATTTCAATGTTTCGTTCAATGAACTCGGTGGCGAAATTCCAAATGGAGGGCCTTTTAAGAATTTCACGTCAGAATTTTTTGTAGGCAATATAGAATTGTGTGGAGCATCTCAATTTAAGGTCAAGCCATGCAAAGATAATAAAACCAGATTATCAAGCAATACCAGATATTTGAAGTACATTTTACCATTAGTTGTTGCATTGAGTTTGGCCATTGTTGTGGTTTATGTAATAAGACGCTATAGAAGAAGTATAGTTCCACTAGCTCACTCTACTTCTCTCATCACCATCAAGAGGATTTCATATTATGACGTTCTAAATGCTATTGATAATTTTGGTGAAGGGAATCTTATTGGCAAAGGTAGTATTGGTTTAGTGTACAAGGGAATATATTCAAATGGAATGATAGCTGCAATTAAAGCTTTCAATCTAGATTTGGAAGGTTCAAACCAATGTTTTGATACTGAGTGCCAAATATTTTGCAACATTCGTCATAGAAATCTNGCTTTCAATCTAGATTTGGAAGGTTCAAACCAATGTTTTGATACTGAGTGCCAAATATTTTGCAACATTCGTCATAGAAATCTTGTCAAGATAATTACTAGTTGCTCTAACCTTGATTTCAAAGCCTTGGTACTGGAATATATGCCTAACGGAAACCTTACAAAATGGCTATTCTCGAGCAACTATTTCCTAAATATATCTCAAAGATTGGAAATAATGATAGATGTGGCATCTGCACTCGAGTATCTACATCATGGGTGTCAATTTCCGATTGTTCATTGTGATTTGAAGCCCAACAACATACTTTTAGATGAAGACAAGGCAGCCCATGTTGGAGAATTTGCCATTTCCAAGCTTTTAACTGAAGACCAGAGAATTTCAATTACCAAGACGTTGGGAATCATTGGATATATGGCTCCAGGTAAATGATTTTGTCAACTACTTATATATATTGCTACACAGTGTGTTGAATTACTATTAAAAATAATTATGGCCCGTGCAATTAATTTTATACTAACATATGCAGCGCGGTTATGTAAATTGAATAAATTACTTTTGCAGCAAATTTAGTTGAAAGAGTTCAAGAACTGTTGTGAATTTATAATCATGACATACATAATAGAAAGATAGTAATTGGTCTAATGCACACAACTAATAATTGGTTTAATACACATGCACACCCATGAATTGTGCAAAAAATAATCATTGGTCCATTGGTGAAAAAAGATAATCACGACTTGAAAAAAAACTCTATGCATGCACATAAAAAAAAATTTACTATATTTTGGAGAGGAATCATACTAACAATGTATTATAAAATAGAGAGAAAGGGAGAAGAAAGTAATGAATTCAACAGACTTTTGTGTATTTTATTGAGAACCGAAATTTTCATATTTATAGAAAAGAATTAGGTAGAGATACAATAATCATAATTAACATGCAAGGGTATAATGTTCATTTACCAATAAACATATAATTTACAACATATATGTAATTAGGATAATTATATATCTACAACAACTTTTATTATTTACACCATATTCTAATTTTACTTATGGTCCTTAATCTTTGCTTAATATAGCATTTATTCTCTAATTTTTTTCAACGAATTTTTATTATTTACCAATAAACATATAATTTACAACATATATGTAATTAAGATAATTATATTTTCACAACAACATTTATTATTTACACTATATTCTAATTTTACTTAAGGTCCTTAGTCTTTGCTTAATTAGTATTTATTCTCACCTTTTTTTTTTTTTTTTTACGAATTTTTATCCTCAACATTTCATTAATTAGTACATATCATCTCTGATAGCGGTTTTTGTCCAATAATTCTTTTGGAGGACGTAAGAAAACTTACTTATCCATTATATTTTTTTATAAAAATAAATACAAAAGTACGATATAATACATTTTTCCTCATTTCAAAAGTGTGTAAACATATATTTTGATATAAATCATCATCAAGGATGAGATGTGTTCCGAGGTGATGGATATTGAAGATAAGAATTAAATAAAAAAGTTAAGAATATAAATGTTATAATGAGAAAATATTGAGGACCTTATCTCCAATTAAAATGTGGATTTAGAAGAAAAAATTTTGGTGTGAATATAATGAGCCATGTTATTAACCATTATTTTGCTTGCTAACAATATATTAGTGTATTAGCGTTGGTTCACATTTATTTATTTGTCATTTATCATTTCGCTTGTTAGTTTGATCACATATGTCAATTTTATGGAGTATGGGTCTCGGGATTAATATCGACTATGGCTGATGTTGATAGCTATGGGATTATGATGATGGAGACATTTACCAAAAAGAAGCCGACATGTGATATGTTTGTTGGAGAGTTCACAATGAGGAAATGGGTGTTCAAATCATTCCCCGATGCAATAATGCAGATAGTGGCTGTTGATCTAGTGAATCCAATCGAAGAAAATATTCAAGCCAAAGAGATCTGCTTTAAATCAATCATGGGGCTAGCACTAGAATGCACGGTTAACTGGCCCAACGAGAGGTTCAATATGAAAGATGTTCTAACAAGGATAGAGAAGATCAAAACTGAATTTTGTAAAGCAAAATACTGAGGTGGATTAAGATGAAGAGGTTTGTTTCATAATTAAATTTACTTTTTCTATCTCGTAAGAACACAAAAAGGATAGTATTTGAGCTAAAATTTTATTAATGAAATCAAAACCAATCTTTAGTTTTAATTCTCGTAGAATCCAGTACATATTGACTACTCTTTAAAACATACTTTAATCATCTCTCATAAGCTTGATATCTTTCTATTACATAAAAACTTGGAAATCATTTTTGGCTTCCGCCATTGTTTTACGGCATGTTATTACTGTGAGTTGTTGCTGTGTAAGAAAATCATGATATCATTACACGGGTGATACTGATGAGTTGATAAGCAGATGTAGCATTTTCTTTTAATTCTAAATTATTATTTTAGTAAAGTTGCAATGCCCTGTTTGATTCTGTTTCTGATGACATTCTATGTTTCTCTGTCAACATTTTCCAATGAAAAACAGTGTGATTCCTGCTGGATAAAAAAACCAACTTTCATCTCTTTCCTCTTTTTTATTTACTATTGCTTGTGAATCAAAGATCTATTGAATCCAATCGAAGAAAATATTCAAGCCAAAGAGATCTGCTTTAAATCAATCATGGGGCTAGCACTAGAATGCACGGTTAACTATTGCTTGCGAATCAAAGATCTAACAGGGCCTTAATTCAGTAAGACAAATGCCAAAAATCGCACACAATCAAATTAATGACCAAATAATTCAGAAAATCAGAATTTATATTGAATTATCGATGATAAATAAATTATGTTTCTTCATTTCTTGATTTGTGGAGGCCTCAAGCTCTCCACAAAGGGAGACATTCCCACCGCGAGACATGTTTATATTGGTATTTTCTGTTGGAAAAATTTTCGAATCTTTAATAATTTTGTTCCATAAGGATTTTGGAATTTTCATGTTGATTTAGTTATGTCTTCTAAATGAGAAACTCTAGAAATTCACTAATCATAATGATGCTATGTGAACGAAATAATAAATGCACCAACAAATTGAATCACATATAATTTCCTGTTGATTAGTGAGAATATCAATTAAGATAAACAAGGAAGACTACTTGATTTAAAGAAAAACAAAAAAATGTACAGAAATTGAGACAATAGCCGCATATTCATTATCTTTTGCTCTGTCTAAAGGCATTCTTGTACAACCTTAAATTAGTAAGGGCATTTCTGGCTTCTAATTGTGTCTGTACTTTGGAGTACTTTTAAATATAGCTTTGTCAAACCAACCATTTTCCATTTTAACCATAAAAATCTAACATTCACCACAATAGCCATTTCCTGTGTAAAAGACTAAAACGCCCTTAAATGAGTTATATAATTACAAAAATAGAAATATGGTAAAAAGACAAAAATATCCTTAAGTTACAAATAAAAATCCAAACAAGGCTCAATTGAAATTTGAAAACGAAGTCAGTCTTTTCATCAGTTTACTCTAACACGATAAAAACTCTTCCATTTTTCATCCACTTCAACCTCAAAATTTCATAAACTTATCAGTTATCAACCTCAACAGAAAAATTTAGTTAAATTTCAGCACTTCAATTCGGTAAGTATCTTTTCGTAGTATTTAATTTTATTTTTATTGAAATCGTATATTTTTTTTAAATGGTAGAAAAAATAATATTAGAGTCAAAGTTCAGGCCGGCATCGATCAGACGTCGGAACGACGGATTTAACGACGGTCCGGACGGTCCGGATTCCGTTTGCAGACTCCCCCGCCCCTCGATTCTGATAATTTTTTTCTGATAATTTATTCTGACATTTTTAATTCGTAATGCAGATATGGCAAAAGCGTGTGTCCCAATCTGTTATTTCGGCGAATTTCAAAGGAAGGAAAATGGTTAATGGGAATGGAAATGGACGAGTGAAGGATAAGGGGTTGCTGCTATTACGATAACAAAAAATACTTCGTTTACAGAAATGTACAGTGAAATACAAAACATGCTTAACGTCGAT
>NC_036242.1:4960134-4961077 GCF_002742605.1 Olea europaea var. sylvestris | reverse complement strand
TTTTGGGTTTGCATGAAATATTATTTTACTAAAGAATGTGTTGTTGAAATGATATTAAATTACTGTTTAAAAATGTATTTTTCCCCAAAGAATGGGGCTCAAACAGGGGCTACGTAAAACTCGATGATTGAAAGTGGAATTAAAAGGAGGAAATGAAATACGGCGAAACACAAAGTTTGGGGACCAAATTGTAAATATCCAATGGTTGATTTAGATCACAAGAGATACTTAGAAAATTGCTAGGAGTCAATTGGATACAACTAGAATTAAAAAATGAATGAAATATGATCAGAATATTATCATAAATCGATTTTCAATCTCATAAGATATCTTCTAGATTTTTAACCAAAGATTGAGACCCATTTTTGGCATAATGAACTTTCAAATTGGAAAATCTCTGCAATGAAAATTGTAGCCTTTTGAGTGACCTTTCCAACGCACATTGAATCACTTCAATCGGATATTAAGAGAGAAAGTTATGACCAAAATACTGATTGTTGTGCAAATACAAAAATATGCGGGCCTAGGTAACTTTCCTTATTTTGTTGAAACTTTTTCGGAAACCATTTTGATGTGATTTTCAACCAATTTTTGACTCCTACTAATTACAAACAGCAGAATACATTAAGAGAACTCTCCTACACCTCTCATCTACATCTCATACTCCAATATTCATCAATTATTATCACCAGAGAATTGAAGGGGATTTATAATAATTCAATTAAGTGAAGATTCAAACTTGAGTTTTGGGCAAAGAAGAGAAGGTGTAAGTGGAGATGTATCAAGAAACTATTGAAGAGATTAAAAATTCATCTTCATCTTTTCAATTTATCAAAAATTCGGGTTATGACTCTCTACTTAAATACAATTTCTTGTAATTTAGATATGTTAGGATAATTTTATATAATGTTATGATGAGATAAACTCTTTTTATGATTTTTTT
>NC_036242.1:4954024-4957659 GCF_002742605.1 Olea europaea var. sylvestris | reverse complement strand
CCACTTTGAGAAATACTTTCTCTCCAACCTCAAAAGTCAATTCTTTTCTCCTTTTATCAGCATAGCTCTTTTGAAGATCTTGGGCAATCTTAATTCTTGATCTAATTTTATGTATAGCCTCCACAGTCTTCTCGACCAATTCTGGACTTAAAACTTTCGTTTCACCAAACTTCGTCCCAATATAGTGGCGAACGACATCGACAACCATACAAAGCCTCATATGGTGCCATGCCAATAGTAGCTTGGAAGCTATTGTTGTATGCAAATTCAACTAATGGCAAATGGACTTCCCACTTACCACCCAAATCTAGGACACAAGCTCTCAATATATCTTCAAGTACTTCAGATTGTTCGTTCAGATTGTCCGTCGGTCTGAGGATGGACTTCCCACTAACATTGTCGATGTCCTTAATAGTGACGTCAAAACTTCAATTCTCATGTTCTCAAAATCTCTGATTAAATGATCCTGCCTCGTACAAAGTACTGACAATTCTCAATGCATCAGCGACTACATTGGCCTTACTCGGATGGTACAAAATAGTGCAGTCGTAATCATTCACCAATTCTAACCACCGTTGCTGTCTCATATTTAACTCTTTCTGGGTGAAGAAGTATTTGAGACTCTTGTCATCGGTATAAATCTCACACTTGTTCCCATATAGGTAGTGGCGCCAAATCTTCAAGTCATGCACTACCGTTGCTAGTTCGAGATCATGTGTAGGGTAATTCTGTTCATATTGCTTCAATTGTCTCGAAGCATAAGCAATGACTTTCCCATGTTGCATCAAAACACATCCTAAACCAAGCTTGGATGCATCACTATAAATCACAAAACCTTCTGAACAGTCTGGAATAGTCAACACTGGTGCAGGTACGAGTTTGTCCTTTAACTCTTGGAAACTCTGCTCGCATGTCTCTGACTATACGAACTTAGTACCCTTCCAAGTTAATTGTGTCATAGGACTCGCTATCTTGGAAAATCCTTCTATAAATCTTTGATAATAACCGGGTAAACCCAGAAATCTCCGCACTTCTCCAACATTTGTAGGTTTCGGCCAATTGGTCACAGCCTCAATTTTGGACTAATCTAGGTCAATTCTTGGTGCTGAAATAGTATGGCCTAGAAATCCAACTCAATCTAGCCAAAATTCACATTTCTTGAATTTGGCATAAATCTTTTTCTCACGCAGTGTTTCTAAAATTATCCTCAGATGTTCTTCATGTTGATGAGAATCTCTCGAGTATATCAATATGTCATCAATAAATACAATGACAAACATGTCCAAGTAACGATGGAACACTCTATTCATCAAGTCCATAAACACCGCAAGGGCATTCATCAAGCCAAAGGGCATCACTGTAAACTTATAATGCCCATATCGGGTCCTAAATGCCGTCTTTGGTATGTTAGTCAACTTGATCTTCAACTGATGATAGCCTGACCTTAGATCAACTTTTGAGAACATGGATGCACCCTTCAACTGATGAAATAGGTCCTCAATCCTAGAAAGGGGATACTTATTCTTAATCATCAACTTACTTGGTTCACAGTAGTCGATGAAAATCTTCATAGTACCATCTTTCTTCTTTACAAAGAGTACCGGAGCTCTCTATGGAGATACACTTGGTCTAATGAACCCTTTGTCTAGAAGTTTTTCAAGCTGCATCTTCAACTCTTGTAATTCCTTTCGTGCCATTCGGTATGGAGCTTTGGACACATGGGTAGCTCCAAGTATCAGATCTATTGTGAACTCCACTTGTCTATCAGGCAGAGTACCTGGTAGATCTTAGGGAAAAAGTCAACATACTCTTGTACTATTGGCACATCACCCAATACTTTCTCTTAGGTGGGTGTGCTATTAAGACGGACAAGATAATCTTCACAGTCAGCCTTTCTCAACATGCTCTCTGCTTTTACTCCTGAGATAATGCGAGGAAGTGCTTTAATCCTCGATCCATAAAATCTGAACTCCTCTTCTCTCGGTCTTCGAAAAATAAACTCTTTCTCAAAACATACTATTGTGACTCGATTCTTACCTAACCAGTCAATACATAAAATAATATCAAAATCTTTCATCTCTATAACATACAAGTCAGCCTCTAAAGTCAGTCCATCAAAATCTATCTATACCCCTTTTGCTATCCTATCCATATCAATAGTTCCACCTAATGGCATACCCACCACTAGTACACTATCATTCTTCTCACATGAAGCATTAATCTTAGTTAGACATGCATTAGATATGAACGAATGTGTCGTACCAGAATCAATCAGGGCATAGACAGGAATATTTGAGATGGATAAAATACCTGCAATCATGTCCGAATTTTTGGCAGCCTCATCGTGAGTCAAAGCAAACAACCCTTGATTTTCCCTTTTTCTCTTGTTTGGGTTTCTTAATTGATGGGCATGAAGAAGCCACATGGCCGGGTTGACCACACTTAGAGCATACATACTTTCTATACAAACATTTTCCTTTGTGAAACTTTTTGCATTTAGGACATTAAGATACATGATTACTTGACTGGCCCTCATGCATCTGCTTCTTAAACTATCCCGTATTCTTATTCTTGTCCCGCCACTTCCTTCTCCCGAAGTCTTTACATTGTCTTTGATTTACCAACTTCACCCCCGAGTAGGTCACTATTTGAGCTTTCTTTACCACTGCTTGAAAAGTGGTGAGATCATGTGAACTCACAATCTACCTGATCTCTGGGCGTAAGTCCCTCTCGTGATGTTTTGCCTTCATGAGCTCTGTACTTACAATATGTGGGGTATATCAGGACAATTCCTCGAATTTGCTCTCATATTCAGAAAGATCTATATCTCCCTGTACTAGTCCTAACAATTCAGTCTCCTTGTGGTCTCGCATAGCTTGTGGGAGAAACTTTTCTATTAGCTCCATCTTGAACTGATCCCAAGTTAAGTTACATTGTTCCTCCTCGGTGCGAGTGCGTGATGCAGATTCTCGCCAATGGCTTGTTCTCACAATTAGCATAAACTCTTCACATAATACTTTTTGATTTTCTGGGCAAGAGATATGCTGAAAAATCTTCTCAATAGTATGCAACCACTTATCAACTGTAAGAGGGTCCTTTCCACCATCAAAGGTAGGTGGTCGGCATCTACGAAATTGTTCTACCATCGGAACAGGTAGTGCAGTCGGGTATGTTGGTGGCACTAGCGGAGCTTGTGGAACTAGTGAAGCTTGAGGTGCTGCAGGTGTAACCTGAGCAGCCAAGGCTTGTCTCAACTCATCAATCTCCCGCCTTAACTCCCTAATTGTCCTTGCTTGTGCCATATTCTTATATGCTAGAATAATTGCAATCTCAATTAAAGGAGCAAACGATATTTGTGCAATATAGGAAAAAGATTCGTAAATCAACATCCTTTATTATTGTCTCATACAAATCCTTTAGGAGACGACCAAAAAAAAAAAAGTAAAAGAGCGTCTGACGTTATTCCACAACATCATAAAAGAAATCCTACTAAACACCAACAACAATTAAACCTGATAAAAACTACTAAAATTCACTTATTCATCATTGCTATCACAATCTTTAATCCAGCCTCCATGAACCTCATCATCCGAAATAGGTGGAGGTGCATCTTCACGAATGTGCTTCTCGCTAGG
>NC_036242.1:4948342-4951801 GCF_002742605.1 Olea europaea var. sylvestris | reverse complement strand
TATAGCATTTATTCTCTATTTTTTCAATGAATTTTTATCCTCAACATTTCATTAATTAGTACACATCATCTCTGATAGCAATTCAAAAGCGTGTAAACACATATTTTGAGATAAATCATCATCAAGGAGGAGATATGTTGCGAGGTGATGGATATTGAAGACAAGAATTAGATCAAAAGAGTTAAGAATATAAATGTTATAATGAGAAAATATTGAGGACCTTAACTCCAATTAAAATGTGGAGTTAGAAGAAAAAATTTTGGTGTGAATATAATTAGCGATATTAACCATTATTTTGCTTGCTAACAATATATTAGTGTATTAGTATTGGTTCACATTTATTTATTTGTCATTTAACAGTTTGCCTGTTAGTTTGATTGCATATGCCAATTTTGTGGAGTATGGATCTACGGGATTAATATCGACTATGGCGGATGTTTATAGCTATGGGATTATGTTGATGGAGACATTTACCAAAAAGAAGCTGACATGTGATATGTTTGTTGGAGTGTTCACAATGAGGAAGTAGGTGTTCGAATCATTCCCCAATGCAATAATGCAGATAGTGGATGTTGATCTAGTGAATCTAGTTGCAGACAATATTCAAGCTAAAGAGATATACTTTAGATCAATCATGGGACTAGCACTAGAATGCACGGCTAACTGGTCCAACGAGAGGCTCAATATGAAAGATGTTCTAACCAGGCTCAAGAAGATCAAAACTGAATTTTGTAAAGCATAATATTGAGGTGGATTAAGATGAAGAGGTTTGTTTCATAATTAAATTTTCTTTTTCCATCTCATAAGAACACAAAAAGGATAATATTTGAGCTAAAATTTTATTAATGAAATCAAAACCTATTTTTAGTTTTAGTTCTCGTAGAATCCAATCCATATTGACTACGCTTTAAAACATACTTTAATCATCTCTCATAAGCTTATTATATCTTTCCATAACAGAAAAACTTGGAAATCATTTTTGGCTTCCGCTATTGTTTTGCAGCATGTTATTACTGTGACTTGCTGCTGTGTAAGAATATCATGACATCATGACACTGGTGATACTGATGCGTTGATAAGTAGATGTAGCATTTTCTTTTAATTCTACATTATCATTTTAGTAAAGTTGCAATGTCCTATTTGATTATGTTTCTGATGACATTCTTTGTTTCTCTGTTAACATTTTCCAAATAAAAACATTCTCTTTTCTTTGAAGGAAGCAGTAGACCATCTTGAAGAACTAAGAAGCGTTTCTGACTGCTATGTTGCATTCAGGCTAATCTCGATCGTCAGAGTGCCTCAAGGCTTACCCTTATACCGATAACACTCATCAGTTATTTTGCAAACTGTCTTTTAGTCATTAATAAGTAATTTTTCACTCAAAGATGAAGAAGTGAATTGAGTTTCTACTTCTGTTCATCTATCTTCACACAAGAAGCAATTCCCACCAAGAGACATGTTTATAATGGTATTATGAATGAAAACACAGAGTAATTCCTGCTGGATAAAAAAGCCAATTTTCATCTCTTTCCTCTTTTATTTATTTTTTATTTATTTTTATTTACTATTGCTTGAAAATCAGAGATCTAACAGGGCCTTAAAACAAAAGACAAATGCCAAAAATTGCAACCAATCAAATTAATAACCAAATAATTCAGAAAATCATAGTTTATATTGAATTATCAACGATAAATGAATTATGTTTCCTTTCATTTCTTGGCTTTTGGAGGCCTCAACTCAAGCTCTACGCATAGGGATACGTCCGTGTGACATGTTTATATTGGTATTTCTATTGGAAAAATTTTCGAATCTTTAGTAATATTGTTCCATAAGGATTTTGGAATTTCCATATTGATTTTGTTATGTCTTGTAAATGAGAAACACTAGAAATTCAATAACCATAAAGATGATATGTGAACAAAATAATAAATGCATGAACAAACTGAATCACATCGTATAATTTATTGTTGATTTGTGGGAATATCAATTAAGATGAACAAGGTAGACTACTTGATTTAAAGAAAAACAAAAAATGTACAGAATTGAGACAATAGCCCCATATTCATTATCTTTTTGCTCTGTATACAGGCATTCTTGTACAACCCTAAATTAGTAAGGGTACTTCTGGCTTCTAATTGTGCCTGTAGTTTTAAGGTCACTTTTATTACATAAGTTAGGATTTCATTGCCAACTCAAAGACAAAAACAAAAGTGTATGTCTCTGTTCTGCAAGTGGGCAACCATGGAAAATATCTTTATGTTCTGAAGAGGGATCATATGAGATGGTTACTGCCTAATGTTACTGGGTATTGTAGTTGAAGACCTCATCTTTGTTAAAAATCTTGTCATTGCTGATTGCTAAAGCGTATTATTACTAACTATTCTGAATCTAGCGAAATGAATTTTGTTGAAAATGTGTTGTTCAAAGATCAATAAACTAGTGTGGAAGTAGTATGAACAAGATTGGAATGAAAGAAAAATGGTGGCCGGCTTTGGTTCATGCGACCGCATGGTTCAAACAACCATGCGGCCGCACAAGGCCCTCTAGGGACTTGGAGGGCCGGATTGGGAGAAACCATGCAACCGCATGGTACAAAAATATGGATGTTGCATGGTCGTGTCCCTGGAGGGCCGGATTGGGAGAAACTATGCGGCCGCATGGTACAAAAATATGGCTGTTGCATGGCCGTTTATTTCCGTTGAGAGATCAAATTTGGTGACTTTTGACACCCATTTTGGCACCATTTCATACATGTGGTGTATGCCTATAAATATTGGATCCATGTTGAAGGCTAAACATCATCAAAAACATCAAGGTTCCATATTACTTCCAAAATCAAATATCAAAGTCTTTTAAATCAATATTCAATATTCATCCCTTGTATTCTTCAAGTTTTCTAGGATTTGCACTTGTGCTTTGATGTTTAAATCTTTGCAAGGCTTGTTATAATCTTGCAAACCATTTGCTAACAACCTTTGAAGCCTATCAAATTCGTAGGAGAAGGGACAAATATCGTTTGAGAACAACGTCATCGTGTTCAAGCTATTTGTTGCAGTATTTCATATTATTGTTAACAAGTTCGAGATCATCTTGTTCTTGGTATGATTCAATTGATTGCTGGTTCATGTCTTGTGAATTCGTTTCCAACCCGGTGAATTCTCCAACAATCTCAAATGATATTTCTGCGATGAAAAGCGAGACAACAATGGTGATAATCAAACTCATGAATCAAGACTTGGTGCAGTCGGATCTGTTCGATGGAACGAACTACTGTAACGCCACGACCCGTATGGATCGAAACATCACAAGATTTAGTTTACTTTAGCCGTAAATTAATTCACCATGTTTTGAGTGGGAGGTATAAAGATTAAATTTTTAGAAAATTTAATTCAATTTTTTTTAATACTAAAAGAAAACAATTTCAAAAAAGGGATTCAATCATACCGTATATGCACTTTA
>NC_036242.1:4938822-4947306 GCF_002742605.1 Olea europaea var. sylvestris | reverse complement strand
CCATCATCCATGCCCTCCAAGCAAGTCAAATCAATCTGTAGAAAGGGAATTTAACCCATGAGTTTGAAACTCAATAGATATCATTGGTGCACTTCATTTTCAAATTAAAAATTTCGAACTATAGATTCATACCATCGCACATAGATGGATTTTCGGCAAAATCCAATTTCTGTAACACTATAATAACATGTGGAGCCGGAGAATGATCATTCAACTATTGTAGTGCCGAAGCACCATAACCGTAGGTACCATGTCATTTAAACATTTACGAAAATTTATAATTTGGAAACGAAATAACACTTGCACCTCTAACTACCTTCGTTTGATGCTTTTGAATCAAAGAAGTTGGACATAAATATGGCTTCCGGAATGCAACCAATGCTGAAAAACAAAATCTGCCTGTCTTTTCTTTTCTTTTTCTTAGTTTAGGAAATTTTTCTTATTTACGAAGTGACAAAGCATATAATGGAGAGGATATAAATGGAGAGGATATAAATAACTTGGTGGAAAGATGAATATGTGAATTCCAAATTGGCCCTTGAAAAAAATGTTGGAAGCTGTTTATTGAATAGATTGAAGAATTGTCTATGTTTCCTTTTATCGAAAACGTGTCTTGCCTTAGAAATTAAAGGAAATAAAAAGGGTTTAATGCATTTATGCTGTTATGTTTTTGTGTATATATATTTTATGTATAAATTACACACACATGACAAATTTAAAAGTAAAAAACGGTGGCATTCATCACTCCTAATTAAAAGAGAATTTAAAATAGATTAATTGGTTAGTTGGCAATTTGGAGGTTTCATGCCCAAATTATGGAAAAGTTGACTGTAATCAATTTAAAAGGATTTAAAAACATTTTAAAAGCAAGGGTTTTAAGTCACTTGACCTGTGATAACGTGTGTGTCTAATTGGAATTTATTTGACTTAATGGGGCATATTTCATGGAAGGTACACATATAATACTATATATTTGTCATCACTTTTTTTTCCCCAAACTTTATTCAACTTAAAAATATTAACATAAATCCTCAAGTAAAGACTTATAAAAACTCTTTTACTTATAGTTCGGTCATTTTGAAAAATAATATGTTCGCAAATGAACTTTACTGTACATGAAATAAATTTTTACCGTCGGGTCAAAACTTTGGGGAAACATTAAATTCCGTCCAACTTCATTTAAAATTTATTTAAGACATATTGGATAAGTACTGGGCTTTCATTTCTTGTGTGAGTCGAGCATAAGGTTCGTCTATGGGTTAGGCTCGTGGTGCTAGATCATCACCTTAAAATATGAGTCTAATTTCATTTTATTTTTTTCGGGCTTCTATATCCCTTACACCTTATATAAAATTTTGTCATCGAAATTTACCTTATAGGTTAGAGAAGAGTGTCGGGTACTTGTCTTTAACTTCTTCTTTTCTTTCCCAAGTAGCTTCTTCTATTCCACGATTATTCCATTGCACTTTGACCAGTTGAATATCCATGTTCCGTAATTTATGTACCTTTTGATCCAGTATTTTAATTGGTAATTCCTCATAAGATAAATCTTTCTGTATTTCCAGGGGTTGATAATTCACCATGTGATTAGGATCATGCACATACTTCCTGATCGTCGATATATGAAACACGTTGTGAATAGCTGATAGTTCAGTGGCAAAGTCAGTCGATAAGCCACATTCCCGACCCCGTCAAGTATTTCATAAGGTTCGATATAATGAGGTCGTAGTTTGCCTTTCTTGCCGAACCTATGTACACCCTTTATTGGTGCCACCTTTAGAAAAACTTTTTCTCCAACCTTAAATTCGAAGTCTTTTCTCCCGGTATCTGCATAGCTCTTTTGTCTATCTTGCGCGGCGTTTATCCTGGTATGGATCTTATCAATGGCTTCAACTATTCTTTCAATGATCTCTGGTCCCAAAACTCTCTTTTCTCCAACTTCATCCCAATGAACAGGTGATTTGCACTTTCTACCGTAGAGAGCTTCATACGGTGCCTTCCTTATTATTATATGAAAATTCTACTAAAGGTAGATACGATTCCCAACTACCTACTAGATCCAGAACACAGGCCCTTAGCATATTTTCCAAAGTTTGAATGGTCTTTTCAGATTGCCTATCAGATTGAGGGTGATACGCCGTACTGAAATTCAATTTCGTTCCAATAGCTTCTTGTAAGCTCTTCCAAAACTTTGATGTAAATCTTGGATCTCTTTTAGACACAATAAACACAGGAACACCATGCAATCTTACAATCTCTCTAATATACAACTGCGCCAACCGATCTAGACTAAACGTCATTTTTATAGGAAGAAAATGAGCGGACTTTGTTAGACGATCCACTATCACCCATATAGCATTGTGTCCTTTTCCTGACTTTGGAAATCCTACCACAAAATCCATTGCGATTTTTCCCGCTTCCATTCAGGTATGTCCAATGGATTTAATAACCCTGCTGGTCTTTGACGTTCTGCTTTAACTTGTTGGCACACTATGCATTTTGCCACAAATGAGCATATACTTCCTTTCATGTTCCTCCACCAAAATGTATCTCGAAGGTCTCGTTACATTGTTGTACCACCAGGATGTGCGTGTACTGGGTGGAATGAGCTTCCTCCAGTATTTCCTTCCTCAAAACTTCATCCTTAGGTACAAAATTCTTCCTTTAAACATTAGTGCCTAATCAAAAGCTATTTCAAAATCATTTCTCTTGTTAGTATCAATCTCGTTCTTGATCTTTTGTAAAAATAGATCTTTATCCTATGCTTCTATGATCTGATCTCTAAGAGTGGGTCGAACAATCAAAGTTTCTAAATGAGCAGTGACTTGTTCTGGTGTGGTAATCATTTCCATTCACAAATTTTTCAAGTCTTTGATCAACTCCATCGGAATAGTAGGTAATGATGCCAACTGTCCTATTGAATTTTTCCTTAGAGCATCAGCAACAACATTAGCTTTATCAGGATGGTAATGAATGGTACAATCATAATCATTTACTAGCTCCAACCATCGTCTCTGTCTCATATTCAATTCCTTCTGTGTAAAGAACTATTTGAGACTCTTATGATCTGTGTAAATATCACACTTCCATCCATATAAGTAATGGCTCCATATCTTTAGTGCATGAACCACCACTGTAAGTTCTAGATCATGCATCGGATAGTTCTGCTCATGTTGCTTCAATTGTCTTGACACATAGACAATTACTTTTCCATGCTGCATCAGTACACATCCCAAACCTTATTTGGATGCATCACTATATATAACAAACCCTTCTGAACCTTCAGGTATGGTTAATATAGGTGCCGTAATCAGTTGTTGTTTTAGCTCCTGAAACCTTTGCTCATACTTATCTGTCCATTGAAACTTTACTCATTTCCTTGTCAATTGTGTCATTGGTCCAGCTATTTTGGAGAATCCTTCTATAAATCTTTGATAATATCCAGCCAATCCCAGAAAACTTCGAACTTCACCAGCATTAGTCGGTGTCTTCCAATTAGTTACCGCTTCTACCTTTATCGAATCTAATTCAATTCCTTGAGCAGTAACTACATGACCGAGGAATCCAACTCATTCAAGCAAAAATTCGCACTTTTTAAATTTTGCGTATAACTTTTCCTTACGTAATGTTTCTAATGCTATTCTAAGATGTTTTTCGTGTTGATCTTTACTCTTGGAGTAACTTAGAATGTTATCAATGAAGACTATAACAAATTTATCTAAATACTGATGAAATACTCTATTCATCAGATCTATAAACATTGTTGGAGCATTTGTCAATCCGAATGGCATAACCATGAACACGTAATGTCCATAATGATTTCTAAAAGCTGTCTTAGTTAAATCACTTTCGTTAACCTTCAATTGATGATATCCAGATCGTAAATCAATCTTGGAAAATACCTTAGCCCCTTTCAGTTGATCAAACAGTTCCTCAATTCTCGGGAGAGGATACCTATTCTTGATGGTCCAACGGTTCAACTCCCGATAGTCAATACACATCCGCATACTTCCATCTTTCTTCTTTACAAACAATACCGGTGCTATGACACCCCGAACTTAAGCTTCAAGTGTCACGTACTAAACATAAAAACTGCAGCCTTCGTTACATGTAAATAGTTTTAAAAGAAAGTATTACATGTTAGAAACTTATTTTCAACTTGGTAAAATATCTCTCATAAAATTTTAGTGGCCAGCAGAAGCGCATGTCGACAAAAGTATACTTTACATTTACAGATTCTGCACTGCCACGGTTAGTTGGGGCAGCAAGTTCAATTATTTTTATAAAATTCATCCCAACTCCATTTTCTATGAAATTTACGAAATTAGAAAGATATTTTCAAGTAGTTTTCTAGGTTAAAATATAAAAAAATTTCCAAGATCATATATTATGGGCGTTTTACTGAAAACAGTGAGGTATTGCACAGAAATTTCAGATTTGACCCTTCAACGTTTAAAAATTCATATCTCAGGCTACAGATATCGAAATTGAGTGATTCTTGTGCCCATATTAAGATAACTCAATGAGGAACGCAGCAATATTTTCAGAGTCTCAATGAGGAGCGCAGCAATATTTATGGAGTCAGAAATAACGTTTTGAAGTTGACCCAAAAACTGTCCCATTTTTGCATTTTTATCACTTGCAAGGGAAAGTAAAAAAAAAAAAAAGTGTCTCTTAACATAACATGATAGGTATAATTACATAATTTACTTCCAGTACCATATTACATCATGTCTTATACATGTTTTTATATAATAACAAAAGCAAAACATATGGAAAGCAATTAAACAAAACATACAAAACAGAAACTTTGATGTAAAATAATTTTGTGCTAGATCTATCATCGATTTTGCCGACTGACTTCCATTAACTCCACAATTATGAATCTAAAAATTTAATATGAAATACTATGAGTATAAAGAATACTCAATAAGATACCATGCTTGGATTTAACATGTTAATACTACACAAAAGAAAGTATTCAAACACATACTTGCACATTCCAGCTTACCGGTGCCCTTCGGACTTGTTCTAAGGCATAAATAGATATCTAACTTTGTGGACTTGTCCACATCTTTCATATTATGGTTTTCATGCATAACTTAAGCATAAATATTACCATGAAATCCTACCACTTAAGCAAAGAAAATATCTTGCAATATAACTTGAAGAAATTTTGGTTGAAAAATGAATTGAGAAATGCTAGGCTGGTCCTCTTCTTCCCTCACGTTTTCTATCCTTTTTAAACAAGTGAAAGCTGTTTTTCATGCAAAGGAAATAAAGGGCAGCAACATTTCTATTTATAGGTGAGAAAAATGATTAATTATGGATGACACTTCCAGAAATTCAACACGTGTGGGCTGCATGGTTTCATTTTCTTAAATCCAAAACACCTCATGCATTAGTTAGCCACCTCATGCTTAAATTAAAACACCTCATGCATATATGTTTCATCAAATTCTCGGCCAAGTGGAGAAACAATGTTTAACTTTAGTAATTAGGTGTAAAATGGACATTTATCCCAAACCCCTAATTAACAAATTATTTGGAAAAACTTTTAATAAATCAACCAATGCAAAATTTGGCAACCATAGATAATTTTTGGCCATACTAAATTTTGAAAAGTTAAATTGCTATTCTAAAAATTAAATGAGCACAAAATTCGGAGTATTACAGGTGCGCCCAATGTTGATACACTTGGTCGAAAAAAGTCAATGTCTAACAATTCTTGTAACTGGATTTTCAACTCCTGAAGTTCTTTTGGGGCCATTCTGTATGGAGCTTTAGATATTGGTGCCACTCTGGGGACCAAATCTATTGTGAATTCCACTTTTCTATATGGTGGAATACCAGGTAGATCTTTTGGAAACACATCTTTAAATTCTTGTACCACTAGTACATCCTCAATCTTTATCGTTGCCAATTTTTTTCCGGAGATATTAACTAGAAATCCTCGAGATGTTTCCTTTCTCAATATTTTCTCAGCTTGTAAGGCCGATACTAGTTGGATTTGGAGTTTGGTCTTTATTCTGGGGAAAGAAAATTGTTCCTCTCCTGATTTCTGAAAAGGTACTTCTCTTTCTCTACAACGAATGGTTGCATAATTATATCCTATCCAATCCATGCCCAAAATCACATCAAAGTCTTTCATCTCTATCACATACAAATTTGCTTCAAATATTTTTCCCTCAATTTGAAGATTCACTGACCTAGCGAACTGATCTGTGTTCAATGTTTTGCCTGAGGGATTGCTAACTTCTAGTGTACTCTTTGACTTACTACAATTAATATTAGATTTAGCAATGAAAGATGTTGATACAAAAGAATGAGTAGCTCCAAAATCAAACAGTAAATAAGCGGGGGTATCAGATATTAGTAATATACCTGCTATCACATTTGAGTTCTCCTCTGCATCCTTATGAGTCATTGTAAACAATCATGCTTTTCCCTTCTTATTTTAATCACTGTTATCATCCTTCTTTTGAGTAAATATGGGACAATCCTTGGCAATATTTCCTGGCTTACCACACTGAAAATAGGCATTCTTCCCATACAAGCATTCCTCATGATGAGGCTCACCACACTTAGGCCATGGCGCTACTACAGCTACTCTGTCTTTACTAGCACTAGGTCTAGTATTAGCCTTCTTATTTTGCCATTTGCCTTTTCCTTTGTCTTGACCATTCCATTTTCTCTTTCCAACATGTCCTTTGTCCTGGCGATTGTACAATTGATGGTATTGCTCTGCATTTGCCTTCTGATACCAAATAGCGTGAGCTTGTTCCAGCATCTCACAGTATGATGTGAAATGACGTGACATAAGAATCATGCTTAGATCTAGGTTTAACCCTTGCTCAAACCTTCGAGTCTTCTTAATTTTCGTGTCCACCAGGTATGGAGCATACCTTGAGAGATGATCAAATTTTCGCTCATAATCAGTCAGGGACATATTACCCTGCTTGAGCTGAAGGAATTCGTTTTCCTTGAAATCCCTTAGAGGCTGAGGAAAATACTTCTCCATCATTTCCTCTTTGAATTGTTCCCAAGTTAATGCCAATTGCTGTTCCGGAGTCCTAGTTCGGGACATCGAATCCCACCAATGACTTGCATCACCAGTAAATATAAACTCCGTACACTAGACCTTTTGGACGTCAGTGTAATCGATGAGTCGAAAAATTTCCTCTAACTTACGAAGCCATTCTTTAACTACTAGTGGACCAGATGCTCCATCAAAGGAAGGAGGCTTATGCCTTTGAAATAACTCGACCATCGAGGCATGAGTCGGGAGAGTAATAGGAGCTGGTGGTGTAGGTGGAGCTGGATTCTGGTTCAGCCTGCCAAGATCTTGAACCGCTTGTAGGAGATCCCTTATCAAATTATTCTGGTTTGCTCGAGACATTTCCCTAGAGATAATAAACAATATCTCACATTAACTTCATTTTCCAGCACCAGAAATTAAAAAAAAAATTCTCAAGTTGATCAAAATTGTTTTTATTTATTTATTCTATACTTCTTGAAATCAAGATATTCAATAGTTCTATAACTTTTTATTTCCAATAACATAATGGGAAAGATATCACAAGGAAATGGAAATCTAAATTTCTAATCCCTATGAATCTTGCGAATCTTATTCGGTGGAGCTTCATCTTCAGAGGAGTCTTCTACTTCAAGTCCTGAGTCTGGGTCCATCTCAACCTGTGGTTCAAGTTCATGCTCACGATCATTCTCTAATTCCAAACCAAAGTCATCATCCTGCTCCCATTCGGGATCTTCCTCTGGGCCTGATTCAAATTTAGGCATGGGCTCGGGCTCAACCTCATCATTGGGCTCAATTACTATCTCTGGTTCAGGTTCTAAGCTCTCACTCCACCTGTCTAGAAGGACCTGGCAATATATACCAAATTCAATCGTATTTGGATGCTCTAAAGGGTTACCTTCTAGCATCTCATCCCTAACCATGACTCCCATATTTTTCCATTGAGGTGGGAGTGAATGTATGAGGTTATTCACAGCCTCGATATGCGTGATCTCCAATCCTGCATATACAACTGCCATACATCTCTCGTAGATGTCATGTACATGTTCAACAAGTGGACGAGATGGGTCAGTCACATAGTTCTCATAGGACAGAATGATGGACCTACAGTTCAATGCTGCTCTACAAGCTGTGGCCTTTCTAGCGGTCCGATAAGTCCTAACCATGTCTGTCATATAAGTGTCCAATTATGTTTTATCCTTGTTAGCGACTTCAACTTACACATTATGCTCTTGAGGTTTTTAATATAATGAGCAATTATCTTTTCTTCAAGTATATTTAAACAAAATATAACTTACATAACATATTTCATTCCAAACATCATAAGCATTTTCATAGATTCAAGCTTAAATGATTTGTAAAACATGCTTGAAGAATAAAGTGGAACATAATACTTTATTCCATACTTAGGGTTCGTCGGATGAGGTCAACTGATGGATGTGAAATGC
>NC_036242.1:4933262-4936672 GCF_002742605.1 Olea europaea var. sylvestris | reverse complement strand
TGTCCGCGCAAGCAAAGAGGTTTTAAGGGTATTCATATCTTCTGTGATAACCCCGATTATCACGTTAGCATGACTAGCGATTGAGCACTTCCTTCGTCACATAAAATCTCACATACAATTCGATTTTTTTTCCTTTTTCAAACAAGAGGTAGAAAAGTCAAAATATGAAAAAAATCTAAATGAGCAACATTCATTTTTTCTTCTTTATTGCTTTGAAAAATGTAGGCTTTTGAAAGGCCTATTTCACTTTATTTTTCAAGGCAAGTGATATTGTAAAAAATTTAAATATCAAGTTGAAATTTTTACCTTTGAAAAATTATTTTTATGCAAGTGTTTTTATGAAGTAATTTTCTTGTTCATAAAAATTCATTTATTTGAGATTTTATTGATTCGTTGCTAAAGATTAAGGCATTTCACCTTTACATATGAATCCAAATATCTAATCTAATATCTTTGATAATTGACTGTTGAAGTTCTTTGTCTTCAAGTGTTTTGATGTGAATGCTGATAATCATCTCGATTTTTGTTGATCATCCAATATGAGTCTTTTGGTAGTGATTTTTTTTCTCAATTGATCAACTATGAACAATAACTATAAAGACTCGAATTCAATTTTTAGAGATAAAGAAAATAATCAAAACATGAAGTCAATCATAGGTCAACAATAAGAAGCCTCCCATATGCAGAGATCAAAGACAATATTATGACTTTTGTAAGGATCACGGTTACAAAACTAACCAATCCAGAACACTTAAAAAGACAATATTAAAACGCTAATATCTTTGTGACACTTGAAATAATTTGTAAAAAGCAAATTATTAAAGCAAAAAGGTTGATACAGAATGAAGAGCAAAATCTGAGAATTGGGATGATTAATGTGCCAAGACAGTAAAAATGGAGAAGAAACAAGAACACAAAGCACCAAGAATATGAATATATAAATGAAGGCTTGAACATGATATCGTTGTCCTCAAACGATATTTACCCCCTCTCCCGATTGTATGAGATGCTTCAAGAGTTTCTGGCAAATGTTTTGTAGGATTAATCAAATCTTGTTGCAGAAAAACACCAAAGTACAAATATTTTTCTACCCAAACTTGAAGAACACAAAGGGGTAATTGAATATGAAGAAATATAAGACTTTTATTTTTTAAATTGTGGAATAACGTATGGATCTCAAGTGTTTTTTCACACTCTTTGCTTTGAACATTGATCCCATATATACAGACCTCGACCAGAGACACGAAATGGTGCCAAAAATTGAATGAAAGGCTACCAAATTCAAAACCACAACGGCCATTAACGGCTAATGTTTTGATCTATGTGACCCCATATACCAGGAATATGAATATATAAATAAAGGCATGAATACGATATCGTTGTCCTCAAATAATATTTGCCCATCTCTAGATTGTATGAAATGTTTCAAGGATTTCTTGACATATAGTTTGTAGGATTAATCAAACCTTATTGTAAAAAAACACCAAAACACAAGTCCTAGGCGACTACATAGGCCAAACGGGCTTGCGATTGTATAGGCCAATATAGAGAATTAAAGCCCCCATAATGTTTTGATCTATGTGACCGCATAGAATTGGAGCATGAACTTCAAGTTCTTGTCAATAAATTAAAGATCGTGAAGATTGAGATCCTGAAAATCTTTCAAGTGGGAGCTATAATTGCTAAACTCTTTGGGATTTGGAAAGGATACCGGAAGAAGATCATGCATAGTTCCGAAGATTACTCTTTGGAACAATTGTAAAAACATCTTAAAATCGAAGAGGAGTTGAGAATGCGTGATAAAACTGAAAATTCTCAAGAGGGCTCTTCTAAAGCAAATGCTGTGGAGAAAATAGAAATGCCAGCAAAATCAAACAAAAAGAAGCCTTGTAGGAACTTCAACAAGTCCAAGAAGAAGATAAAAGGACATTGTTTTGTGTGTAGAAAATTAAGTCACTATGCCAAGGATTGTAGGCACCGAGAACAAAACAACTTCGAGTCCAAAGTGAATTCCATCCAAGATGACAAAATTGTGGCCACCATAAGTGAAGTGAATGCAATCAAAGGAAAGGTTCCCGGGTGGTGGTATGATACTTGTGCTACAGTACATACGTCATATGATAAATCTTTGTTCAAAACTTATTAAGAAGTGGAGGAGAACAAGAGATTCAAATGGGTAACGAGATGCAGTCCAAGGTATTTGGAAAAAGAAGTGTAGACATTATCTTCACTTTTGGAAAAACCATTACTCTAACTAATATTCTATATGTTCCAGTTATGAATAGGAACCTAGTTAATTGTAATCTCTTGCGAAAATTCGGCATCAAATGTGTCTATGAGTCCGGTAAACTTGTATTATCCCTTAACGAAAAATTTGTTAGAAAATGCTATTCTCGTAAATGAATGGTCAAATTATGTACAGTTGACAATAAAATAAATAAAACTAATTTTGCTCATGTTGTGGATTTATTTTCATTATGGCATGCTAGATTAGGACATGTTGGTAAAAGTACCATGAAACATATGAAAACATGTGACATGATCTTATATGATGAAACTGATGGACACAAAAGCAAAATATGGGTAGAATCTAAAATGATTAAAAAACCATATCAAAGTGTTAAGAGAACCTCTATTATCTTAGAATTGATTCATACTGATATATGTGAACTTAATGGTATGTTAACTAGAGGTAGAAATAAATATTTCATAAAATCTTCCAAAGAACAAGGCCTTTTTCGAATAAGCCAATTCATTTGGGACCCTGCAGACACTGAGTTAAAAGGGCTTATTTGATTTAATTCCCGAATGAGTCACTATGTAGATAAAATCTCTATATGTACATATATTATATACATAAGTACATGCAGTAGACTCGTAGTGGCTAGTGGCTGATTCTTGAATAAGAATGGATTTTCCTTGATACCTAACATAATGCATGAAAGGATCCTTGAACAAGCATAGATTGGTCTGAAAATCCTTAACAAAGACGTCTACAAGACGTTCTATTTTTCCATAGAAATAGATTCGTTCAATTCGGGGGTCAAAGAGTTTTAGAAAACGTTCTTGGTGGAAAAAAATGTGAATGAAAGATCCCACTGAATTGAATTGGGTCCATGAATCTAAGAAATAGTGAGAATTCTTGATCTCTCTCATGGCCATATTATTAAAAGCTTGGGGTAAGAATGGGTTTCGTTCTAGTGCTCGAAAATAATATTCCAAAGCTTTCGTATGTTCTCCATTACTTGTATGGATAAGACCTATATTATAGAGTATATAACTTCGATCATAGGGATCAATTTCTAGTCGCATAGCTTCATAATAATTCTGTAAAGCTTCCGCCCCCAAACATCTGACTGCATTTTCCAACTGAAATGGAATATTACTACCGAAATGGAATTGTACATCCA
>NC_036242.1:4928262-4930762 GCF_002742605.1 Olea europaea var. sylvestris | reverse complement strand
AAGTTCGAACATTTGAACATAAAGGAATGTAGTACCCCGATTGATCCAAGTTCAACACTTGTAAAGAATATGGAAGGACGATTGATCAGTTGGAATATGCTAGTGCTATAGAAAGTCTTATATATGCAGTTTAATGCATAAGATCGAGCATAATCTATGCCATAAGTAAACTTAGCAGGTTTACTAGCAATCTGAGTAATGATCATTGGAAGGCCATCGGAAGAGTTGTTGGATACTTAAATAAAACCAAGAACCTGGGCCTGCAATATACTAAATTCCTGGCGGTATTCGAAGGATTTACCGATGCTAGTTGGATATCTAGCACGGGTGAGAGTAAATCCACTTTGGGTTGTATGTTCACTCTTGGAGAAGATGCTATTTCTTAGAAATCAAATAAACGAACATGCATAACACACTCGACCATGGAATCTAAATTTGTATCCCTATCGAATACTAAGAAAGAAGTTGAGTGACTTAAAGATCTCTTTTATGAGATACCTTTGGGATCAAAGAACATTTCTTCAATAGCTATCATGTGTGAAAGTCAAACCACGTTAGGAAAGACATACAATGAAATATACAATGTAAAGTCTATACATATGAGTCTTAGACATGACTACATAAGGAAATTAATCAAAAATGGAATAATTTCCCTAAATTATGTAACGTCAATTGAGAATTTAGCGGATCCTTTAACTAAAGCACCAAATAGAGATTTAGTGGTGTCTACTTCGAGTAAGATGCGGTTGAAACTCCTTAACTAAAAAGGTCCACCCGTGATGGTAACCCTACCCGTCATTACTCAAAAGGTAATCCATAGGTTGAAAGGGTACCAATAAGTCATTCAATATGTAGATGGTTGTAGCATTATTTAAATCCACGATAACCCTATCTTAATGAAAATTATACTGGCTATTACTGGTGTGAGGGTTGAGCTTAAAGCTCTTAATGAAGTTCAGTGCTAAAACACAAGGTACTGGAAGAACTTTACCTAAACAAACTTCGACCTAGTGCCGTCTCAATAGAACGTTGGAGTTTTTTTCTTAAAAGTTTGTTGAAAAGGATAAGCACAAGGCCATAAAAGCGTAAGTGAGTTATGAGAAACTTGAGAACAAATTGTACTCGTGTGTGTTCTTACTAATATTGTCACATGGAATAACTGGTTCAAAGCTTTACACTACATTTAATTCCGACTTTACTTTGTTTGAATTACACTATGGTTATATTCAAATCAAAAGATATCTAATTTTTAGGCATGAGTATTGTATGCTTTGAATTTGAGAGTTTTATTGAAATTTGAACAAGTGGGGGATTGTTGAAAATGTGTTGTTCAAAGATCAATAAACGAGTGTGGAAATAGTACGAACCAGATTGGAACGAAAAAACAAAAAATGGTGGCCGTCTTTAGTTCATGCGACTGCATGGTTCAAACAACCATGCGGCCGTACAAAGCCCTCTACGGACTTGGAGGGCCGGATTGGGAGAAACCATGTGGCCGCATGGTACAAAAATATGTCCGTTGTATGGCCATTTCTTTCCGCTGAGAGATTAAATTTAGTGAATTTTGACACCCCTTTTGGCACCATTTCATACATGTGGTGCATGCCTATAAATATTAGATCCATGTTGAAGGCTAAACATCATCAAAAACATCAAGGTTCCATATTACTTCCAAAATCGAAGATCAAAGTCTTTTAAATCCATATTCAATATTCATCCCTTGTATTCTTCAAGTTTTCTAGGATTTTCATTTTTTCTTTGGTGCTTAAATCCTTGAAATGCTTGTTATAATCCTACAAACCATTTACCAACAACCTTCGAAGCATCTCAAATTCATAGGAGAAGGGGAAAATATCGTTTGAAGACAACGTCATCGTGTTCAAGCTATTTGTTGCAGTATTTCATATTATTGTTTACAAGTTCGAGATCATCTTGTTCTTGGTGTGATTGATCGCTGGTTCGTCTCTTGTGAATTCATCTCCGACTCGGTGAATTCTCCAACAAATTATGGTAGGTGAAAACCCATATTATTTCAAGGGAATAACTTGTAGGGATAAAATAGTTTGATTGATTTTTTTTTTGTTTGCCAGAATCATTGGTAGGGATCAATTGGTTTAGCTGAAATAAATTTTTTTTTTTTCACTTATTTGGGTAAGCAAAAAATTATAGATAGTTTGTACGGATGGGAATTTTTTGAGCATATTTGAATTTATAATTTGATTATCAGAAGATTTTGTGGATAATATCTTGTAGGCAAAAAAGGTTGAATTGGTGAAACCTACAAAAAAAAAAAAAAATAATAATAATAAACAATTTGAGGTAATTTCCAGTGGATGCACTACTGATTTGAGATTGCCAGGACGTTTCAATTTGATTGCTATTGAAACTTCATATACATATATAAAATTCTGAAAAATACTCGAGTGAAACCAAAGAATTCTGAAGATTAGTAACATTGAAATTCTGAAGAGGTAATTATGGAATGTTATTTTATATTTAT
>NC_036242.1:4921655-4927253 GCF_002742605.1 Olea europaea var. sylvestris | reverse complement strand
GTTTGATATGTGGATGTTTTTATAGTTTTTCATCGTTCCTTTCAATTACTTGATTACCTATTGTTCACGAAAATAATATTTTAATTTAAAGCTTCGCAAATGTATGGTTCACAACAAGTAATAAAGTGGATTCTAGAGTCCGTATGTCATCCCACAAAGATTGAGTAGCATAATTTTATTTATCTTGGCCTTACGATTTCATGACAATGAGAATCACTTTTGTACGTTGATGCTAGCCTTGATAGTATGTTTAAATTTAAAGTTATACCAAATAGACCCAGATACTGTATTTTTATTCCCAATTGAGAAATAATTAAAGAGATCAACATGAATCGTCTTGTAGATTTTATGTTAAAGGCTTGTTTTAGTATTATGGTTGACACGCTCCACCCCGTGTAACGTTACTAGACCCGGAGTGTGGTGTACGTCAATGATAGATACCAACTAAAAGTCGGACCGATCATCAAGGCTACTATAATAACAATATGCAGCTTTTTATATATCCTTTTTAACAAAATTTCAGCGATATCTCCCCTGTAAACATGATTAACCAACCTATAATCCATTATACACAAATCCCAAAATACAGCACAACACAATAGAGATAAGCCGAAATCTCAACTTTTACCAGAAATATGGATACAAAATATATAGTGAGCCCACATAACTATCTACAAGTGATGCAAAGTCACATCTAAATATGAACATCCGTTCCAAAATACCGACTACATGCTTTATGAAGTGAGTCATACTAGTAAATTCTGTCGTATGGCTCTGACTCCAAAATCAAATGCTCGACTCCAAAAGATGCCCAGATACTCAACTGTTGCCTAATCAAAAAATGTGGAAAAATACATGAGTTGATAGCTCAGTGAGTCGAGGAGTTCGAAAATAATTATAACATCTCAATCATACAGTTTTTTTTTTGTTTTTTTTTAATATCAAAAATCAAACTCATATCATTTAATAAAACACAAAACAACATTATATAATTATAGGGAAAAAAGGGAGATATTCACATAATGTCGTAAAATATCATCTCAAGTTATGATATAAATATCATGTATAATCTCATCATATCAAATGTATTGAAAGTACACCAAAAATGTACCATTTGACTGAAATCTGTAATCTGCCTCTCGGTTAAGTACTTTCGCAATAGGCCTTTGGTCCCCTCCATAAATGAAAGCGGGTCTCAAGACCTCTGGTAATCAATTCATGAACACGGAAAGGCCCCTCAGTGAACTAGATGTACACGGTCAAGACCCCTTCATCCCTGGTCCAAGACCCCTCAGTGTCGTATAAAACACGGCCAAGGCCCTCAGTGAACTAGAAGAAATATATAATTATGGGTACTTTTCTGATCGATCTCAATATCACATATCAAACAATTCTTAATATCACGTGTCTCACATACCAAGTCACAAACATACCATAAATAATTCTTGAAATTTCACTTGGATCATAATAAAAGAAACTTTCATCGTAATCACACAATGAAGCAAATAATTCACATAATTGCACATACTTTGATAATATACTGAATTTAGAAACACTTTAAAAATATTTATATTTTTTCACTCATAGAACTATGTACACCAAAATCAACTCGGATGATATTCTGTCCCGATGTCCGTATCGTCTCCTAAAATATGATATATTCTTTAGATTAACAATTAACCATTTTTAAATCATTTCAATAATTAAATAGGCGATCTCAAAACTAAATCCCTTCATGTTTAAGCGATTTCTAAGGTTTCTTTAATCGCTTAAGCTAATTTTTCTTTCATTTAACTCAATTTCATAGCTTATTATACCTAACCCCTTCAATAAAAATGAATTTAATCTAACAACTACAAAACTAAACGTAACCTTTCAATCAGTAACTTTTTAATTACATTTAACTTTGAAAAATTCAAGCCTAATAGTATATGGATCTTAATTTCCTAACAGCGTTGTCGAGCCTTTCTTTCTTCTTTTTCTTTCACTCTTTTTTGTCCTCTTTCTTTTCTCTCTGTGCCATTCTCCCTTGTGTATTAGTGTGTGTTTTGCTTTGGGAAATGAGTATATAATGAAAATTGGTTGGATAAGTTTAGGTAAATGCATATTTATTCCACTGCCTAGGCAAATGCTTATTTTATTTTATTTTTGTTTGGTTTGACTTTTCAATTAATAAAGGTATTATAAAACTCACCTCCCTTAAAAGAATTTCATCCTCGAAATTCAATGACTAAGTACGAAAAAGTCGTCGACACTGAGAACACATCTTCTCTTCACTCTCTCATGTCGCTTTTTCTACAGCATGATTTCTTCACAAGACTTTAACTGAAGAAAGGGTCTTACCACGCAATACCTGTTCCTTTCTATCAAATATCTGAACTGGTACTTCTTCATATGTAAGATTTTCTTTCAGCTCTATTGGATGTGGAATATACTTATGAAGCATGGAAACATGAAATACATCATGAATTCTAGACAATTTCATTGGCAAAGCCAATGGATAAGCAGCCGGAGCAATGCGTTCAACAATCTCATATGGGCTAATATACCTCGAACTCAATTTACCCCAATTACCAAATCTAATAACAGCTTTCCATGGTGATAGTTGCAGGAGAGCTCTTCCCACCATCAAATTCAAGGTTTCTTCTGAATCTATCTGCATAATTCTTGTGTCTATCTTGGACTGTCTTTAACTTTTCTTTAATTACTTTTACTTTCTCAGCAGTAATCTGGACATATTCAGGACCAAATAATTTTCTTTCCCCCACTTTATCCCAACATACTGGGGTTCTGCATTTCCTACCATACAGTGCTTCAAAAGGAGCAATTTCTATACTCGAATGATAACTGTTATTATAAGCAAACTCCATCAAAGGAAGATGAGTATCCTAGTTCCCTTTAAATTGTAGTACACAAGCTCGTAACATGTCTTCCAAAGTCTGAATAATTCTTTTTGATTGACCATCTATTTGTGGATGAAAAGCTATACTGAAATGAAGTTTAGTGCCCATAGCTTTTTGTAAACTGGATCAAAATTTAAAAGTGAAACGAGAATCTCTATCTGAAACAATAGATACTGGTGCCCCATACAAACTGATTATATCATCAACATATATTTTTGCTAATTTATCTAACGAGTAAGAACTGGAGCTAACACTAATCGATTCTTCAATTCGAGAAAGCTTCTTTCACAATCTTCATTCCAAACAAATTTAGTATTCTTTCTAGTCAACCTGGCCAAAGCCGGAGCAATTTTTGAAAATCCCTTTTCAAAACGATAGTAATAAGCTGCTAAACAAAGAAAACTTCGTATTTCTATCACATTAGTAGGCCTTTCCCATTTTATCACTGCCTCAATTTTCTGCTGGTCAATATATATTCCTTCTACAGATATGACATGTCCCAAAAATACAACTGTATCAAGCCAAAATTCAAATTTACTGAATTTAGCATGCAATTGCTTATCACATAGAGTCTGCAAAATGATTTTGAGATGCTCTGTGTGCTCATCATGATCTCGAGAGTATACTAAAATATCATAAATGAATACAATTACAAATCTGTCGAAATACAGGGGAAACACTCTATTCATTAAATCCATAAATACGATTGGTGTGTTGGTCAACCCAAATGGCATCACAAGGAACTCATAATGACCATACTTTGTCTTGAAAGCAATTTTTGGCACATCATTGTCCTTGATTTTAAGTTGATGATATCCAAAATGCAAATCAATCTTTGAGAACACTGTAGCACCGTGAAGTTGATCAAACAGCTCATTAATACGTGGCAAATGATATTTATTGCGAATTGTCACTTTGTTCAATTGTTTGTAATCTATGCACAGTCACACGGTGCTATCTTTCTTCTTCAAAAATAAAACTGGTATTTCCCACGGAGGTACACTGGGTCTAATAAAGCCCTTATCTGCTAACTTACGTACTTGAACCTTCAACTCTTTCAATTCTGCTGGAGCCATTCTATATGGTGCCCATGAAATAGTTGCAGTTCCTAGAATCAGATTTATAGTGAACTCAATATCCCTGTCTAATAGTAACCCTGGTAGTTCTTCAGGAAATACATCAGGAAAGCCTCCGAAAACTGGGATATCTTCAAGTTTTAATTTACTAGCATTCGTATCAATCACATGAGCCAATATGCATGACAACCCTTGTTGAGTAATCTTTTAGCATCAATAGCAGAAATCACACAAGATGGTAAAATTCTGTGATGTCCATTGAATATAACTTCAGGATGTCCTTACTGTCTGAACACAATATTTTTTCAAAAGCAATCAACTGAAACTCGATTTGCAGCCAGAAAATCCATACCCAAGATAACACCGAAATCATGTATGTCAAGAGGTATCAAATTGTCTTTCAGCTTGTGCTTCTTTACCATAATCCCACAATCTTGATATGTACTGTTTGCTAATAGTGATTTTCCTACTGGTGTATTCACTACCAAACAATTGCTTAAAGGTTCAGGATTTTGATTCGCATATAAAGCAAATGCAAATGATATAAAAAATGTGTAGATCTAGGATCAATCAGAATACGAGCATTTCTATCAAAAATAGACAACATACCCATGATAACATCTAGTGACTCCTCTGCCGTCCACTCAGTCATAGCAAAAACTTTGCCCTGGGTCTTCAGTCGTCTTGCCTGGCCTTTTGATTTCGTACCACTATCGCTTGTAATATTAGACTAGGCCACACTCTTTGCACATGTTCTATTAACTGAAGCATCTCTCAGAGTGTGATTCTGTCTGATACTATCAACACTTTGCTGAGGAGGCATCCTTTGTACCATGCTGTTCTCTTGCGATAGAACTGGACAATTTTTTTTTCTAATGTGTCTGCCTTGGCCACAATGATAACAGACTCTGCTCCCTTTTAACTTTAAACATGTGTCGAGATGAGGTCTTCCACATAACTGACAATACGGAAGTCTAGTACTACTAGAACTCTCACCCTGTCTCAGAGTAAATAATCTCTGGGAAGAAGCCGAGTATGAGAACGGTTGGCTAATGGCTGCTGTACAGTACTGTGACTGAATCTAGAACCCTGACTTCCTCGTGATCACGACTCTAATTGACCTGAACTAGACACACTAGGTCGAAATCCTCTACTGTCCCTCTGAGATGGTCTATAGCTAGAAGCACTCGCCATTATCTGACTACTACTTGCTCTAAACATTGTTTGTTCTCTACCACTTGGCCATTCATAAATGCTTATTTCTAGTCTCAAAGCCGATTCCACCAATTTTCCAAATTCATTCCAGCCTGCAACTATTACTACTGATCGAATCTCTTTCCTTAACCTATTTTCAAATCGTCTGCATTTATCAATTTCGTTGCTTACCAGAACTTAGGCATACTTTGAAAGTTCATAAAATTTTACCTGATATTCTGCAATCGTCATCTACCGTTGTACTAGCTTAAAAAATTCTTTCTGCTTTACATCTTTATAGGATCGAGGGTAATAGGCATCGTAAAAGATATGCCAAAAATCTGTCCAAGTGATGAAGAAGGGTCTAAATATGCGCTCCGTACTGATTGTCACCAATTATATGCACCCTCCTCTAGTAAGAATGT
>NC_036242.1:4911505-4914066 GCF_002742605.1 Olea europaea var. sylvestris | reverse complement strand
GAATTGTATAGGTTTCCCATTCCAAATAGGATTAGGGTGCATTTCATGTAAAAACTTTGAATTAAAGGAATAATACATTAAATGAAATCTAAATTTCAATTTCGTATAAGAGTGAGCTTAGGTTAAACTACAAATCACTTCTGTTCTCCAGGGTGCAGCACAATATTTCTTGTCCGGTGAAGTTTTTTTGGTTCTCTTTTAGATATATCAATTTTAGTTTGAAAATTAGACTTCTAGACTAGGGTTACAAACTGCGCCCTTAATTGCAAACCCTATTCAAGAACCAGCAAAAGTCAAAATTGGAGAAACCAAAGCAAAACCCTATTTTCCATCATGGTGGATCCTCAACAACAATCATTCATGCACTAGGTTAATATTGCTTAGTAACTAGATCTACGGAGAATGAACTACTTTGCTTCATTCCAATGTGGTCAACCATTACACAATCTAGGAAGGCCAAGGTGATTGCAGGAAGAATGTTAGAGGGGACTAAGAGTTAATCGCACTATACGGTAATTCTCATCCTTTATAGTGGATTGTTGATGGCAAAGTGCCTAAAATTTTAATCCAGTTGGGATTTCTTCATGATTATCTTTGGTGTTCTTTAATGCTTTAATTATTGATTGCAGCATTCAAACAATTGGATAATTGAACTTGATTGACTAATCACCTGGAAACAATTGAAAGTGACTTGTTCCTTTTTAATTGCTTATTTCCACACGTTCATTCTAAATAAATAAATATATTGGCTAATTAGAACTTTCAAGTGGTATTAGAGCTTAGTTGCTATCCTTGACCCAAAAATTGTCTAGATGAGTCAATCACATTCCGATGTAGGACCTGAGGATGATATCGATATCCATGATGCTTATGACCAGTTGTACAAGGAAAGTCTCAAGTTACATAAGGTTAATAAATCAGTTGATAAGAAATTGAATGAGCTTAAATTAGAAAAATAAAACCTTTAATTAAACTTGAGGAGTCCACCAAAGGATTGAATGAATTAAGGATTGAGAAATAGTCTTTAGAAATTAAGGTTGATACTCTTATTAATGATCTTGAAAAGTCAAATGCTCAACTTCAATCCTTCTCTAGTGGATCTAAAAAGATTGATAACATGATAGGTTTGAATAAAACAACTGGGGATAGAAGAGATTTAAGTGAAAATGAAACAAATTCCCATATTGTTTCCTCTTCGAAAAATAAGTTTGTAGCTACCTTGAAACCTAGAGTTGTTCCTAAGTTCGTCCCCACGTGTCACCATTGTGGTAAGGTTGGACACATAAGACCTGAGTGTCATGAGCTCTGGACTAGGAAAAAGACCAAAAACATAGGTGTCCGAGAATCGAAATCACCGGTACAACATAGGTTTCCTCCAGCTAAGTCTCAAAATTTGAAATCTAGGATTATTCCTAAATTTGCTCCCACATGTCATAATTGTGGTGTTTTATGTCACATTAAACCTAATTGTCGTAAGTCCTTGGTTAGGTACAACCATCAAAATCTAACTATTCATGTTAGTTTCTTGACTAAACAAGTGAGTCACTCGACTAAATTGATGACTCAATTGACTGAGATTACATCTTCTTCTAAGAAGATTTGGGTCAAGAAGAGTTAACTCATAAATCTAAGTGATGTTGATAATTGCGACATTCCTCATGTTGCTTTTCATGGTAAGAGCACTTGTGCCTCTCATTGATTAGGCACTTATGTGCATGCTTCTGCATTTTTCATGATATCTATATATTCATGCACGCAAATTCACTTATTGTATATTAGGAGTTTTCTTTTTGTAATGTTGCTTTATTATAAAAAAAAGGAGAGATTTTTTTTATTGGAGAGATTTTTTTTATTGAACGTGTTATTTTGCTATCAAGTACTAGTAAGGTTCATGATTGGTGAATTAAATTTCCATTAATTTGTTTAGAACTTATTCGGAGTACTTGGTATATGTTATTACAAGAATCTTAATTCACTGCATACATTAGACTCTTATGAGTAGGTTTTGACCGCATGTTTAAAATTTGGGATGGCAATCGTTTGTGTAGTGAATTGACTTTGAATATAGAATGACCTTTAACTAGATTGACCTAAAGTTCTAGTATATTCCACTTAAAAGAAAAAGATGACTGAGATTCAAAAATTTTGAAATATATGAAAAAAGTGAGATTCATCTTGTACTCCCTTTTGGAGCCTATTTGATTTGAATAATTAAGGAGTTTCTCATAACCTAATGTCTTATGATCAATTGACTAGGAGTCATTAGCCCAAAACTAGTTTTAGGCGTCATCTTAGTACTTAATGGAGAAGAGATTGTACGTAAGATATAAAAAAAAAAATGAAAAGAAAAAAATTATAGACATGTGCTTATTGATAGGGGGGCAAATAAAAATTATACACTAAAAAATCTCTATGAGAATTTTATTCAAAAGGTCCTAGTTGCACTAAGCTTCACTTCATACTTTGAGAAAAATATTAATTTACCAGTGATTTTTTGCATGTTATATTTTATTGATTTAAGGTTTTGAGATTTGCTTACATGAGTTTAGTGGCACTTATCA
>NC_036242.1:4895123-4908333 GCF_002742605.1 Olea europaea var. sylvestris | reverse complement strand
GTTTCCCGAAGACATTTTATTTGCTTACTTTTTGATTTATTGTGAATGTGCGCTTAGAGCTTCTGCAGTGTTCGAAGATTCCTTACTAGGTGTTGTTTTTATATGTGATGTGTTGTCGATTTTAGATCTCACAAGTGTATGTATTGTAACAAACAATAAATCATTCCTAACTTCAGTTTGATTGAAAACTAATAGCAGGAATTTTTTTTTCTATTTCAAATATAATAAAATAATAAAAGTGAAATTTTTAATGATGATTTAAATGTTAGGATTCACGAGTTCACTTAGTTATCTCCTTAATCTCAATCACCAATTTTTATAACAATTGATTATGTGTACTCAATCAAATTCTTTCAACGTATTAATTTTACATCTCTCGAGTTCAAAGAATCTATATAATGACCACACCAACTAAAAAATGTATCTCGGCACTTTTGTAGTAATCATTGACTTTTACTATGTGGTGTAAACAAATAATCCACCTCTCAATGTAATTATCGCTCACAAATTAATGAATTATAGTCAATTAATCCAAGTATTAAGAATGGAAGTAAAAACAATTCACAACATTAATTGGAGATTTAAACTTCTTAATTAAACTTAAATTTTAAAATTAGGCATAATTATTTATCCTAACTAATTACTTAATTGCACATCACGGGAGAAGAGTAAAATAAGAAAGAATTAAAATACATCATCGGATTGTAAGGAAAAAGAGAAAGGCAAAAAGATGAATATCTTACACCAAGATTTCATCTCTTCTTGTAAAATCCTCGAAACTCTAGCCTCTTGATTCTTCCTTCCTTTTGGGCTCTATTTTCTTGTGATTGATATGAATTTTGTTTCCAAGACATCCTTCTGACTTGTAAAATATATGAATAATGAATCCTCCCAAGCCACGGCTTGAATTTATGTGTATAATAAAATCCTACAAACCTTCTTTAATTGTTAGACTAAGATATGTATGTATAGGACAAAATTTAAGCAAAATCCTTGTTTAACTTGGTTCCATAGAGTATGAGGATTATAAGAAAAAAAATTCTATTCTCCAATTGGATTCCTAATCTAATGTAACTTTAATTCTTCATCTTCTAATATTCGTAATTAAGTCATCTTCATTCCGAAATCATTAATAATTAACCAAAGATAATTTTTAAAGGTTTGCAATTTAATCCCCAAAATTTTCAAATGGCAATTTTAATTCCCAAGACCTATGAATTTTTACTGAATGCTTCATTAATACTTCCAATTGATTACTTTCAAATCTGTTAATCTTCAGTTGCTACGAATCAAATACAGTTAGGCACCAAATAACTTTTTGTTTTCCACACAAATTGTATCAAAGTCTGGATTTTTTCTACAATTACATAATTTACATAAATTAATTAGATAATTCCTCAATTTATATATAATTAAATAAGAATAGGAGTTTGAATAAGCACGTAAAATGAATTTATCAAATACTCTCAAACTCAAACTCTTGTTAGTTCCGAGCAAGACTATATACTAAAAACAAAAGTAAAAAATAAAATAGAAAATTGGATAACTTTGCTGAACTCGCATCTAAAACTAATTTTTTACTTATTCTATGCTTGATCGATGTATGTGTGCATAGTCAATCAAATCATCATGAATTTTTAGGTTGGCTATTTCTAGACTCTCAATAGTTGAATATTTTCTTTCTCTCTCATGAGATGCACACTCTCAAACTTGTTTTTCAATTATATAACCGGAATGTATATTCTAAAGTTGAGTACATAATACTCTTTCCTTTCTTGCTCAAGTTTAGTTAGATTTCACCAATGAAAGTCACTACCTAGATATGCGATGATTCTCCTTAAGTTTGAATGTCTCAACCTCCGTCACTCCCGTTCAGTTCATGTGACAAACCTAACTAGGTTCCTGATTCTGCAAACTACTGAATATAGCTCAAGATCTCCATTACATCATACAGTATTTCGATCTTGAGAACTTACTTTCAGTTGAAAGTCAAAGCCTCAAATAGGATAATAACCTAACTAGAAGTCTAAATCCCAAATTAAGTAGCTCAGGCTTAGTCGGGTAGAAATAGTGCTTATAATTATTTTGTCAGTATCTTAACACACTTTACCATTTTTTTATTATGTCTCTTCTTCCATTTTTGGGATCTTTCTTTGGTTATTAAATGCAGTTTTTCAGTCCGCATTGCAAACAACCTTCTTCTTTGATAGATTATCTTCTAAACATTGGTGATGAATGAGGCCGAATTACTTAAGACTAGCTTCACAAAGCCATGCAGGTAACCCTCTCTTATGTGCCACAGCTAGTGCGATGCTTTTTATTCTTTTTAGAAAAGTAATTGGAATCAAACCCTAGTAGATGGTTACTATCTAGGTTCTACTTGTTAGCAAAAAAATATTCCACACAAATATTCAGCATAAATGAAATTAACATATATCTAAATAGCTTCTAATACCAGATCAATCACTCCAAACTATTCCTTTCAATAGGTTAAGTTGTTATCTACATAACATGATCTTGGTTTATAAAAATCTAAGTTCATTCAATTTATTCTATCAATGTAATCAATTCAGAAATAGCTCATAGCTAGCATGACTATTGTGCTCAATATAATGCAATCTCACATAAACAAATGTTGAATTAGCAAAAAAGAAATCGCATTACTTATTCAAAATTCATGAAATAAAAACAATTCCTAACAATCTCAATTAGCGGCAAGCCTGTCCAACTTACACAACCACACATAAAATTAGAAAATATATTTTTTGACATTTTTCAATTGTTTTTTAAATATCACACAAAAAAACAAACAAATAAACCTAACTAACTAATGTACACCCCCAAACATAAAATATTTATTCAACATGTGCATATAATATGCTTAAAGAAATGTTAACAATACTCATCATTTGTATGGTATAACTTGCATAATGTACCCGATTCGAACTGAATACTTCAATCTTCTCATTGGCTTTAATCACAAAATCAATGAAGTTGGAGGTTTGCATGCTAATTCCATCTTCTTTGAATACTGCTAATTCGTTTGGCTCATTTATTATTAATTACTCTACTTCTACAAGTTCTTCTTCTTTAATTGTTGATTTGTCGAGTTGAATGAAGAAGAGATCCTCCATAAGCATATTACATGATTCCTTCAAAATTATTTGATCTTCAATCATTTTATATTTTGCATGATAAAGACATATCCTACAAGCATTTTATTGTCATCATCTTCTCTATGTGGATCATCAAAGATAGCTTTCCTCACTTCTTCTAGAGTGGCCAATAACAATAATGCAATACATCACAGTAATCACAAGTCGGTTTCTTCTCCTCATAAAGAATAGATGCAATATTTAATCCATGTGGCAAGCAATCCTTATCAAATATGATAAATAGATTATATCCCAACTTGATACGAACTTATGTAGCAACGGTGGCTATGAAACGCACGACTAGATTGAAACCAAACTCAAGAAAGCCAAACAATCAAAGTTTTGGATTTGACCCAAAAATATTGAACCAAGCAACCAACACAATAAATTAATGTGTCAACCTCTTGATTACATGATTAAAAAATCTCACCCGGTTGTTTGAACACGACAAGAAATTAATCTTGATAAGTTTAATAAATTGTTCGATCATGAGCAAAGACTTGAAGCAAAATAGCCTCTTGAATAATCCCACGAATATCAAACTATTTTACGATGAAGAAAATAAATCTTATTTATACTAATCCTAATAAAACTGTTTAAAATGGAAAACAACTCTAGAAGATTACAAAATATCGAATCCAATAAAATTCTAACCAAACTAGGAAACTCACGGAATTTGAAAAATTTGGTCTCGGCACTGCACCTTGAGGTCGTATAGACCAAGAATATTCCCCTCACTGCCTCTCTGTTGCCTTGCATGCAGTCTCATGCATGGGAACACTAGCCAGCCTCCATAGCTCGAACAAGTAATTGTACGGCTTTTATTTACTCTAGTTGGTCTCAATCGTGCTCTTGACCTCTCGTCAACGTACTTCAAAACCCTTCCTAGCTTGATGCCTTTTCTGGATCACATCACAACTTGTACAAAGAGGAAATCTATCTCAAGCATATCATCGAAATCTAAGCCGGGATCAATTATTGTATTTTTTGCTGCTCTAAAAGAAAAAAATTAAACAAAAGCAAGAAATAATTTAAATCATTAATAAAGAAAAGTAGTCCCCAACAATGACACCAAAAACTAGTTGTTGATTTTATATCTCACAAGAGTATCGTAAAATTCAATAAAGTGAATCTAAGAGTCTTGATATCATTTCCAAGAGGACTAATATCTCATTGTTAATTCCTAATTTCAATTTGATTAAAAAGTGATGGTAGTCTTTTTTTGTATTTTTTTATTTTATATATACTAAGATTATAAAAGTGGATTTTTTAATGATGGTTTAATTATTAAGATGTCTGAGTTCACCATAATTGTCCCTTTAATCTTAATCACCAATTTTTATAACAATTGATTATCTGTACCCTTTGAATTCTTCTAACATATTAAATTTATATCTCTCGAGTTCAATTGATTTTATTTAACTAAATCAACTTCATATCTCTATGTGAATCCAAATACACCTGAGTTAAAAGTGTAAAATCTCTAAAAATCTATGTAATGATCGCACCAACTATAAAATATATCTTTGCACTTTTATACTAATCAATGGCTTTTACTAAGCAATAGAATTATCGCCCACAAATTAATGAAGCATTAAAAATAGAAATAAAAAAAATTCACAACATCAATTGGAAATTTAAAACTTCTTAATTAAATTAAGTTTCAAAACTAGTTGCAATCATTTATCTTAACTAATTATTTAATTGCACATCATGAGGGAAGAATAAAACAAGAAAGAATTAAAGTACATCATCGAATTTTAAGGAAAAATGGGAAAAGATGAATACATTGCACCAAGATTCCACATCTAATTGTAAAATCATTGATACTCTAGCTCCTTGAATGATTTCTTGATTTTGCTTTCTTTTGTTCTCTTTTCTTGTGATTGATACGAACTTTAGGTCCCAATAGACCCTTTTGGCTTGTATATTATATGTATAATGAATCCCCCCAAGCATCGGCTTGAATATATGTGCATATAATTGTTGGACTAATGTATATATTTATGGATTAAAATTTATGCAAGATCCTTGTTTAACTTGGTTTCCTCAGAGAGTTTGAGAATTAAAAGGACCCAATTCTTTTTTCAATTGAACTACTTTTCTAATGTAACCTTAGGCATTCATGTTCTAACATTTGTAATTAAGTCATCTTCATTCCAAAATTAATGCAAATTGATCCAAGGACGGTTTTAAAAGTTTAAAATTTAATCCCTGAACTTTTCAAATGTAGAATTTAATTCACAAGACCTATGAATTTTTCTGAATACTCTATTAATATTTCCATCTGATCACTTGCAATCTGGTTATTCTCCATTTACGTCGAATGAACTTAAATTAAGCTCTAAATGGCCCTTTTTTCACACCAATTATATCAAAGTTGCAATTTTTCCTAACATAATTTACACAAAATAAGTAGATAATTAATTGCTCAATTTATATATAATTAAATAAGAATAGAATTCCGGATAAAAGCAAAAAATGCACTTCTTTGATTTTTTTCTGTGTGGGCTTCTTATGAGCTTTTTATTGTTGGGTTTATAGTGATCATATGAGTATTAGGCTATGGAGTTAATTCAGTTGCTAGTGGATTATTCTATACATCATTATCCAAGTTGGGCGTGTGGAATATCTATGCAACATTGAGGGGAGATTTAGAATTTTATAGATATTTTGTACGACACTTATTTCCATATTGAGTTAGAATATATAGGTGGTTTGTATGACTTAGATTTGATAAGAGGATTAATTTATATCTAGTATAAATAACCTTTGAATTGGATGAAAATACAATAAATTCGGTCAAAATTTCAATGGATAAAAATGTCTTAGTGTATGCTTGTCACATCTTCCTTGTATCGAGCCCTATTCGGTTATAAAAATAGGCCTTTGCTTGTGAGTTTTCAGATCTGTTGAAAAGGGTGATAAAAACCCATCATTTTTTTTCACTTTTAGTTGCCCACAAATTTTACCATCTCTAAGCGTTACAATTCAAGACGCCCAATTTCCGAATTGGAGGAACCCTAATTTTATTACAGTTTGAATGAAAATGCAAGGTGAGTTTTTTTCCTTTAGAAATATTTCTCTTTTTGATTGTTTGTTGCTAATCTTTTGGTGGTGGGAGCAATGAAATTTGACGAAAGATTTGATTTTGATTTTGGTTCATTTATGGGTTTTGATTTGTAAATGGAAGGCATTGAGGTGGAATTTTCTCTAAATTTTAGAATTTACTTATTTTGAAGAATAGAGTTTTGTGTAGCTCAATGTTTATCTGTTTTGTGTTCCTTTACATTTGGGTTGAATTTCTCGGATTCAGTACTTAATTTTATGACCTTTGCCTGTGATTTTTACATTTACAGATTCAGGGTATAAAGTAGACTGTAGGGTATTTACTGGTTTTCCCTGTGATTTTTACATTTACAGATTCAGGGTATAAAATAAGTGTTCACATTTCCGAAACATACTTCCTTTCCACCGAATTCTGTTCTTATATTGAGTAGCTACTTTTCTAGCCTTGTATTCAGCTGACCAGGCCTCAAGTTGGCATGGGATTAATGTCTTACAGGTCTACATGAGAAGATCAAGGCAATTTCACTTCAACCCAAAACCAGCACGACCCTTAAACTAAGAGATGGAAAGCATAGTATTACAACACTTGTGTAATATCCTGTGCCTTGTAATCAAACCATCTTTCATCTCATTTTTTTAGCTTCCATAAATGGACAACTTCATTTAGCGAAACAACACCTAAATGAGTTAGCCAGGATAACATAGTTCTCAATTTAGAAGCTGACCAATATTTTTCACCAAATTCTTTGCACACCTGTTAAGGCTCTTCACAAGCAATCTGCAACTGCCTTGTCATTTCTTGTGCTTCCTCAGAGGCTTGGATTTGTAGGAGGACCCAAAAGATCTAATGATTTTACTTTTATGATAAGTTAAATGAAGAGATCATCATCATTAAGATGGCAAGAAATGATGATGATAATCTCTTGATTTCAGATATTATAACAAACAAAACCACCTGACCTTCTAAGAATTGGTCCACCTGCAATCCCAGCCTATGAGGGAGCACAAAAAAGGAATGGCAGTTGCAGATTGCTTGTGAGGAGCTTTTGTAGGGGTCCAAAGAATTTGGTGGAAAAAAAGTGGTCGGCTTCCAAATTGAGACTGTGTTATCCTGGTTAACTCTTTCAGGTATTGTTTTGCTAAATGAAGTTGTCCAGTTACTGAAGCTGAAAATTATGTGATGAAAGATGGTTTGACTACAAGAGGCAGGATATTATACAATTGTCATAATTCGGTGCTTTCTATCTATGACCATAAGAGTCATGCCGGTTTTGAGTTGAAACAAAATTGCTTTGATCTTTTCATTGAGTCTGGTAAGACATCAACCTCATGCCCACTTGAGGCCTGGTCGCTAAATATAAGGCTAGAAAAGTAGCTCCTCAAACTGGTCAAGTTGAAGAGAGAGATCAAAATGATGATAGTTGTGGGTGCTGTGGAGATGTAGGTGAACTCAAATGCTTTGCTAGCTGTCACCTGCGTTTCATCAGGCTTTCTTGTGTGAACATGTTTGTTTTTTGCTTTTTCTTTCATATCCAATGGTTTTCATGTAGCTTCTCTCCTTTATTGAAATTTTAGATTATTTTCCTTATATTTTTCGATTTTTTAAATCCTGGAAATAGCACAAGCATTTGGTTCTGTGCACAAACTTCTGCTAACATGCTTCTAGTTGCCGAGTTTTATCAATGTCTAAGTATTGAAATGCATTAAGAGGTTTGTGGTAAATTTGAGACCAGCTGAAACTCAAATCATAATTCAGTTGAAAAGAAGCAAATAATTGACACGATTTTGCTGAATGATCTTCTGGTATGTATTTGCCTTCAATTTATAGAATATTATAGAGATATACAAGGAAAGAGTTTATGCTATACAATCAAATCAAATCCCTGATTCCATGCTGGTTATACATAGAAATTACTAATTAAAATATCCTCTAATACCCCTCCTCAAATTGATGCTGGTGAGTCCATCAACAGTAATTTGCTGACAAAAAAGTGATGACGATTACGAGTAAAGGATTTGGTGAAGATATTTGCTGCCTGTTGAGTCATAGAAACATGGGGGAAGCATAATGAAATTGGAATCATAGGCATCGCGTATATAATGATAGACCACTTCAATATGTTTTAAGCGTTCATGGTACACAGGATTTGCCGCAATCTAAATAGCACTAGTGTTGTCACTATGGAGTGGTGTAGGCTGTGATTGAGAAACACCAAGGTCTGCAGGAAAACCTCGTAACCATACAATCTTGGAACAGGCGGCTGACATAGCACGATATTCAGTTTCAGTAGAGGACTTAGAAACACAATCCTACTTCTTACATTTCCAAGAAATGAGAACATTACCTAGAAAGATACATCACCCAGTAGTGGATCTATGAGAATCAGGGCAATCAGAACAATCAACATCACTATAAACCATGAGCTCAAGAGATATACCCCTAGGGAAAAACAGACCATGATGAGGAGTCCCAATAAAATATTGAATAATACGGCGGACAAAAAACCAAGTGGCGTTATTACAAGAATTTACCTTTTCTCTACAAAATTTATTTGTAGGGAAAAGTTCTTATTTGTAGGGAAAACCTTTTGTAGACAAAAAAATTTTGTAGGAACATTTGTGGGGCAAACATCGAGGGGAAAGAGTTTAGCCCACAAATTTTTGAAATTTGTTAACTCAAGCTTTTCCCTAAGAACCATTTGGAGACAAATACAATACGTCGTGTAAGTTTTTTCCCGACAAAGTCGTTTGTCTGCTAAAGTTAATTTAGTCCACAAAATAACTTCGTTTTTCCCTACAAATTACGTCGTAGGCTAAAATGTACAAATTTTCCCAACAACTAGAAATTTGTGGCAACATGTATAGACTATTTTGTAAGCTAAACCCTTTTTTTCCTACAAATAATTTTTTATAGGGAAAGCATGTTTGAAAGCTATTATGAAAGAAATTAAATTATTTTTACATAGTAATCTTTTAACGATACTCAAAATAATATAAAGATACAAAAAAACAATATATTAATAAAAATATGTAATGTCAATCATTGTAACATTGAATCTGAAACATATCATCAAAACATAAATAAAAACCATTCACTAAGCATGGTTACATCTAAATTTAAACTAAAAACCATATTCACTGGGGGCAATGTGATTGAATGATGGCTTCGATATCATGAACTAACAACTATTGGCTCCAAAACTTGTAGGTCGTTTGCTCAGTTAATTATATAAAACTCTAATGTTCTCTCGAGTAGTACGCACAATACAAGAGGTCCTAATTTGTTTACATGTCCCTTGGATAGGAAGATCTAGAGTCCTTGACAATTGTCCTGCACCTATCCTGCAAATCCAATAATAAAAATCGATCACGTAAATGGACTTCATATAGTAAGAAAATTAACTATGAGAAAAAAAACCCCTACCTTAAACTCCTTTTTTTCATCATCCAATGTCCTATCATTTTCTCCAGTTTTTTGAATGTTTTCACTTTTTGCTGCACCTATTATATGATATTCACATTACCTTTTTATACTTGCTCATTACTTGAAATGCAAAAGTTTCTACTTCAATCAAGGCATACATAGATACAGATAACACACAAGAAATTTAAAAAATTACACAATAAAAGTCAAACAGGTTTCTCTAATTCTAGATTCCAATTGCAAGCTTAGGAATGCCACCTAACACACAAGAAATTTAAAAAAATTCAATAATTACTGAAGCATATTTCCACTATTAATATGATATTATCTTCAATCTCAATGAGCTGCCTTAGTAATATGAATGTATATTGTTGCTACCATAAGAAAACTACTACCTAAAAAGGCTATATTGTTGCTTATCCACTGCATCACTACTTCCTGAAATTAAAGAAATATATTTATGTTCATTGTATACCATGTAACAGTGGATTGATCTCGAATTTCATATTCAAAAACCAAAAATTGACAACTCTCAGAAATGATAATCAGCAAAAGGAACAAATGGTTGCTTAGTAGCTTGACAAGCAAAAACTTGTACATGAGTTAGTTAAATGAATGCTCACTCAATTTCACCCTCGGTTACTACTTGTTCTATGAACAAAAAATGGTAAACCACTATGCACTCATCTATTTACACGTTTACACATCCATCACTCATTTCCAATATGTTACCCTTAATTAATGAAAAATTCCAAGTATACGACGAAAAATTGATGTAGCAGCTTAACAACGTTTATTTGTCCACTTGGATTAAAGACGTACCCAACCAAAATGACAATTTTTTGTTTAATTTGTGAAACACACTTCTTTGGAACCTTAAAATCAAAAAACCTCCCAAATTAAAAACATAAAATCACCCAAATCAAATTTCCCAACATAAAATGCTGTAATCAAATTTCATTCTTTCAATCAATGATGAACCCACTTACTGCAATTATATACCAGGTTAAAACAATATGTCCCCGAATTATATCCACCCAACTTCCATATTAAGATTTGATTGAAGAAGGAGAACAAAAAGGACAATCAACTTCTGGAATAGAATTATCAAATCCTGGAAATGAATTCTTTAAGAAGACAATGAAATCGCTATTCAATTTAATCAGGGGAAAAGAAGGCAAGATTAAAACAAATAATTCAAATCAATGTAATCAATTAGTCGTAAAATCGCAGAAAAACATCGACGAATTATCAAATCAATCGAAAAAATAAATACTTTATTAGAGATTATCGAGAGAATGCTAGAAAATCCATCATACAGACTATGGCCATCAGATTGTTATCTCTCACGTCTCCCTTTTGTCCATAAAACTATGAAAATTTCATCCCTAAACCCGTAGAAAGTGTACATGCATGCAGACAAAAATAGGAGGAAGAAGGCAGAGATATTCTCTCTCTCACTGCGTATAATATTTGGTTATTTTGTGACTTTCCATCAAAAGTAGACGGACATCAAACCACCGCCGCGCCTAAGCATTGATGGGCATACCTTGAAGACGGTTTGAAGAAGAATACAAAATCTGTATTTGTAATTTTTTTTATGAGACAGTAGACACTGCATCAAGTGAAGAATTTGAATTTGGCTAGGCCAATTGAAGCGGCAAAGAAAAGGAATGAATAGTTTTGGGGGGAAATATTTTGGACTCAAAGATGAATTAGGTTTGAAAAATTTTCTCCTTAATTATTAGCCCAAAAACCTGTCTAATGTGTTTGTTGAGAAAGAGAAATATTTTTCTAGTCAAATTTTTTGTCGGGAAAAATACAATTTTTTGTGGGCACGAATTCCTTTAATATTGAAAATTTTGAATCAAATCATAATCCTACGAAATATTTTTTTGCGGGAAAAAGTGAACTCTGCAGAATTTGTCTGCATAAATTTTATAGGGAAAGCATATATTTCTTGTAGTCGACTGTGAACAATCAATCGACCACCGAAAAACACAAGAGGCGACCACCATGATGCCTACAATGAAGAACCATGTACTGATTGCTGCCCAAGCAAGAAAACGGTAGTTCACACCATGACCACACGCATGAGAAAAAATGATTAGGGCTCCAATACCATGACATGATTTTGCTGAATGATCTTCCAGTATGCATTTGCCTTCAATTTATAGAATATTATAGAGAGATACAAGGAAAGATTTTATGCTATACAATCAAATCAAATCAAATCCCTGATTCCATGTGGGTTATACATGGAAATTATTAATTAAAATAACCTCTAATAATAATATGATCCCTTTTATTACAATGTGCTTCAGGATCTCCTGCTTCCGGTGTGCATTTTAGTAATCTCAGTTCGATTGTAGCTTAAGATGATTAAGTCTTTGAAGGTCAAGATGCACGTTTTATCTGCCATTACCAGTGAATAGTGGATACATGACGAAGGGTTTTGAGCAAAACTAACCTCATTGTTTTTCCAGGTTCCATATGGCTAAAGAAGTCTCCGTGTCATACCATGAATCAATTAAATGGTGAGGGTTCTTAGTATTTGATATTTGTTCATCCTTGTTCAAAGAGAATGTTTGGCGAAGCCTAAAATGTAAAACTAAAAATAACATACTGAAATATATTTGAATAGTAAACATCCTTTTTATCACTTTCCAATTTTTAAGATGATTATCTCCACTTTCTAGTAACATTCTTGTGTTTTTGTTTTTTGTTTTTTGTTTTTTGTTTTGTTTTGTTTGTTTGTTTGTTTGTTTGTTTGTTTTTTTTTTTGGGTCAGTTTTTGATGGGGTTTGTTTTAGGTTGTTTTGACTGGATGGCTTTTGGTAGGCTGTTGATTGGGTTGTTTTGGTGCGTGCTTGAAGTTTCAAACCCTTAATTGCTGCGTGGGAGATTTCCTGCTACACGTGAAGTTGGATATTTTATTACCTCTAATTTTGTATTTGGTTCTCTGATCTTATATTTTTGGTGACTATTTCTCCTCTCTCTTCGATTTTCCGTATGTCGCAATTCTAAGCGTCCATTTTCTGTGATGCATGACCCATTTCCTTGGCTAACCCAAGGAAATATTGGGCTCATCGAGTAGCTCATACTTAATTACATGTATTAGGTTTGAGAAAAGTAAATTTAGATAAGATCGAATCAAGTTAGAACCAACCAAAGAAAGTTTATGATTAACTGAAATTTTAATGGAATTAATTAGTTCTCTTTGGTTTAACAATTGAAGTTAAAGTAGGATTTTAAATCTCCGTTATAATTAATCTAAACTCTTGAGGTTAACTCCTAATGTTATTATGCTTGGCCAAATCCAATTTCATTATAATAGGCTTATCATCAAATTTCTTGATCAATTTAATTAGCATGCATAAAAGATTAGCAATTACATTTTCAGTAGGAGACTATGCCTATTTATACCCCATGTTGACGCTGACTTCATCTTTCATACTCATCAGATTTAGTTACAAAATATCATACAGACTATGGCCATCAGATTGTTATCTCTCACGTCTCCCTTTTGTCCATAAAACTATGAAAATTTCATCCCTAAACC
>NC_036242.1:4893003-4894939 GCF_002742605.1 Olea europaea var. sylvestris | reverse complement strand
AGGTTTGACCTAACAAAATGTGAAATCTTCCAAATTCTTTATAACGAAATGAAAACTCCTTCGAGAATTAGAAATGAAATGAAATGCGAAATCCTTTGAGAATTCGAAATGACAATGCGATGAGGTTCTTGCTTGATTACCGAAATACTCGAAGTGAAATGTGGTATGCAGTATCTATTTTAATGATTTATTTAATTGTTTATAGAAACTGCATGTATCTTACTGAATATTGTCAAATAATCAATCTTACAAAAATTTACATGTTAGTTCGGGTTGATCAGTTTGGCAGCAGAAAGGTGACTTAGGTTGCCAAAAGGACTAGAAATATAAAAGCATTTAGTTTTTACTATTTTCCAATTGATTATTTCATCTTATTTGTGTTCAATGGCATCTTTATTTCATAAGTAAATTATTCTATTTTCATTTCAAAAATATGCAAACTCCATATTTTGATTGATATTTACTATTGAAAATAGAAAAATAATTTTTTTTATTGTTTTGCACTTGCATGAAGAAAAGTTAAGTTTTAGTAACTCTATCCAGTATGCATTTGCCTTCAATTTATAGAATATTATAGAGAGATACAAGGAAAGATTTTATGCTATACAATCAAATCAAATCAAATCCCTGATTCCATGTGGGTTATACATGGAAATTATTAATTAAAATAACCTCTAATAATAATATGATCCCTTTTATTACAATGTGCTTCAGGATCTCCTGCTTCCGGTGTGCATTTTAGTAATCTCAGTTCGATTGTAGCTTAAGATGATTAAGTCTTTGAAGGTCAAGATGCACGTTTTATCTGCCATTACCAGTTTTCATTTCAAAAATATACAAACTCCATATTTTGATTGATATTTACTATTGAAAATAGAAAAATAATTTGTTTTATTGTTTTGCACTTGCGTGAAGAAAAGTTAAGTTTTAGTAACTCTATAGGGCTTGTAGAAATTGGAGTGTTGCACATTGTTTTTTTTTTTTGGTTGGGTTTCTAGCATATGAGTCTTTTGCTATTTAGCTTCTATTAAGCATACTAGTAATTGGTCTACGGGGGTAATTCAGTTTTTAGTGGACCACTCTATACATCGTTATCCGAGTTGGGCATATGGAATATCTAGCCAACAACTTGAGAGGAGATTAAAAATTTATGGATATTTTGTATGAGTTGGATTTCCATACATAGTTATTATGTATAGATGGTTAGTATGAGTAAGATTTGCAAATAGGATTAATTTAGATCTTGTATAAATAATCTTTGAATTGGACGAATATAAAATAAATTCAGCCAAAATTTCAACGGATACAAATGTCGTAGTGTATGCTTGCCACCTGTTCCTTGTACCAAGCCCTATTCCGTCATCGCAAAGCCCTTTACTCGTGAGTTTTCAGGTCAGTTAAAAAGTGTTATAAAAACTATGGACTTTGCTTTTTGTACACTGATTTTTGACACTTTATTTGAAAAGTAAACATCCTTTTTATCACTTTCCAATTTTTAAGATGATTATCTCCACTTTCTAGTAACATTCTTGTGTTTTTATTTTTTGTTTTTTGTTTTTTGTTTTGTATTTTTGACACTTTAATTGACGCTTACATTGTTGTCAAGTGTCAACTAGATGAAAAATCTGTTTGAAATTTAAACTATTCAATAGGATAATGCCATGTGATAAAGTGTAAATCAAAGTGTACACCATAGTATACATGTAGCTAGATTCTAATCATGTCTTCCTTTTAGCAGCCCACATATTTTTACCATCTCTAAGCATTACGATTCAAGAATCCTAATGTCCAAATTGGAGGAACCTAAATTTTATTGCAGTTCAAAAGAAAATGCTAGGTGAGTTTTTACTTTTATCAATATTTCTCTTTTCAATTATTTTGTTGCTATTCTTTTTATTATTTTTATTGGCTATTTGAATTTGGTGGTGGGAGCTTC
>NC_036242.1:4879686-4892174 GCF_002742605.1 Olea europaea var. sylvestris | reverse complement strand
TGAAGAAAAGTTAAGTTTTAGTAACTCTATAGGGCTTGTAGAAATTGGAGTGTTGCACATTGTTTTTTTTTTTTGGTTGGGTTTCTAGCATATGAGTCTTTTGCTATTGAGCTTCTATTAAGCATACTAGTAATTGGCCTACGGGGGTAATTCAGTTTTCAGTGGACCACTCTATACATTGTTATCCGAGTTGGGCATATGAAATATCTAGGCAACAACTTGAGAGGAGATTAAAAATTTATGGATATTTTGTATGAGTTCGATTTCCATACATAGTTATTATGTATAGATGGTTAGTATGAGTAAGATTTGCAAATAGGATTAATTTAGATCTTGTATAAATAATCTTTGAATTGGACGAATATAAAATAAATTCAGCCAAAATTTCAACGGATACAAATGTCGTAGTGTACGCGTGCCACCTGTTCCTTGTACCAAGCCCTATTCCGTCATCGCAAAGCCCTTAACTCGTGAGTTTTCGGGTCAGTTAAAAAATGTTATAAAAACTATGGACTTTGCTTTTTGTAGACTGATTTTTGACACTTTGATTGACGCTTACATTGTTGTCAAGTGTCAACTAGATGAAAAATCTGTTTGAAATTTAAACTGTTCAATAGGATAATGCCATGTGATAAAGTGTAAATCAAAGTGTACACCATAGTGTACATGTAGCTAGATTTTAATCATGTCTTCCTTTTAGCAGCCCACAGATTTTTACCATCTCTAAGCGTTACAATTCAAGAATCCTAATGTCCAAATCGGAGGAACCCAAATTTTTTTGCAGTTCAAAAGAAAATGCTAGGTGAGTTTTTACTTTTATCAATATTTCTCTTTTCAATTATTTTGTTGCTATTCTTTTTATTATTTTTATTGGCTATTTGAATTTGGTGGTGGGAGCTTCAAAATTTGAAGAAAGTTTTTAAGGCAGATTTTTCTCTAATTTTTGGAATTCAGTTATTTTAACAAATGGAGTTTTGTGTTGCTCCAAGTTTATCAGTTTCCTTTTCCTTTACTCTTGGGTCGAATCTCTCAGATTGAATACTTAATGTTTTGAACTTTGCCTGTGACTTTTACATTTACAGATTCAGGGGGACTTACATTTGTAAATTTAGATGCACAACCTAAGATCTAGTGTATGTTTATCTCTTGCCTGGTAAGTTTGAAATGGAAGTACACTGCTGATATAAAGTAGATTTTAGTGCATTTACTGGTTTTAAGCGTTGTAGTTTTATGATAAGGTTGTGTAACACTTGCAGATTCTGTTCGGTGGCATTTCAATTGCTAATTTACTTTTTGAAGGTCCCAACATTTCAGGAAATGCATGCACTTGCTTGGAGGACCCGGGACCCATCGAGATAACCACTCAAGACAGACCTCTGGAAGAAGGCTGTTCTGGATATGGTGGGGGGGGGGTTCAGAAAATCCAGAAAGATGTCTGAAATGAAAGTGACTAGCTTGTATCAGCATCATCCAAATGCTCAAGAGTATTCCGTAAAGGATACCAGTGGTGAAAGAATTGGATCAAAGAAAATAAAGTCCTGTACATTTCATTTAAGCGGAAAAAAAAATGAAGAAATAAACAAGATAATGCAGTTCACGTTTCCAAGGCATACCGCTTCTTTTCCACCAAATTCTGTTCATATAACTCATCAACTGACCTGTCTTGAGTAGCTCCTTTTCTAGCCTTGTATTCAGCTGGCCGGGCCTCAAGTTGGCATGAGGTTAATGTCTTACCAGTCTCCATGAGAAGATCAAGGCAATTTCACTTCAAACCAAAACCCAGATGACTCTTAAACACAGAGATGGAAAGCATAGTATTTACAACACTTGCATAATATCCTACCTCTCGCAATCAAACCGTCATTCATAATATAATTTTTAGCTTCCGTAACTGGACAACTTCATTTAACGAAACACCACCACCTGAATGAGTTAACCAGGATAACATAGTTCTCAATTTAGAAGCTAACCACTTACTTACCAAATTCTCTGCACCCCTTTTAAGGCCTCTCACAAGCAATCTACAACTGCCTTTGTGTTTCTTGTGCTTCCTCAGAGGTTTGGATTTACGGGTGGATTGTTTCTCGGAAGATCTAACAGTTTTGCTTTTTATAATAAGTGAAATCAAGAGATCATCGTCATTAAGATGGCAAGTAATGATGATGATGATCTCTTGATTTCAAATATTATAACAAACAAAACCATTTGACCTTCCAAGAATCGGACCACTTGCAATCCCATCCTATGAGGAAGCACAAGAAATGAATAGGCAGTTGCAGATTGCTTGTGAGGAGCCTTAATAGGGGTGCAAAGAATTTGGTGGAAAAGAAGTGGTCAGCTTTCAAATTAAGAACTATGTTATCCTTGTTAACTCATTTAGAAATTGTTTCGCTGAATGAAATTGTCCATTTAAGGAAGCTAAAAATTATGTGATGGAAGATGGTTCAATTGCAAGGGGCAGGATATTATGCAAGTGTCATAATAGGATGCTTTCCATCTATGATAATAAGAGTTAAGCTGGTTTTGAGTTGAAGCAAAATTGCCTCAATCTTTTCATCGAGTCTGGTAAGACGTCAGCCTCATGCCAGCTAGAGGCCTGGTCACTAAATGTAAGGCTAGAAAAGTAGCTCCTGAAACTGGTCGAGTTGAAGAGATAGATCAAAATGATAATAGTTGTGGGCACTGTGGTGATGTAGGTGAACTCATATCCTTTGCTTGCTCTCATCTTCGTTTCATCAGGCTTTCTTGTTTGAACAAGGTTTCTTTCTTTTTATTTTTTTATTTTTATTTTTTTTATGTGTTCAATGGTTTTCATGTAGTTTTTTTCCTCTTATTAAATTTAAAATTTTTTTCCTTATATTTTTCAATTTACTAACTGCCGGAAAGAGCGCAAGCATTTGGTTCCAATGCACGCACTTCTGCTAATGTGTGTCTAGTTGCCGAGTTTAATCCATGTCTAAGTATTGAATATTATTAACTGGTTTGTGGTCAATTTGAGCCTAGCTGAAACTCAAATCATAATTCAATTGGTGAGAAGCAAATAATATGAACCTTTTTTTACATTCCGGGCGCTTGCTTTTGGTGCGCATGTTAGTAATCTCAGTTCAATTGTTACTTTGGATGGTTAAGTCTTCGAAGGTCGAGAAGCTCATTTTATCTGCCATTCCTAGTGTATAGTGGAGACACGGATGTAGGGTCTTGAGCAAAACTAACCTCACGCTGTTTTCAGAATTAGTATGGCTGAAGAAGCCTCTATGTCAAATTACCACGAATCAATGAAATGATGAGGTTTCTTTGTATTTGATATTTTGTTCGTGCTTGTTTCAAGCCCTATTTGGTCATCACAAAGCCCATTACTCCAGTCTTTAGTTCTATAAGAAAGTGTAATTTAAACTCACAGTTTCATCCTTTCGAGGTGTCCACAAATTATATCTATCTCTAAGCATTGCAATCCAAGACGCTCCTAATTTCTGAATCTAAGGAACTAATTTTTTTTGTAGTTTTAATGAAAACACGAGGTGCTTTTTCTTTCTTTGTATCAATTTTTGTCCTTTTGTACTTGTGTCTCTATTTTTGTTGAACATTATTTGAAAATCTGGCTGTGGGAGATAGGAATTATGACGTGAAGATTTTTCTTTTCTTTTCTTGTCTTTTTTGTGTTGTTTGTTGGTTATTAATTGGAAATGGAAGATTTTGTGGTGGGATTTCCTGATTTTTTTTGAATTTTGTGTATTTTGAGGATTTGGAAAAAAAGGGATTTAACCCCAACCTTGAGGGCCCCCACCGCCCCGACCATGGAGTATCGTGAGGGAGGTAAATCACGGGATGTGCTCTAGCATGCTAGGGAACAAGAGCTTGCCCGTACACTGGTGCCCACAAAGAGTCCAATTCCATATCTCAAGAATCGAACTCTTTTACTGTGGCTGTTAGCAAGGCTAAAACTACCTCATTTTTGTCCTTTGCACCACTGGGCTTTGAGGATTTGAATTCATATGTAAAGAAGGGAGATTGAGTTTCTTTTCCTTCAATTTTGGATTTAGTTTCTCATATTGAATATTTACTTTTTGATATTAGACTGTTTGTTTTAAATTGTAGATTCAGCCGCATTTATATTTATTCATTTTAGATTTACATGTCTAAGATTTAGTGTCAAGCTTATCTCTTACCTAGTGACTGTAAAATGAAAGTACATTGGTGATATAAAGTAGATTCATGTGTCTCTGAGAATTTCAACTTGACAGTAATGAATGACAAAAAAATATTACAATTTCAAAATCTAGACTTCACTGTGTCCCAATACATATTTATTCCCTTTGAATTGTGGTAGTCAAGGTAAAAAGTCTGCAGCCTAATTAATTGCAAGTTTGGCAAAATTTTTATTAGATTATAAGTTGTGGGCCTACAAACCCGATGTATCATATCTTGTTGTCCTCTTGTTCACATAATTTATAGGTGCCAAAAGTGGAATATTTTGAAGTCTTAGCTATATCATGACAATCTTGATGGTATGTATTTAGGTCTACGACTCTGCAACTTTGAGAAAAATATGTTGGAATTTCATGAGAAAGATAGTTTTTCAAAACTCTGAACCCTACCTTCTGATGATGTAGATTTAACTCTCTTAGATGCTCCTACCAAGATTTAGTTAGTCGAACCTATGTTTCCAAGAGTACTTTCTCTATTGAAGTGTGATGTTTTTACAGTATATATTGCATCAACACTCGCTATCCCTTTTTACTTTATCATCTCAATAAATTTGTCAGAAGGATATGCTGGCGTAGTTGATTCCAAATTAAAATCCAATTTCAATGGATTTTTAACCTATACAAAAGATAGAAATGGTTGGATCTTCAATTCTTACAAGATATCTCAATTTGCGTTCTTTATAATAAACTATATTCTTTTTGCTTATGACAAATACAATAGTAAATTCTCTTGATTCGTCCTCCACTATAATCTTATTTCTAATGTAGTATTTCTTGATCACTTAATTATGCCTTTCATTGCTAAAGATTGACTCTTTCAGTTTCGTGCTCATATTTGCTAAACTCCTCCCTCTCGCATGCCACTGATTGCTATTGATGGACATTAGTAGAGTCATTAGCGACATTCATGAACTCATAATAGGTGGTTTAGTTGATTTTACATCCTAATATATTTGTAGAAGTTCCCATTCTTTCTCAACACCAAAAAACAAAAAAAAAATTATTTACAATAAGCAAACAAAGTACTAGGAAAGAAAAGATGGAGAAGAAGATGCTAAATACTTGCAGTTGGAAGTTGAGTTAAATGTGCCCTTAGTAACTTAAGACCAGTCGTGAACCATCATAGGGTTCTATCATGAATTTGTAGCCCGCCATCTCATCAAATGGACTTACTAACTTTGGACTAGAGATAGAGATCCTTCCCAAAGTCTATTTGGTACAGGTAAAGATACACTCAAAAGCTTATTACATGGAATCCCATTTTTTTAGAATGAGTTGAAGGCGTAGGCATTATTGGAGGAGAAGAAGCACTAAATTGGGTTTATCAGGACCAATGCTATGAGCTCGAAATACGATGGGACATTCGTGAAATCATTTTGACTAACTGTTTTTATGTAAATTATAAGTAGAAAAGTGGTAGGAATTAGAATGAATAGTGCAGCCGCAATAAATGCAAGAATATTTACTTCCATAATCCCATCACCCCCTATCTCAAGTTTTAGATCAAACTAATCCACTGACACATATAGTTCATGGGAGAAAATTGAGTTATTTAGGCCTTGGAGGACTAATAGAGGGTATTGTTCATCTACAACTATCCCAATGAGCCATCTATTGAATTGTTGCAATTGATGTTCGATCCCGAAGAGAAGGAAAAGATCTTCAAAAAGTGGGTTTTTTATGATCCACTAAAGAATCAAGCTTGTCATAAATCTTTACTGAATGTCACATTGAATTTGTACATTTTTTCGTCTTAAATTTTCGAACTAGTAAACTTATAATTGAATGAAACTGAAATCCTTGGACAAATCTTTGAACCATTGCACCATTTCAGTCCAATTGAAATTGAGTGGATCATAAAGGGTAGGGATTTATTGGCCTTGCTCTGATGTACTCAAAAGAACAATCATGTTTTGAGGTACCAAGGGCCCATTCAAATGAAAATTTGTTTCTAATCTTAAGAAGATATTTTTGAACATAATAAATGAATGAACAATTTGAATCACATCGTATAATTTCCTGTTGATTTGTGGGAATATCAATTAAGATAAACAAGGTAGACTACTTGATTTAAAGAAAAAAAAATGTACAAAAATTGAGACAATAGCCCCATATTCATTATCTTTTTGCTCTGTATACAGACATTCTTGTACAACTCTAAATTAGCAAGGGCACTTCTGGCTTCTAATTGTGTCTGTACTTTTAAGGTCACTTTTATTACATAAGTTAGGATTTCGTTGCCAACTCAAAAACAGAAACAAAAGTGTATGTCTCTGTTCTGCAAGTGGACAACCATGGAAATTATGTTTATGTTGTGAAGAGGGATTGTATGCGATGGTCACTGCCTAATGTTATTGGGTATTGTAGTTGAAGACCTCATCTTTGTAAAAAAATCTTGTCTCTGCTGATTGCTAAAGCGCATTATTACAAACTATTCTGAACGTAGCGAAATGAATTATGTTGAAAAAAAAGTTAGTATCCTATATGCTGCCGACGGGAATCGATTTTTGAATATATCATATTATAAGGAGTTTTCAACTCTACTCTAAAATTTCACGAATTTTCGAGGTTGATAGTCATGCAAACGAATTTATTTTGGCAATTACCGTTTGGGACAAAAACTGAAACAGCAATATTATTTTCAAAGTTTTGCAAAAATTTCACGTCAAATTGTGGTTACATGCTTATACGGTATGATGCAAATACGAAATGTTGCATATACGATATGCTGCAAATACGATATGATGTAAAAATGGTATGCTGTGAATACGGTATATTGCATATACAGTATGCGTAAATCTAACATGTAAAGTGCATAAATGGTATGATTGAATCCCTTTTTTGAAATTGTTTTCTTTTTTAGTATTTAAAAAAAATTGAATAAAATTACTTTTTTTTCCCAAACTTTATTCAACATAAAAATATTAACATAAATCCTCAAGTAAAGACTTATAAAATCTCTTTTACTTATAGTTCCGTCATTTTGAAAAATAACATGTTCGCAAATGAACTTTACTATACATGAAATAAATTTTTACCCTATTTACAGCATACCGTATTTGCATCATACCATATTTATAACATACCATATTTACAGCATACCGTATTTGCATCATACTATATATGCATGTAACCACAATTTGACGTGAAATTTTTCCAAAACTTTGAAAATAATATTGCTGTTTCAGTTTTTGTCTCAAACGGTAATTGCCAAAATAAATTCGTTTGCATGACTATCAACCTTGAAAATTCGTGAAATTTTAGCATAGAGTTGAAAACTCCTTATAATATGATATGTTCAAAAATCGACTCCTGTCGGCAGCATATAGGGTACTAAAATATTTTTTTAAACCTCATAGGGACTTGGGTTAAAAGGTAACCCAGCACAGCTAACGTTAAGTGTCATATAAAATTCTACTCACATCAAATTGACACGATTTCAACTATACTCAGTAGTTAACCCTTGAGACTATCAAACCCAGTTGGTTTCGTCCAAAAATCTTAAGTAATGAGTGAGTTATGAATTTTTGAACCCAAGGGCAGAAGCTGAAAAACAGAGACAGCACCCAGTGCAGTTTACTTTATGTGACATATAAAATTCTACCGACGTCGGATTGATATGAACCAAGTTTCTTCAGTAACTAACTTATTAGGCTATCCAACTCCACTGGTTTTGTATAAAAATACCAAGTAGCGAAAGAATTATGAATTTTTAAAGACGAGGCAGAAATTGAAATTCTGAGGAGACAACAAAACTTTAAATTGCTAACATTTTTTTGTACACGGTGATTTGTAAATTTATTTCTATGACACATATCTACCGTCAAATATGATTTATTCATATGAAATATTCTTAGAATAGTTTCAATCTGATGTCCATAGAAATAAAATAAAAATAAACGTAAACATTCATATTTAATTAAAATTTTCAAGCCAACGGCTTTTTCTCCACGGCATGCCGCATCTCCATCTACCATCATCCATGCCCTCAAGCAAGTCAAATCAATCTGCAGAAAGGGAATTTAACCCATGAGTTTGAAACTAAATAGATATCATTGGTGCACTTCGTTTTCAAATTAAAAATTTCGAACTATAGATTCATATTGTTGCACATAGATGGATTTCCGGCAAAATCCAATTTCTGTAGCATTATAATAACACATAGAGCCGGAGAATGATTATTCAACTATTGTAGTACTGAAGCACCATACCCATAGGTACCATTTCATTTAAACATTTACGAAAATTTATAATTTGGAAACGAAATAACACTTGCATCTCTAACTACCTTGGTTTGAAGCTTTTGAATTGAAGAAGTTGGACGTAAATATGGCTTCCGGAATGCAACCAATGCTAAAAAATGAAATCTGCCTGTCTTTTCTTTTCTTTTTCTTAGTTTGGGAAATTTTTCTTGTTTACAAAATGACAAAGCATACAATGGAGAGGATATAAATGACTTGGTGGAAAGATGAATATGTGAATTCCAATTGGTCCTTAAAAAAAAAGTTGGAAGCCATTTATTGAATAAATTGAAGAATTGTCTATGTTTCCTTTTATTGAAAACGTGTCTTGCCTTAGAAATTAAAGGAAATAAAAAGGGTTTAATGCATTTGTGTTGTTATGTTTTTGTGTGTATATATTTTATGTATAAATTACACACACACGACATATTTAAAAGTAAAAAACGATGGCATTCATCACTCCTAATTAAAAGAGAATTTAAAATAGATTATTTGGTTAATTGGCAATTTGGAGGTTTCATGCCCAAATTTTGGAAAAGTTGACTGCAATCAATTTAAAAGGTTTTAAAAACATTTTAAAAGCAAGGGTTTTAAGTCACATGACCTGTGATAACGTGTGTGTCTAATTGGAATTTATTTGACTTAATGGGGGCATATTTCATGGAAGGTACACATATAATACTATATATTTGTCAGCACTTTTTTTTTTTTCCAAACTTTATTCAACTTAAAAATATTAACATAAATCCTCAAGTAAGGACTTAAAAAATCTCTTTTACTTATAGTTCCGTCATTTTGAAAAATAACATGTTCGCAAATGAACTTTACGTGAAATAAATTTTTACCATCGGGTCAAAACTTTCGGGAAACATTAAATTCCATCCAAATTCATTTAAAATTTATTTAAGACATATTGAACAAGTATTGGGCTTTCATTTCTTGTGTGCGTCGAGCATAAGGTTAGTCTATGGGTTAGGCTCGTGGTACTAGATCATCACCTAAAAATATGAGTCTAATTTCATTTTATTTTTTCGGGCTTCTATGACTACACTCGTTAGAAAGACAAATTGAAGTTTCTTCTCATTGCATTGAAGATCTTCTACATCCTAGATCCGGATCTTGCGCCACTACCGAAACCAACAAATGGAGAGGTGGAACCCGTTAAGAATGAAAGACAGAAGTGCCATGAAGATAAACTAATTTGCGTGGTCACATTCTCAGCGTACTTTCTAATCGTTTGTATGATTTATATACAAACACAACAATTGCAAAAGAAATTTGGGAAGCATTGGAAAACAAATATAAAGCAAAGGAAGAAGGTACCAAGAAATTTTTAATTTTGAAATATTTTGATTTTAAGTTCTTGGACGATATTCCCCTTTTACTCCAAATACATGAGATGCAAATTATTGTCAATAAATTAAAGGCGGTGAAAATTGATATACCAGAGACCTTTCAAGTGGGGGCAATAATTGCTAAACTTCTCGAAACTTGGAAAGGATACCGGAAGAAGATCATGTATAGTTCCGAAGATTACTCTTTGGAACAATTGTAAAAGCATCTTCAAATTGAAGAGGAGTCGAGAATGCGTGATAAAACTAAAAATTCTCATGAGGGCTCTTGTAAATCAAATATTGTGGAGAAAATAGAAATGCCAGCAAAATCAAACAAAAAGAAGCCTTCTAGAAACTTCAACAAGTCCAAGAAGAAGATAAAAGGACATTGTTTTGTGTGTAGAAAATTAAGTCACTATGCCAAGGATTGTAGGCACCGAGAACAAAACAACTTCGAGTCCAAAGTGAATTCCATCCAAGATGACAAAATTATGGCCACCATAAGTGAAGTGAATGCAATCAAAGGAAAGGTTCCCGGGTGGTGGTATGATACTTGTGCTACAGTAAATATGTCATATGATAAGTCTTTGTTCAAAACTTATTAAGAAGTGGATGGAGAACAAGAGATTCAAATGGGTAACGAGATGCGGTGCAAGGTATTTGGAAAAGGAAGTGTAGACATTATCTTCATTTCTGGAAAACCGTTACTCTAACTATATGTTCCAAATATGAATAGGAACCTAGTTAATGGTAATCTCTTGGGAAAAGTCGGCATCAAATGTGTCTATGAGTCCGGTAAACTTGTATTATCCCTTAACGAAAAATTTGTTAGAAAATGCTATTCTTGTAGAGGAATGGTCAAATTATGTATCGTTGACAATAAAAAGAATAAAACTAATTTTGCTTATGTTGTGGATTTATTTTCATTATGGCATGCCAGATTAGGACATGTTGGTAAAAGTACCATGAAACATATGAAAAAATGTGACATGATCTTATATGATGAAACTGATGGAGACAAATGCAAAATATGTGTAGAATCTAAAATGATTAAAAAACCATATCAAAGTGTTAAAAGAACTTCTAGTATCTTAGAATTGATTTATACTGATATATGTGAACTTAATGGTATGTTAACTAGAGGTGGAAATAAATATTTCATAACCTTTATAGATGACTTTTCTAGACATACATATGTTTATTTGATAAAACATAAAAGTGACGCCATTGATATGTTTAAGGCATACAAGAATGAAGTTAAAATATCATCTAGGAAAGAAAAATAAAATTTTAAGGAGTGATAGAGGTGGTGAATACTTTTCTAGCGATTTTAACTTGTTTTGTGAACAACAAGGAATTATTCATCAATGTTCTACACCTAGGACACCCGAGCAAAACGGCTTGGCTGAAAGAAAAAATACAACCTTAGGTGACATGACTAATGCCATGCTTATTCATGCTAAGTTGCCATTTCACTTGTGGGGTGAAGCTTTATTGAGTGCATGTAGAATACTTAATAGAATTCCTTCAAAATATACTAAGGTTTTTCCTTATGAATTGTAGAAATGAAGAAAATCGAACATTGGATACTTCAAAGTGTGGTGGTATCTTGCTTGTTGCAAGAAATGAAATCCTAACAGGACTAAATTGGGTCCAAGAGGCATTAAATGTGCATTTGTTGGATATGCAAACAATACCAAACCTTATAGATTGCTGAGTTTGGAGTCCAATGTGATTATCAAATCCAACGATGTGGAGTTCTTTGAGAATTCATTATCTTCGGATAATGAATTGAGGGAAAATCTTGAAAATTTCCCTAGCTCAAGTGGAATACATGATGAAATATCTTCTAAAAATGTTGATGAATCTAGTGAACTACAAAGAAACAAAAGAACTCGGGTTGAGAAGTCTTTAGGACCGGATGAAATCGATTCTCAACTTATCTCCTTTTACTTAGTAGAGGGAAATGAGTTGAATGTTATGAGAACAATTCCTTTTGTTGTACAAGTGAAAATTGACCCTAAGACTTATAAAGAAGCTATGGCTTCAAATGATAATATCTTTTGGAAAGATGTAATTAAGGACGAAATGGATTCAATAATATCCAACAATACTTGGAAACTTGTCGATTTGCCACCAGGATCCAAACCTATTGGATGCAAATGGATATTTAGCAGAAAATATAATGTTGATGGGTCCCTAATTACTTTCAATGATGGATTGGTAGCCGAAGGATATCGACAAAAGGAAGGAATCGACTATTTTGATACTTATGCACCGTTAGCTAGAACAACATTGATTAGGATATTATTCACTTTAGCTTCAATTTATGACTTGCATGTTCGTTAAATGGATGTTAAGACGGCATTCTTAAATGGAGATCTCAATGAGGAGGTCTATATGGAACAATCCGAAGGGTTTGCCCTACCTAGAAATGAACATAAGGTGTGCAAGTTGGTGAAATATTTATATGGCCTGAAACAGGCACCTGAAAAATGGCATGAGAAATTTGACTTAGCAATAATATCATTCGGGTTTAAACATAATAGCATAGATAAATTTTTATACTCTAAGGTTTGTAATAATTGTGTGACATTTATAAGCTTATATGTTGACGACATGTTGATCACGTGGATAGTATAAAAGAAATGAAGAGGTTTCTATCTTTCACATTCAACATGAAGGAATTTGACAGGTGGATACCATTT
>NC_036242.1:4868393-4879586 GCF_002742605.1 Olea europaea var. sylvestris | reverse complement strand
TAGTAATTATGCTTCCTTCTTGAATTTTGTCTCTTATCAAATGGCAATCCAATTCAATGTGTTTAGTTCTTTCATGGAAAACTAGGTTGGCTACTATGTGGAGGGCAGATTTGTTGTCACAGAACAAGACAGCAGCCCGTGGATGATTGATTTTGAAGTCTTGAAATAAGTACCTAAGCCAAGTGAGCTCACAGCATACATTTGCCATTGCTCTATACTCTGCTTCTGTTGAAGATCTGGATACTATGCTTTGCTTCTTTGATTTCCAAGATATTAAGGATCTTCCAAGCATTACGCAATATCCTGTCACACTCCTTCGTGAATCTGGACAAGCTCCCCAGTCTGAATCACTATAAGCATTAAGCTACAAATCTGAACTAACAGGGAACAATAGTCCTTGTCCTGGGGCTCCTTTTGTGTACCTTAACACTTTATCAGCAGCCTTCATATGGGAAGTCCGAGGAGAACTCATGAATTGGCTTAGTAGTTGTACTGAGTATGAGAGGTCTGGTCTGGTGGTGGTCAAATACAACAATCTCCCAACAAGTCTCCTATACATACTTGGATCAAGAAGAGGCTCTCCATCCATCTTTGAAATCTTCATATTCTGATCTAAAGGTATCTTTGTTGGCACGCACCCTATCATTACTGAGTCTGCTAGTATGTCCAAAGCATACTTTCGTTGACAAATATGAATACCTTTATCAGACCTTACTACCTCTATTCCCAAAAAATATTTCAATGTGCCCAAATCTTTAATCTTGAATCTCCTATCCAGTAAGGACTTGAGAGAGTTAATGCTGTCAATACTACTACTGGCCACTATTATATCATCGACATACACGAGAATGGCAGTAAAAGAGCGCTCAGTGGACCTTATAAATAGACTATAATCAGCCTTAGACTGAGTGAATCCTTGTCCAATGATGAAGGTTGAGAGCTTGGAGTACCATTGTCGGGATGCTTGTTTTAGCCCATACAAACCTTTTAATAGCCTGCACACTTTTGAATGCTTTACAGCAGGATGACCAGGTGGCATCTCCATGTATACTTCTTCATTTAGATCCCCATGTAGGAATGCATTATTTACATCAAATTGATGTAAATGCCATCCTTTTACAGCTGCAACTGCTAGTAATGTCCTTACGGTCACCATCTTTGCTACAGGTGAAAACGTTTCATGGTAGTCCAATCCCTCTTGCTGTGTATATCCTTTTGCCACAAGTCTGGCTTTGTACCTTTCGACACTACCATATGCCCTATACTTCACCTTATACACCCATTTACACCCAATAGATTTCTTGTTAGGAGATAAATCTGTCACAATCCATGTGTTATTCATCTCAAGAGCAGCAATTTCATCATTCATGGCTTTACACCAGTCAGGTGAGGTTAATGCTTCCTGATATGTGTTAGGCTCAACGTGTGTGGTTATGGAACTTATGAATGCTTTGTGATTATTTGACAATCTGTGATTTGATATGGTAGCCTTGAGAGGAAAAGGATTACCTGGAGTGTGAGGGCCTTTGTCCTTGTCCAACTTTTGTGATGGATGAAATGAGGCATGCTGACAGATATAATCCTCAAGATAAGTGGGAGCTTTCTTGATTCTCGAGGACCTTCGTGATAGTTGATCACCTGTAATCATATCATCAGGCAATTCTTTTTCAACTTCTTGAGAATTTGGTGAGATGGGGGACCTTATAGGATAGTTGTCTGACTCATGAAGTGAAGGGGAATTTTCACGCTCAATCTCAGTTCTACCTGTCATTACTTCATCAATACTGTTTGTAGGAAAGAAAGGAATATGGTTTTCTGTTTCAATGTCATCGAGGATAGGTTGTGACGATCTTATGTTGGCATTTTCAGATGCACTGCCATCTTTGTAAGGAAATTTTTCTTCATAAAACACTACATCTCTTGAGATAAATGTTCTTTTGGATTCAAGGTCAAGAAGCTTGTACCTTTTTATCCCAAAAAGATATCCTAAAAACACAAACTTTCTGGTTCTTGGCTCAAACTTAGTTCTATGATTGGCCAAGGTTGAAGCAAAAACAAGGCATCCAAAAACTTTGAGATGTGAGTAGTTTGGCTTATGTATGAATAGCATTTCAAAAGGAGTTTTGATTTCAAGCAAAGGCAAAGGTGTTCTTTTTATTAAATATACTGTGTGAGAATGCAATCACTCCAGTACTTCATGGGAATATCACTTTGGATTTTTAGGGCTCTTGCAACATTAAGAATGTGTTGATGTTTCCTTTCTACTATTGCATTTTGTTGTGGTCTTTCGACACACATTTTCTGGTGTATAATCCCCTTTTTATGGTAATATTCTTTCATTTCAAATCCCCCTCCCATTGTCTGTTTTAATCACCTTAACTTGTGACTGGAATTGAGTGTTTATCAAAGTACAAAAACCTTGCAAAGTTGCAGTAGCATCTAATTTAGCTTTTAACATATAGACCCATGTACACTTGCTGAAATCATCAACTATAGATAGGAAATATTTGAATCCATCATGGCTAGTTATAGTGCAAGGACCCTAGAGGTCACAATGTATGAGATCAAAGGTTTTCTTAGTCTTATGATGACTGACAGGGAATGGCAATCTATGCATCTTAGCCATAGGACACACAGAACAAGGTTCCTTGGGGAGTTTAGGGATTTATTTGATATTTAACAAATCTAATCTAGATTGAGATGGATGTCCCAGCCTATAATGCCAGAGATCAAAATCCTTGTTATTGCTGAGAATAGATGCTGACATAGAAGTTCTATTTGGGATAAGAGTAAGGGTTTCCGTTAAAGCTGAAGGAGAAACTTGAGATTGCTGCAGATGATATAATCATTGCCTCACTTCACCCATCCCAATCGTTTTCCAAGTCAAAAGGTCCTGCAAAAAGCATTTTTCAGGGAGGAATATTAGACAACATTTAGATGTTTGTGTTAATTTTCTGGCAGAAATTAAGTTGAATGAAAATGAGGGAACCCAGAGTACATTATTTAAAATGATCTTTTCTGTGACCTTTACAATTCCAATGTGTGTGACATTAACTAGATCACCATTTGGAAGGGAGACGGAAAAAGATACTTTGGCTTGAATGTTGCTGAAAAATGCAGTGCAACAGACCATGTGATCTGTTGCTCCTATGTCAATTATCCATGGTATGTTAGGGTTTTTACCAATACTAGGTTTGATGTCATAGGCTGATAAACAAGAAGAGATACCAGGGAGTTTGGAAGCATGTGTGTCTGCAGGTGTTGTGCTAGGAAGGCATTTGCTATTTTGCAGTAAAGCCAGAAGTTGTGCATGCTGCTCCTGAGTGAATGTCACTTGGTTGTGCTTGTTGGCATCTCCTTGCCCCTGTAGGGAAACTAGATTAGAACGGGCTTTTGTTCTTGTATATAACCTGTGTCCAGGGGGGGTATCCATGAACTTTATAACATTTGTCCACAGAGTGTCCTGTCATGTGGCAGTGGCTATAAGTGGATTTGTTAGGATTGGCCTTGGTGCATCTTTCTAGTGAATGTCCAGGCACCTTACAAAAGGCGCAGTAGTATTTTCTCTGTCCCATCACATTCGGCCTTGTTGAATTATGGCAGTTTCCTCTGGTTGCAAAAACCATAGAGTCAGGTACAGAAGTATCACTTGATATTTGTCTTCTTTTCTCCTCTTGCTGGACTATAGAGTAGACCTCGTTCAAAGTGGGAAAAGACTTGATCAACAGAATGAATCATTCAGCCCCATCAAAAACTTCATTACCCAGTCTCTTTGTTGGTTCTCAATGACAGATTTAAAACCTCCACAAGTGCAGTTGGGAATGGACTCACAGTTCATCAATTCATCAAGAAGTGTCTTATATTTTGAGAAATACACACTTACAATGTCTTCATTTTGCATTAGTGTAGCAATGGACTGTTTTACTTCGTAAATCCTTGGGGCATTTTGCTGTCCTAACTGGTGCTCCAGGTCCAGCCAGAGTTGGCAAGCGGTGTCAGCATAAAGTGTATGGGACTTAATATCAACGGACACAGTGTTTTGTAGCCAAGCAATTACTATATCACTGCAGCGTAGCCAGTGTTCCATCAGAAAACTATTGGAATCTGCTGGCTCACAAAGGCTTCCATCAATGAAGCCCAGTTTATTTTTAATTCGAAGTGCCCTTTTGATGGACCTTGCCCAAGCATAATAGTTGGTGTTGTCAAGCACATGAGTGACTAATATTGCCCCTGAATTGTCATTTCCCCCAATATAGTAGGGACTGCAAGGATGGGTAGGATCAGTTGAATTTGAATTCTGATGAATGTTTGACATTGGATTGGTGTTATTGTTCTGCCCAGTGCTTGCATTCTGATTTGCTGCTTCTATGATGGTGCTCTAATCTTCCGCCATATCTTGGCTCTGATACCATATAAGAAAATAGGGAATAAATTGCTCCCTTTGCAAAAAGGCAGAATGAACCAGATGTAAGCTTGAAGAATGATTTTATTGAAAATGTCTTCAAGTGATTACAATAGATCAGCACCACACGTATATATACAGTGAATGGGAAGGATCTAGAATACTTTCACAAAGAAAATGCTATACAGCAGAATCTAACAGAAAAGGGAAAAGAAAAGAATGCTACGTAACAAAATTTAACAGAATGGCCTTCAATGACATTTCTACTCTGCACCATCATGTTTCTTCTGATGACTATCTTCTCGTTGATTATTAATATGTTGCTGTTGACTGTACATTATTTGTGCTCCATATTTCAACAGCCACCGCTGTCCCACACTATCAAAACATAGCCACTGCAATAGTGGACACCACCGTCGAAGAATAGCCACAGCAAACTGACAGTAACTTTGAGCAAAATGGCAGCCGAAATTGAGTAAAACGACAATAAATTCGGCTAGATTTGGTCAAAATTTCAACCATTTTTGTGCGTGGGTGTATATGTGTGTGAATTAGAACGCTAGAGATACTCGATTGATGGTTCCAACAGTGGCATTAGAAGAACAGACCAGCTCTGCAACAATGCTGGAGCTTGATCCTTGCTCCTCCTTAGAAATTGGTAGATGCTGCTGATTTGATAGTGTGGGTCGACGATGGCCAGTGGCTGAGGGAAGTTGTGGTGGTAGGTGGTCGTAGTGTGGTTTTTTGGTTTTGATTGGGGATGGGGGTGAGGAAGATGGTAAGTGTGTATGCGTCTTCATTTTTTGATTTTTTAAATTTAATTTTTTAACTTCTTTTAAGCATAAGATGGAGTTCATGGAAAGTTACTTTTTAACCTTTTTAAATTGGTCAGAGTTCAATTTTATTAGTCAACTAATGGTCAAATTGGATGATTTCCATTCATTTGGACTTTTACTGCAAATTTATGAAAGGTCAGGAACTATGGATGGTACAAAGTGAAAGTTAGGACAAAGTCTGCAAAAAATTCAAAGGTTTGAGATAGCTGTGCAATTTTCCCAAAAGATAAACTAATTTCATCGTAATTTATAGAAATTATAGAACTGGATTAAATTAAAGCCACTTGTCAAGTTAATTAGTTCTAAAACCCCTCATTTTACAGTAAATTTATAGGAAGTTTTGATAGTATTAACTTATCATATGAGTAACTCGCCTCCACATTAATTTTTAATATGATTTGAACTCAGTCTTCGTTTTTAATGGAATTGGTCAAATTACGAAATTAGTCATGAATATTGCATTGTGAAATTTGGGAATTAACTTACCCATTTCCCTCTCTCATCCCCAAATAGGACGGCTTGTCCCACTTGCAAGCCAAGTGAAAATATAACAATATAAAAAATATCAACCAATGGTTCGTTTGGCACAATATATTTGAAAATAATTTTCTTTAAATTTATTTTCTAATTCACATTTTTGCAATAAAATAATTTTGCACATAAATATAAAGATCTTCCTTACTTTTTAACCACACACTTTCCGAAAAATTCATTTTTCCTAATGAAAAATCTCTCCCAAATGAACACTTAATGATCCTTAATTCATTTGTAAATCAACCAATAACCGCCGTAATTAATTAACATTTTTTCTCCCTTCAAAGACCCTTAAAATCGACCCCTCAATTTCCAAATCTGTCAATTTTCACCTGATCTATAAAAGGGTCATAGCAAAACGCACTTCAATTTCTTATGTCACTCTCGGTTAACACACACATACACTCAGTTCTGGCCTTGGCATAAGACCTACAAGGCAAGGGCCTTGGGCCTCAACACTTTGGGGGTCTCTAAAAAATTGTGCAACTTACAAAATTACCCTTAAGATTAAATGTGTTTTGAAAAATCATATGAAATGTTTTTTGAAAGTAAAAAATACTGTGTAAAATGAAATGTGACACAATGTCACTTTTTTTTATAAAAATTGAAAAAAAGTGACACAAACTCAAAAAAAAGTGATGCGAACCTAAATAGCTAGATCGCTATTAACCCACAAAAAAATGACACAAATCCCAAGAAAGCCAAAAATCAAAGTTTATGGAATTTGACCCAAAAATTAGTGAATCAAACAACTAATGCAATCATACGGATATATTGACATTTTGATTACACAATTAAAGAAATAAAAAACCGGAGTTTAAAGTTTGACCCGAATAATTAAATGAACCCTCGAAACCAAAGCAATTACTAGAATACCTTAACTTCGTGATTGCACAACCCACGAATCTCACTCTGATTGGTTAACGCCACGAGAAATTATCCCGATAAATTCCATAAATTGTTCGCGAAGAACAAAGAAGGAAGGAACATTACCTCCGATTAATTCAAATACCAAAAGTTCTACAATGAATGAAAATAAACCCTATTTATACCAAGTCCTCAAAATCCTAATTTTAAATGAAAATTTCGTGCAAAATATTAAAGAAAATACTAAAAGATTAGAAGTCTAAATAAAATAGGAAACTCGCAGAAATTGCATTACTGGCCCCCAACTTAGCTCAAATTTTGGTCTCGACCCTTCATTCATAATTAGTAAAGTCTCGATCACTTTGGGCTTCTTCCAGATCACATCAAAAAGTGACACAAATGCTTAAAAAGTGACAAAATTCAAAAAAAGTGATCCAAACTCAAAAAAAAAAAAAAGAAAAAAAAGAAAAAGGCAAATTTGTGTAGCACCAATAATCATATTCTTAATATAGTCAACATATCCAGGACAATTCAAATGAGCATAGTGGCGGTTCTTAACATAATATGCATGTCTAGGACGATCCACATGGTAATTATGGACACGCTGATTATGTTAGGAAATTATAACATATCATGTCACTTTTTATCTTATTAAATAAGTGACAAAAATTTAAAAGGTGACTAAAATTCAAAAAAAGTGACAAAATGTAATAAAGTGATAATGTCACTTTTAACATTTTAGTGTCACATTTTTATTAAAAAATGACATACAATGTCACTTTTATTAAAAAGTGATATTTGTCACTAAAATAAGGTTATAGAAATTTCAAGAATGTGATTGATAAAAGAAGTGATAAAAACTAAAAAAAAAAGTGACAAAGATTCAAAAAAGTGATAAATATTAAAAAAAGCAACAAAAATTTTAAAAAGTGATGAAAATTTAAAAAAGTGACATAAATTTAAAAAAATTGACGAATTTAAAAAAATGACACCATTTAAAAAAAGCTACACAGATTAAAAAAAAGTGACAGAAAATAAAAAAGTGACAAATAGTAAAAAAAGTGACAACTTAAAAAAATGACGAAACATCGATCAAAATCTTAAAATATATCATTTTATGCAAAATCAATCCAAACTATAACTGAAAATGCCCAACAACTAGCCCCCAGGGCACATCTCCAAGTGGTAACAGAGGAGGGTGGAGAAATCCAGTTTTGCTTGAGGCTGCTGCGTCAAGGGTTCGAATCCTGAAATATGAATTTAACTCTTGAGTAAGTGCAAGTGTACAAGCAGTCTTTCACCCTGTACCCTTGGAGGCATAACCTGCGATTTACCTCTCTCACGATACTCCAGAGCAGGGGTGGTGGGGGACCCTTAAGGTTAGGGTTTAACCTTCTTTTTTTTGAAAATGCCCAACAACTAGCTGCATAAAATTGATTCAATGCAAACGCAATAATTACAAACATAAATACTCTTTATTGAGGAGGAAAGGTTCTTTTGACATCATAATGAAATAACATATAATAAATACACTTCAATAGAGGGTGAACTATTGCAAATTTCTCTTGCTAGTTAAGATTGTAGACATTTACGACATTTGCAACTCTTTAGTGATAGTGGATTAGCTTCACACTGAGAAAATCATCAATAATTAAATATTTTCTACTCTTCCCATATATTTGTGGCAACTAGAAACCAGCCATTTTTGAAGTAAAGCAAAAGATTAACCTTCTTAACTCGCATCTTCTTTTTCAAATTCAGATGGAAATGAAGATGTCGAATATGGTACCTAAACAGGAGTAAAATCCAGTAAAAGGGATAAAAAAAAAAAAAAACTAAAGAATTAAACTCAAAAGAATACTATCTTAATGCCACTGCAAACTTTCTATCTTCCCTTCCCCGAAAAATGTATAATCAAAGGAGCACAATGAAACGTAAACTGTAGTACCTTGCTCTAGCAGAATGAATATAATATGCACAATTTTCTTCTTAGATCATTCAGTAAGTTTTAACTTACTTATATCAAAAAAATAAAAAATCCACTTTATTGTATATGCAACCCACAAACACAAGGAGATTTGCATACATAAATAAATTGCTGATAGTTTGAATACAAATTTCTTGAGAAATGGAGCCCGTGGATAGTATTAACAATGACAGTCTTGCAGCAGAAATGTTCTCCATTATCAATTTGACAAATTGAGCTACGAGTTTTTTCGATTTTGGAAACAAAGTTCCTCTTCCGTCACAAAGATTACAAGCTTTGGATTTCAAAACAATGTCATTGAACAACCGAATGCTGAGTAAATGACGTTGACAATATTCAGACGTTAAAATACCAGAGAGGAAATGCACAATATAAAAAGCTGCATACTCAGCATGAGCAACGGTGGAATGCACAATATAAAATCGGGTAAAACGCTTCGTATCTGGAAATAGCATTGAAGCATAAGTCGAGGAATCCAATAGATAGGATAGCGGATTATTTTGATGTCACTATTTGCACAGGCGTCGAAAGAATTTCCAAGACGATGCCTTTCGCTACTAAAGATCAGAACTAGATTGCTGAAATTATTTTTCCACTCAACTGGGATGCAATGAACCCTATCTCTGATTTCATTCTCGAACTCTTCATTGAAAATTGGGATTTTATCGACGTCGGCCCTGTTGCAATCATGACTGTTGCCATATTGTAAAATTTCAATCTTTTTCTTGATTTTTGCATAAAATACTTCAAGAAAATCGAGGAGAAGGGGGGTAGAAGCGGAGAGTGAGTGTCGTTGAGTGGGTAAGTTACAACATTTAAGCTTTTAAGACGTACTGATTACGATGCATTTTTATATATGTGCAATTTTAAGGGTATGAGTTGAAAAGTGTCCATTCATTTGAATTTAGTGCTAACTTGTTTATTATGCCCTTAATAAAAAGCTACATTTTGAAATGATATTCTCGACATTTTAAATGTCGTTCTCGACATTTGATTTTTTTATCAATTTGTCACAAATGTTGAGAAGTGGCTTTCATGAGAAGTTACATTAAAATAATGTTTATCGACATTTCATATGTCATTCTCGATATTTGAACACCATTTCATTTGTCAAAAATGACATTTCATTTTGAACATGACATTTCTCTACATTTAAAAATGTCGTTCTCGACAATTTTGAATCAATGAAAAACATAGCATTTATTTTGATTTAACATGTATACTTTTTGAAATAAATATGGCAGGTTATGTGTCAAAATTTTATTAGCCAATAACAATATTGCAAGAATGCTCATTTTTTTTTGTCTTAGTGTGGAATTATAAATTGTTAATAAGGGTATTTTGGTCTAAATTCTTTCAAATTTGACATTTTTGCAATGGTGGATATTTTTGCAAATGACTAGGTAAAAATGGACATTTTGTGAAATTTCCTTATGATTTAATTACCTTATAAGTGTACTATTCAATTTAGTTATTTTAATAGAGTAGTGGTCTAATTTGTCCTTTCTCTTTTTGAATGACCCAAATTTTAATTTAATTACTATTATAGATTAGAGCAATGTATTCTACTAGCAACTTAAAAGTTTAAATGATTTTGACTTAAATCTCTCATTTATGCATAGATGGAAAGGGGGAAAAAATGTGGTGGTGTTCTTTTTTTTTTAATTTTTTTTTTTTTTAGAAAGAGGGGGGGGGGGGGGGGGGGGGGAGGTGGGGGGGGTTTTTTTTTTTTTTTTTTTTTTTTTTAAATACTTCTTGTTATGAGTTCATTAGAATTGTTTACTCTCTTTCTCTATAATGAGAAGATAAGAAATTCAGCACTCTTTTGTTGGCATCACTGTTATTTATTATGTTTCTTCCATTTGTCAATTAAAATTGAAGAAGTATACAAAATAAAAATGTTTTGTCACAAGTTGTAAATTAACTTCCATATTTGATTCAATGCTTGATCTCCTAATAATGGGATTTCTATGGAAAAAAAAAAAAAAAACTCAAAAAGTTATTTCGTTCAAGAATCGCTATATACTGACAAAAAAATTATTTTTAAAAAGACCTCATAATAATTTGTCGTTTAGGGCTTCAAAATTCTCAGATCGGCCTTGCACACAGTTCAATCAGAAAATATTTTAAAGCAAAAGAACAAAGTTAGACCTTAAAGGGGCTGAGTTGCTGTTGGAAACTTTTTTATCGTCAAAGTTCATCCATTCGAAAGCAATGGACTAAGGTAGATTGAGGTGCACGTATTTATCCCATTATTGAATTTTATTTTTCAAAATTCTATGTGGAATAGTGCTAAGGCACAACACTATTGAAAAAAATTATTTGAATCATCATTTCCTAGCTCTACGTGTTAAGTTTGTTGAAAATCCATCTGCATTTGACGATATTAATGCTATATATTTCAAATTTTCTAATTATAAGGATTGAGATGCACCTATGACTTCTATCGAGTTTCAGTCTCACATGTTCAACCATTTTCAAGTTGAAGTAGTTCAAGTCGATTGTTGATGAAGGTGGCTTAGTAGTTCCACAAAAAAAAAAAAAAAAAAAAAAAAAAAAAATTTTTG
>NC_036242.1:4854927-4867432 GCF_002742605.1 Olea europaea var. sylvestris | reverse complement strand
TTCTTCCACCGAGCTATAGCCAAAAAAAATTTCAAGCTTCCCAACCTTTTTTAAAAGTACAGCCACGTGCTGACGTGCAGTGGTGTGATATATTAGTGAAAAAGGTACAACCCAAGAGGGAGCTGACCAAACCTCCAACAATGGATAGTAAAATGTAAATAATAGTTAGAGGAAAGCCGGTTGTGCAGAACAATTCTCTACAGAAATGTTACAGACAGTCACATGGGGATGAACCCCATGTGAATTAAAATATTGTAAAAAATAACCCACCCACCATGTATGTGTGCATTCTGTACCCATTCTGTACATGAATTTTCTGTAATTGTAGCTTAGCTCTAAAAGTTATCCCAAACTAATGTGCGTAATACATTAAATAAATCGGGAAGAATTTTAGATAAACTAAGGAAATGTGATTCAATGTGTCTTCATGACTCCCGAGATTTGTTGGAACATCCTAAAATATTAGTCACGAGGTCATCAACCACTTCCTCAAATTAATGTCCCACTTTGACCCGGTATAGTTGACTAGTGTGATTATTACACTTATCCGGACCTTCAATAGTGTATATTAGGGATTCACTTTGATGAAGTTACTACTTAATTTGGTTGAATATTGATTGTTGTATGATAAATTTGATATTGGAAGACTACTGATGAAAAGAAGTGAAAACAGGCCGTAGAGGGCTAAAAAGAAGATATAAAATGCTCGAGGAGCTTAATTGAAAATCTCCAAAACCTAATTAGGACGAACGGTAGACAATTGAGGATGGCTTTGATCAAACTGGAGACAACTGAAAGATGAAGGATTTCTATTTCAACCACTGAAGGACTCCATCCAACATATGAATGAATTTAGGGATCAAGATGGACTTGAGCAAAAGTGGTGTCTTTCACTCGCTAGGGTAACAACCATGCGATCGCAAGGTCAGAAGCCTACAGAATTTGCAGGAGTAGAAGGCCAACTGTGCAATCGAAGATCTGACAACCGTGTGATCACATGGTGTTATCGAGCACTAAATATTATGTTTCCTTTTCTAACTCGAACTCTTCTAGAAAGCAATTGACACACGATTTTAACCTAATTGCAGAGGCCAAATTCATTATTATTCATCTTATAACTTAGAGAAGAGAGCTTGCGAGAGAAATTCACAAAATTCTTCATACGTTCAAGATTCATTGTTCGGAATTGAGGATTTCAAGTAAGAAAAACTAGGATTTACTGAAGGCTCCTTTTAAGGAATTCAGAGGGGACGAGAAATCAATTTCAACGTTCTCTTTGCAACTTGATTTTTGGGTGATGAATACTCAATTAATTACATGTTGGTGGTGGTGTTAGCATGTTAGGCGAAACTCATTTTGTCTAGAATGATGATGTCAACCTTAGTAGACATTTTAATTCAGGACTTTCTTCTTTATAATTCTTAATTTATGTTGATTGGTGTCAAGATTTAAATTCATGTCTTAATGAATTATCAACCTTTAGAATTATATGTAACTTATTATGCTTCTAGGAAGTTCAAAGTAGATACAGCTCATACTTAGCAATCAACGTAAAATCCTATAGATGTTATATGCTTTATGCAATTTCCAATAAGACTTATGAAAACCCATACAACATGTCTCTTGGTTTCTGAAGTTATGGAGTAACTTCACTTATCAGTCTCTGACCAAAGAAGCAACTCAAATGCGATTATCTCCACATACACTCAAGGATGGCGCATTCCCTATACTCACAACGTGCAGGCAATGTTACCTCTTGGAATGATTTGGTTCACAAGTTCACCAATAAACACTTTCCACTGGCTAAAGCTCCAAACTAACGCATGACATATCCACATTTAGGCAACCGGACTTGAAAATATTTCATGAAGCACGGATAGATTCCATGATCTATTTCGAAAGTATCCATATCACAAAATCGGAAAGGGTTCCAAGTCCAACTATTTTACACTTTGAATACCTCCAGCTAGTCGTTCTGCAGTTGAATCATCATCGAATGGTTCTATCAAAGTTAGGACAATTTGGGAGGCATATACTTTATTTTGAAAGAATAGTAGAGAGGAGTGCTATGTGGCCATCGAATAGGAAGATACCAAGGATACAGTTGGAGTGTATTTTCACTAAAATTATACACCGTAAGTGCATGAGTCGCGTTCAAGTAATAAAGTGAACCTTTTGAGTCCGGGTCGTCGATCCTTCGAGGAATGTATACTTGTGATTACATAACTTTAATTAATGTAATTCTAGCAATAAAAATAAACACGCACAATTAAAATATGATTTTGAAATAAGGAAATTAACTAAAAACCTACAAAATAAGAAAATATAAAAATCTTGAAAATTTCGGAAGAAAACATTGTTAGGATTCATGGTTTCGCTTAACCGTCGCCTAATTAATGAATCCACAAGTCAATTAACAAACTACTCATTTACGATGTTAGACTCAATCTTTCAATTTTAGTCAATTACCTCTCTCAAACGAAATTAACTCTAATAGATTTATTTAATCTACTGTATCTCTATGTCGATTCAAACTAAACAATTGCATTAGATATTTATGAAAATAGCTCATTGGGTCACCTAGGGTTAGGAGTATATCTCTATCCCTTACACAAACCTAGGACTTCTACTATTTCGTCTATAATGTACAATCTTCTCTCAAATGATGTACAATTCACGAAACATAATCATTCATTGGCTTCATAAATGAAAATGCAGTAATAACAAAAAAAAAAAAAAAACACTTAAAAAAAAAAAAAAAAAAAAAAAAAATAATAATAAATAAATAAATAAATAAATAAACTAATTTGAAACTTTGAAAATTGAGTAATATTTCACACTCGTGTGTATACCACTATAAACCCAATCAAAAAATAAAAGAATTCACTGCAAAAAATACATTCTCGATAATAATATGTCAATTTCTAGTGAAGTAATAAATTCCTTTTTCTATAATTATTTAAGATGGATAGATGATATATCAGAGCAAAGCAGAGACATAAAATAGCCAAAGATAATGCAAAATTAAACTGAAACTTAAGGTGTATAAAAAGAAAAATTAGCAAAGAGATGAGAGTTATTTATTATTAGTTCCAATAAGCTCATTTACAGCTTTAACAAACTTTCATAAAGTTCACATGTCCATCGAAGCTGAGGCTTTGGATGATCCAATGAGCCACTGATGATGTCCAAAAAAATCATTTTTTTTCCTGAATTTGAATCCAAATACCAGTTAAAATATCTCTGCTACCAACCACCTCAAGTTAAGGTTGCTATATTCCTGCATAAACCACCTATTGATCATCAATGTAGGTTGGTTGTTAACTATGATGATAATGAATTTCAGAAAATCTTCTTTCTATTTTTCTTCTCTTGTTTTTATTCTGTTTCACCACTACTATCACCAACAAAATACAGATGCTCTATTTGACCCCATTGTTTTTCCTTAAATTTTTTATTCTTTTATGACTTTGTCTAGTTCTTATCTAACATTTCAAATGGAAAATATTAAATATTTACTGTATGCGATTGGTGTGGTTCCTCTACACCTAGGACACAGAATATCGAACCATGAATAACGAAAGGCATAAGAGAAAAGCCTATTGGCTAGTGATTGTGAAGCCCCAATTCTTGATTGGGGGGGGACACCGAAGGCCTTTGCATGGATAGAGACGGCAAAACTTAATTATAATTTAGGTCAAATAAAGGATTCACAGCTTATCAGCATTAATCAAAAACACTACCAAACGCATATGAACAGTCTTCCGAATATTTGTATTGCAAGAAAATGATATCTTGAACAAGTAAATATATTGAACTTAATAGTCCAAATTATCATTTCCACATCCACATTATTTAACAATTAATTTATTATTAACCATTGTTACACATCAAGAGGTAATTTAGAATCTTAGACCTTGTATTTAAATTCGAAAATTTGGATAAAATGATAGAGATATGCTTTTATGGTTGTTGTGGTGAAATCTATAATTTTAACATTCTCATTCATACGTAAAACCATAACTTGAGTTAGTTGTGCATTTTTAAATTGCTCCAGTACAATTAAAGTACGTAGAAAATTAATTGAATCATGCTTGATTGCTTTTATTCAACTACGAGTCATGAACAATACATCAACGGTTAAATAATAGTCATTGTGAAAATGATAATCCAGATTCCTAGGTCCACTAAATTACTTATTTACGATATAGTATACCTGTGATACAAATATTGACAACACTATCCATATATTTTTTATAGTACTTTTAATTAATACTGATAAACTATGGGTCCAACGTTTGACCAACATAAATTATAATTATGATTTTCCACTTGCAATAAATATTTAATTTACCTTAAGTGCTAGATAAAAATAAGACAAAGTCATTAAAAAATAAAAACATTAGGAAAAAACAATAAATAGAGCATCTACAAATGGTTTGGTGGTGGCAATAACAGTGACGGAGCAAAACAAAAACAAGAGAAGATGGAAAATCGATCACTCAAAATTCATGATCATCACCATCAACAATCTGTCTATGTTGATAGTCAACAGGTGCTCATGTAGAACTAGAACAACCCCAACATATTGTAGTTAGTAGTGCAATGATTGGTGACAGAGATATTTTAACTAATACTCGAATTCAAGTTCAAGAAAGGGACGTTTTTTCGAACATCATCCAAGGTTCCTCGAATCATCCAAAATCTCGACTTCAATGGACACAAGAGCTTCATGAAAATTTTGTTAAGGCTGTAAATGAGCTTGGAGGAGCAAATAGTAAACAACACTCCTCCCTTTGTCAATTTTTCATTTTTTATACCCTAAATTTCATTTTAATCTTGCGTAACCTTTGCTATTTTGTCACTACTTCACTTAGATATACATCTAATAGTCTATTCATCATAAAGAATTATAAAAAAAGAAATTTATTGCATTACTTAAACTGACACATTATTATCTTCAATATCTTCTTTGCGAAGAATTTTTTATTTTATTGGGCTTATAGTGAAATACATACGTGTGTAAAATTTTACTAAAATTTAAATGAAGTTTTATATTAGTCGTCAAACTTTTTTGTAATGTTTTGAAGTGATTAGTGAAATTTAATTTATCTCTATTTGTGTAAGATAAAAATTTTGTTAGTTTTTTGAATGGAATGCTCAACTTTGGAAATGAAATCCAACATGACATCATCGTGAAGGTCTTTCAATGTTGAACATTCCATGAGATAACTAACTAATTTTAAATTTCTTCAAACATCAAACAAAAACAAAAAGTAAAGGTCAACGAATCATTTCAAAACGAAATAATGTTTAACGACTATCACTGAATTTATTGTAGGCTGATAGACTAAAAATGCTTTACATCACATATGAAGTGACATAGGAATTCAAATAAGATGAAATTAAGAAGCTTCACAAAAGGGTTTAAAATTTCGATTTTATTAACTATTAAACATTTTAATCCACTCTTCTATAGATATAATAGAGAAAAAGTGAAAATAGAAAAAGAAGAGGAAAAGCCTGTACTATTGTAACAAATAAGTCGATATTGAAAATAAAACTCTTCAATTGTTGCAGGGGCAACACCTAGAGCAATTCTAAGGTTGATGATGGACGTTGAAGGGCTAACTATAAACCACTTAAAGAGTCACTTGCAGGTTTATTAAGTTATTTTATACTTAAACTAGTTAATAAGCTTTTATTACAATATTCAAAATGAAGCTTATTTCTTATACAAATTTATTTAATTTTGCAGAAGTTCAGACTAGGTAAGACAAGAAGAATGTATAGGAAGCCATTTATAACCGAAGACTACTGTAAGTTCATTTCTTTAGTAACAAGAATAGATACTTGGTTGTCATGTAAATGTATGCTTTATATATGTGAAAACTAAGCTTGAAATCCACGTGTATAATCTCAAAGATTTAAGAGAAGTTTTTGGTCCTACTAAGTACATTTGAAAGCTAGTGATTAGCATAGAAACTTTTACAAGTCATATCGGTTAGCAGACAACTATGTTGTAAACGAATGTTTATATGTATGAAGATTTGAGAGTGTTTTCAAAAGATTTTATCACAATATTCAAAATGAAACTTATTTTTATCATAATTTCACTAACAATCATGAATCTTAACTATCAAAAAATATTAAAGGTTGCACATGATACTGCAAAGAACTAGTTGCTAGTACTAGAATCTTTCTTTGAGTTTTCCACAGTTCATATTGAAACTTAAATTTTTTTGCCTACAGTAACCGTAGTAGGTCAAGGATCTTCAAGCTCCAGTACACTTGATAATAACATTGGGTATATACAACTCCTTTGCTTTTTTCGTTTCATGTGTTTTACTACAACTGTAACGTCTTTATTTTTCTTTACACAGTATTTCTGGAGAATTTGTTTCTGATTCTTATTCCTATTTCAGAGTTCCATATGAATGCCAAATAGAAACAGTCAGAGAACAGGCTTATAGGAATCTGCAGCTTGCACCAGTTGAGGTAAAATTTTCAGAATATCATAGAACAGCGAGTAATATTTGCACAACTATCACAATTTGTTGGGATTATATTCACATCTAAATGCACACAGCACAGCACATATTCATGTAATTTTTCATACCTTAATTGACCATTATTTTGCATATTGATGAGAAGCCTCAGCCCACACAAAAGAATTTAGACTTGGGAAAAGATATTGCAAGTGATTCTGGCCATCAGCAAGCACCTACTTCACTGCCACTATTTCCGACACGGTGGTTAAACGTGTTGCAAGGACCAGCTACACAAGTTGCTCCTGATCAGCCTACTAATGATACTTCATTGGAAGTCGATGAATTCCTGAATGCTCTTGGCTACTTGTCCAAGTTGACCATGAATAATGCCCAAGAATTGAGCCGAGCAAGTGCAAATTGTGGGGACTTTATGTATGATTTGGCAAATTCCTCAGAAATGGATGAAGCTGGTCAAAAAGCATTCGACAATGTGGTGGCAAATGACAAGTCGGGGGGAGAAACAGGAAACTCCCCATAAATGTCGTTAATTTAATTGAACATTTAGTTTCTTCTTGGTGTGTGCAACTAAACTAGAAATGCTTTTACTGTAACACAAGGATGTATTACTGTAACACAAGGATGTACCTTCCTTGCTTTTGTTGTTCTCTATGCTTCTGCTTTATTTGAATGGTATATAGTATACATACTGCATACCAAATATCTAGATCTTGTTGTCTTGTGGTATGTTTGGTAATGTGTAATGGGTAGTATAATAAGGTAAAAATCTTGGGTATGCAATATGTCCTTAGTTTACTCTGAGACATATTTCCCAAGTAATTCATACCTTCAGTACTAGAATACCTACTTTTAGTCTAAATCAAAACTTGAATGATTGTCTAACAAATGACCCAAGGAAGATTCGATTATAAAGAGCTTATCGACAAATACAGAGTATCGCTATTTAGCACCAATGGTGTTAACATTGGACTAGGTGACAGCACTTTTGGCATTAAATCATATGTTCAATTAATTGTAATGAATTATAGCCCATTTAATAGAACCTATCATGTGTTGCCACTTAGACTTGTGTTAAACACCACTGGCGCCATATAGCATTATTCGTAAATCCATTTTGTTTCAAACATGGTAATAATCAACCATCCAGAATAAACTATAACAGTTGATAGATTAATTAATTGGAACAACAATAGTGCTCATATGGCAAAAATTAGTATTGTTACCTCCAATCTCCATCTCAATTCGAGTTCTCCACCTGCACCCTTCAACAAGAATAAGGAGATAATAAGCCGAAAATGGAGATAACTCAAGAGTCCATGTTCAGCAGCACTGTACTTCCACTGAGAAGAAATTGGTAATAAGAAAGATTTGTAAATGAAATTGAAGAGGCAAAAGAAAAAAGCCTAGATAGCACAAAATAAGAATGAAACAGCTAACTCAGAATTTAAATACTGCTGGTATCTCTATAGAAGTACTGAAATGGCTCTGTATCAATCTGAGATTCTCTTTTTTGGCTGCTGTAGAATTTTCTATACCCTGCAAACTAGAATTCTTCCACTGACCAAATATGATAACCTGAAGCAATTCTTCAGTCTATCTTCACTGATGAGAAAAGGTAATGGACAAAGTAGAAGATAGAAGGAAACCAAGTGTGCCATCATTAGAAAGCGTGATTGCAATGGCTATTATCAGGGTGTAGCTGATAGATGCCAAACTGATTCACATGGTTGCTGCCACATCTTTGTTAATCTAGAAGGTTCGATAGTTAGTTAGTAGGGTCAAAAATGTAATAAGTCAAGTAGGGATTGCTTATAAATGGAGAGTTGGGGGTTAGGAATTATTCATTCACGTGCATGTTGAGTCAAGGGGGAGAAACTAGGCCTCTCGAATAGCCTAGGATTTGTTACCAATTCTGTTCATTTACTCTTCCAATAAGAATTTACTTTGATTTTTCATTGTTTATCAATTCAAAAGAGCTTCCACTGGTACTGCAGGTTGGGGGTTCTATCAAAATGGTATCAGAGCAACCATTCTGGCTTGGGATACTACATTTGATGAAGAAAAGAAATTGGAAGATCGGGTTAATAATTTGGAAATAAGGATGGATGGACAGCAATCAGAGTTCGAGGCAATGAAATTTGAGATTCAAATGGGTATGTCACGATGGATGGAGAAAATTGATTTGTTGATGCAGAAATGGGATGGACTAGAGCGTGATAAGAAGGAGACATTTAATCGAACTAGAAATGCTCTGGAAACTTCAAACAAAACCAACAAAACAGGGGTGAGTACACGAGTAGCCTCCTCACCAGAATCCACCATCGTGGAAGACAGGAGTTCAATTAAAACCTTACCGTCACCAACGCCGGCGATCGCAAGCAAAGTACGGGAGCATATCCTCATCAAGGGGCTGAAACTCACTAGCACCTCTAAAATTTTCCCAAAATTGGAGGAAGTTGGTGCATAAAATGGAGGCTTGAACCACTGGGATAAACCTAGGAAGGCTGAGATACGGAGCATGTCGGGGTTTGACGTTGAGAATTTCGACAGTTGGAAAAGTAGATCGCAAAGAATTTTCAAATTGAATCAAATTTATGATTGGGAGAAATTGGAGGTCGCAGCTATTTGTTGTGAAGGAAAAGCACTGGCCTATTATCAGCGGAAGGAGAATCAACAAACAATCAACAACCACTGAAGAATGGGAATAATCTGAAGACGTCGCTATTAAAGAGGGTTCGCCCATCGCAGGAAGGGGCAGATCTGGAAATGTTTATGGCATTGAAACAAGAAACCACTAAAAGAGAGTATCAGCAGCATATTGAGATCTGGGCTGTGCCACTTCCGACGGTCCCTGAAGAGGTGATAAAAGGCAATGTCGTCAGGGGTTGAAGCCTTTTAAATGGGCTGAGGTCCATATTGTTAACTCTAAGGGACTTGACCATTTTAAGGAATTGGCCCAACGTATTGAAGTCAGGAATAAAGAAAAGAAACAAGCCCATTTCAATTATGGCCCATCTTAAAAAATTAATTCCTATAGCTCAAGTTCCCTTGACCATTTCAGTGCATTCCATGTTTCCAATGAAGTCACGTACATTCCTAGATCGACTGCCATCACAGTGCTCTGGTGGGTAACAACTAACAAGGGGGTGTCAGAATCTAAAAAGCTTACAGATGTTGAGCTCCAATGGAAAGGGAAGAAAGGAGGTGCGATCAACTACACACTCATTTCGATGAGGTAGGTTAAAAAATCGGACAATTTATGGGTAGGGTCGACAGGCTATGGAGTTGCCTCGGATACTATACTTGAGCGAGTTGCTCGATTATATAAGTTCGGTCACTTCAAAAGGCTGAAACGCCCCTTCTTCGCGGTGATCAAGACTGGAGCTCTTACAAAGGAAATTGTGTGATTGTATGATGAATTCAACAGCCTCCACCTTGAGGACAAGGTGGATTTTGAAGCGACGGGTAATGATAGATGCCAAACCGATTCACATGGTTGCTGCCACATCTTTGTTAATCCAGAAGGTTCGATAGTTAGTTAGTAGGATCAAAAATGTAATAAGTCAAGTAAGAATTGCTTATAAATGGAGAGTTGGGGGTTAGGAATTATTCATTCACGTGTATGTTGAGTCAAGGGGGAGAGACTAGGCCTCTCGAATAGCCTGGGATTTGTTACCAATTCTGTTCATTTACTCTTCCAATAAGAATTTACTTTGATTTTTCATTGTTTATCAATTCAAAAGAGCTTCCACTGGTACTGCAGGTTGGGGGTTCTATCAGTAGCCAAGATAAAGTATTGCCTACACTGGCCCACTCAAACTCTGGAGCTCAAAAACACGATAATTAATTGAGTACAAGAACACCTAAATGGAAACTGAACCTGATGCATAGAATGCTTTTCACCATCACATCCAATCCTCAACTCAGAGATGCATGTAAGTGAGGACAACAGAAACTTCAGCACAGACAATAACCAACATAATAAGGACAATAAGCAGAAACCCAAAGATGTAATAGAACCTTCCAAGCCATATGCTAGAGAGGATGAAGAAAAGTTCAATAAAGAGGGTTTCAAATGGAAGAGTTCCAGCACCAAGAATAAAAGCCATGACGGATATTTGAGTACAGGAATCTCTCTAGGGATTTGATTAGTTCAAACTGGATACAGAATAGGCTCAGCTTGGGTGCCCAAGAATCCTCCTAAGAGGGCAAGTGGCACTGAAATGCAGAACCAGAGAGACTAAAGTATAAAATATAAGGAAATGGGAATAGCTCCAGTACTCTTGAAAGGACAAAATTCAATGCTGTGAGAATGACAAATACAACTCCTGTAAAGAAGCATGTTATTGACCAAGAAACTGAACTTAGTGCTATAGATATGAGGCCATTTAATTGAACTTTTCCAACCTGAAATTTTTATTCCTCTATCCAAATTGTATATAAGAATATATACATACATAAATACTATTTAATTTTAACATAAATAGAAAACAATGCTGTTCAAAGGAAAATAGCACAAAGCAGAATCCAATCTATGTTTTATATAGAATTCAACCTAATTTAATCCCTGAAACTGATTAGATATGTTTTCTTCCAAAGAATCCAGCCTTGTCACTCCTTTGGAAATAAATACTTCGAAAATGATTTTGTAAGGACATGATCTGATCTTAATTATCTTTAGGGGAAAATTTATTAAACAGTTCTATAAATGGGAGTCTAAAATCCACAAACAAGAAACTGGCCTTCTACGAGATATCACATTGCGCAGCTACACGTGTAAGTTAATCAATATAAAAGAGTACAACCAAAAGCCGGAACAATCACAAAACAGCATGAATCAAACATTGTGTAGGCCACACGTCACATAATTACTAAGATCCAATAAATCAATGGTCCAAATCATAGTTATCAACTGCTTTTCCAATTCACTGAAATACTAAAATCTAGCAGCTGGCTTCACAAGCAAATATTTGTACACCTAAACCTAATGGTGCAGCAACATATATGAGTATTAACAAATTCACTAACACCCAAATTTAATCACATTACTCTACAATATATCAGCCTAACTATACTCATATTTCAGAAGCGTGTCCACAAATATCCAGTCAAGCAACCAATTTTTGTTTATATCAATATTCAGAAATCTAATTTGACAATCTAAACAGGGAAATGAAAATTTCAAACCGGAGACATCAGCCGTAACATAGATCCGCAATAATGAAGCAAAAATCCAAACTCTTCAACATCCAACAGAAACACATTAAATAAACAACGATAGAACAAGGGTAAAATCCTTAATTGAACACAAGATAAAGAAAAAATCACAGGTATGTAAAGAACGATAAATAAAACAAACAAAGGTACGATTTTTTCAGATTTTTTAAATCAACGTACATCTATAAATGCTTCACGTGAATTAACGTATGCGTTTATATACTCCCAGTGGTGGAACTGAAACTGGAACTGATTACATTCAGAAGTGACTAAGATTAGGCGAAAATCAGAGTTTTGTAAGATTCGTGAAATTCGTTTGCATGTGTGAAGGAAGGTTAGGGGGTGTATTGAATTGGGACGGACTGTTAAAGACTTGATTTATTCTACACGTACGTATGTCTAAGTGTACAGATAATTTGTTGACAATAAAATATTCACGTGGAATCCATTCATTTTGTGAGATGTGTACACATTTTGTGCTATTAAAATTTTGTACACTAAGAATTTTTGTAAAGACTTTTGGAGGACTTTGTGGACTTTGTAAAATTTTAAGTGATTTTTATGAATTTGGTAAAAATTGATAAAATTTTTCCTGAATTTGTGGAAACTTATATTAGAGATTTTAAAGACTTTTGAAATTTTTTTATTTTTTTAGAAGAAAATATTAAACATATATAATATAATATGTTTAACAACTTTTTATATATTCAAATCATCAGCAACTCATATAATTGAAAATGTAAAGTAATAAATTGTATTTTTCATGTCAATTTGTTTTT
>NC_036242.1:4827963-4854896 GCF_002742605.1 Olea europaea var. sylvestris | reverse complement strand
TTTTTCATTAAATTTTTTTTTAAAAAAAAAAAAAAAAAAAGAGGTTTTCGCCAAACATAAAATACTTTTTCATCTTATATTAAGTAGATTAACAAATAATAAAAATATTTAATAAAATAGTATTTTAGTAATGATCAACCATATATATATATATATAATATTTCCAACATCATTCCACATGTCCGCTGTGAATGGGTGGTTTCAAGGGATTAGAATTAGGATTCATGGAATAACCTGGGTAGGCATGGGTGAAATACAGGTCCAAATTCGGGTTAGGGTATTAAGGGCGGAGGGTGTTACATTTCAGGCCAACCGCTGAAAATTTGGAAAGAATTCATGTTTTTCTGTGGGTATATTGAATTGGTTCAGAAATCAAAAACTCTCCAGAATCATCTTCTTCGACTTTGCAATTTTGGAGATGGGTTTATTCATAAATCAAATTAAAAAAAAAAACTCATAGAGGGAGAGATAGAGATGTATAGAGCTCGTTTATTACCTAATTGAAGGGGATGGAGGAGAAAACCCTAGAAGGAAAAAGAATAGGTTGGCTTCTATGAGAAATCTCTCGATGGATGATAGATTTTCTTGTGAGAATTCTATGTATGTTTTCTACCAAAAAGTCTCTGAAAGTCTAATAAATTATAAATTCTCCGAAGGTCTTTCTCAATTGAATACCATGAAATTTGTAGAGACTCCTAAAAAGTTTTGATTGAATGTCTCGAAACTTATAGAGACTTTTTAAAGAGAGTCTTTAAAAGTCTCAATTGAATACACCAAAACTTTTTAAATATTCCAAAGTCTTTAAAAGTCTTAATTAAATATACCCCCCTCCCTTAGATTTTTAGATCTCAATCTCGGGGAGAGGGACTCACGAGGCAACCAGGGAGAATAATGTAAATTATAAGTAAATAAGTATATTTTTATAAAAATAAAAAATAAAAAAAATAAAAATAAAAATAAAATAGCTCATTCAATTAAAGATAGATAAGAAAGGTTGGCTGAAGAGCTAAAATCGATCAACATTTACAAAAGTGCTAAAATATGTAACAGAAGAAGTTAAAATTGATCGATCATTAAAAAGGTGTAATATATGACGGGTGTCGGTCCCATATTCTCAACGGGATTTAGTTTCACAACTCTACGATACTAAGTAAATGAATATCCAAAACAAGAGACGGATTAGACATTGATCTCCAAGATTGTTGACATGAATCTTTTCTACTTCGGTGAGATTCAATCACCAATTGCTAGCTATGAATAGTTCTTCGGCAACTTCATTACCTCTTCATTAAGGACTTAAAAAAAGTATATTTGTCCAAGATAGTAGACATCTATATTACGAAACTAAATCAATATCAAACAATAAAATGAATAATATTTGTTATTTTTCCTTTTTTAATAATGTCGAGTAAAATTTTCTACTTTATAAAATATGTCAAAATGGTAAATGTTGTAATATTTGCTACTTCGTGCTGGACTTACATTACAAGTCAATGTTGGACATGGGCTGATACTTCACTATTAATTGGACTCCAGCAATTGTTGATGGGTTGGATGTTCATTTGGGCCTCAAGTTATCCCGGCGGTTTTTTAAGGACCCAAGATAAAAATGTGTTTTGGTTAACACAATTATGACTTCTTGTTGCTGATTAAATTTTGGACCGTTCATCTGACTTACCATCAGCCGTTGGATCAGTGTGATTTTGATGAAATATATATATCTGCCTCTCTCTCTCTCTCTCTCTCCACGAAGCTTGAGTTGTCATTTTCTCTTGAAACTTCTAGGGTTCTTCCTTTTAAGGGTTTTCCTTTGTTCTGTATTCTTTATGTTCTTTTCTCTGAAAATCTCTGTGTGAAGATTAAAAGATTGTAGTTGTAGGCAATCTTTGAGAGAATAGATTGTGAGTTCTTTTCAGACATTTGTACTGTTCTTGAGAGATTTCTTAGTGGAATCGAGCAATATCTACGTGTAGATGCTCAACGGGTGAGTAGGCTTTTAAGCTGAAAATCTGAGCCTTCGTGGCGAAAAATCTTCTGTGTTCGTCTTTATTTTTCAGCTTTTTTTTTTAAATCATTCAATATTCAATTCTGAGACCAACAAGTGGTATCAAAGCATTGGAAAATCGTTCGATTAAGTTTTTTCTTTCTTCGAAAACTGTTCTTGTTGAAACCCTAAGTGTTTTTTGGTATTTTAACTTTTTCTCTCAACGCTTCTCAACTGCGATTTAGTAAAATAATTATTTGATTCAATTTTTGATTGAATCTTCAAACACTAAAAGTTCTCTCTGACAGATCTTGAAAAATTTTGAAGCAAAAACCCTAATTTCTGTGGATCTGGAAAACTTGGTGTTCTTTGAGTCTACAAACTGTTTTTGACTCGTAACTCGCCACTGAGTTGGTGTGGTGGTTTGACTCGTCCTGAGTGTTGGTGAGTCGAGTTGACTCATTTCGAGTTTGTTGGTGCTGAGTGCTAAGTTCTGCTGAGTCATTGTGACTCGTGGCTTATTTGGTCACATTTCTCAAATTTTCATACTGCTTCTGAATATCCTAATGTAATCTTTTACTGAAACCATATGGGTGTTCAGTTCTGGTATAATCATTTCATACTTATAACTTGTGCATAGTAAGATATACTGTTTCTTGTGAAGGTTTGACGTGGTTATTAAGGTAATTGATCTACCACGGCTTAAATTTGTCCAAGATCTCCTACGAGGATCTAGAAATCTGAGGGAGTTGTGGATTCACGGGTCATCAGCCCTTAAACCTGTTAAATTGGACAATTGATATTTTTGTATTCCTGCTTTAATTGATTACTTTGCTATTACATAGTATTCTTGAATCATTTGAATTGTATAACTGGATCTTGTAACGTGCGTGATCTTTCATTATAAAAAAGTAGTTCTTGATCTGTTATACTTAGTGTATTGCATAATCTTGTTTTTTGTGAATTTATCTGTTAATCATGACTACTACACATAAGTTTGAAGTAGAAGTTTGGAAGGGGACTGGGGATTTTAATCTTTGGCATCAAAAGATGAGGGCTCTGCTGTTACAGCAGAGGTGTGCTGGTGCCTTAACTGAGACATGGGGTACTGAAATTAGTGCCTAAATGAGACGAGAACTGGATGAAATTGCTTGGAGCACAATCTTTGCATTATCTGTCAGATAATGTAATCAGAACAGTAGGAGAAACCACTACTACTGCAGCACTATGGACCAAATTAGAATCCCTATACTTAACTAAGACAATGCCAAATAAGTGCTGCCTTTTGAGGCAATTTTACAATTTTAGATTTGACACCTCTTCCACTTTAGAAGAAAATATTGATAAATTCACAAAATTGATTCAAGATCTAAGTAACTGTGATAAAGAGCTATCAGATGATCAACAAGTTGTTGCCTTGTTAAATGCCTTGAGTGATAAATATAGGAAGATCAAAAATGCCCGAGAATATGGGAGGGATGCTCTCACTGTTGACATTATTCTCTCAACTTTAAGAAATAGAGAGCTTGAACTGAAAATTGAAATAAAACATTCTAAATTTGTGGAAGGTCTAAATATCAAAGAAAAACTCATCCCTACCAAGAAAAAAAATCAGTGTAACTTCAATTCCCAAAAAGGGGGGGAGACCCCAACTTCCCAAATTTAGACATCAAAATAAGAATGAATCGAAAACTAAAAATCGATCCAGGAAGTGCTACTACTGTAGCAAAACTGGTCACCTTATAAAAGACTATTTTAAAAGGACGTATGATATGAAAGGTCTACCAAATCCTGATGGCTTTGCAACTATTGTCTACAACAATGATTCTGAAGTATAAGGAGTTGTTCTTGTGACTTCAACAAATAGAAACCCCAAGGAGTGGGTTCTTGATTCAGGATGTTCCTTTCATATGTGTCCTGTGAAGGAGTGATTTACTGAATTTGATGAGCTAAATGGTGGTCAAGTCCAGATGGGAAATGATATGACCTGTAAAATTGAGGGAATTGGTAGAGTTAGTCTCTTACTTGAAAATAGACATGTTCTTGAGCTTCCTTTGACCAAATATGTCCCTGAACTCCAAAGGAATCTTATCTCCTTAGGAGAATTGGATAATAAATATGAAATAAAGATCCATAAAGGATTCACTAAACTAAGTCTAGATTCAATAGAGATAATTTCTTCCTCAAAAGTGAATGGGATCTATACACTCCATGCTGAACCATTAGTTGGAAAACTGTCTGTTGTTACTAATTCTCAAAATGATAAGACTATGATATGGCATAAAAGATTGGGTCATGCTAGGGAAAAGGGATTGATTATTCTCAACAAGCTTGGATGCTTTGGTAAGATAATATTAAGAATTTAAAATTTTGTGAAAACTGTGTCACTGGAAAACAAAATAAACTACCATTTAAAATTGGTATTCATAAATCCACATCTACATTTGACTACCTGCATGCTGATCTATGGGGCAGTTAGTACTTTAAGTGGATTCAGATTTTACCAATTGATTGTGGATGATTATTCATGAAAAATCTGGACATTCCTTCTAAAAACCAAATCTGACACTTTTTCAAAATTTTAAGCAATGGAAGTTGATGATTGAGAATTAGACAAATAAAAGGATAAAAGTTCTTAGAACAAATAATGGACTTGAATTCTGTAATATCGAATTTGATCTCTTTTGTAAAGAATCTGGTATTTTAAGACATAGAACCACTACCTATACCTCTCAGCAAAATGATGTTGCTGAGAGGATGAATCGAATCTTGCTTGAAAAAGTTAGATGCATGCTGTTGAGCTCTGGCCTTCCTAAGGTTTTTTGGGATGAAGCCGTGAAGATTGCAACCTATCTGATAAATAGGATTCCATCAAGTACCATTGACTTTAAAATCCCTGAAGCATTGTGGTCAAGTGAATATCTAGACTACTCTAAACTTAAAGTGTTTGGCTGTGCTGCCCATTCTCGCCAAAATGAAGGGAAATTAGAACCCAGATCCTTAAAATGTACTTTGTTAGGTTATGGTGAAGAATCTAAAGGGTATAGACTTTGGGTAAGGGAACAACATGGATTCAAAGTCATAATAAGTAGAAATGTTATCTTCAATGAAGATGTGTTCCCTTGTAATGATTCTAAAAATTAGAATCAATCTGAATCTGTCATTTTAAAAGAAACCCTTCTTGAAAGAAATCACTCTGATGAGCCCAATGATATTCTTGAGGTGGAGTCCTCACAATCTGAACTAGATCAACCTCTATCTGAATTTGAAAATGAGAACCAAACCCTTATCCCTTCAGATTATCAACTAACCAGAGATAGGGCCAGAAGAAATAGGATTCCTTCCACTAGAATTAATACTGATGAGCCCAATGATATTCTTGAAAGAAATCACTCTGATGAGCCCAATGATATTCTTGAGGTGGAGTCCTCACAATCTGAACTAGATCAACCTCTATCTGAATTTGAAAATGAGAACCAAACCCTTATCCCTTCAGATTATCAACTAACCAGAGATAGGGCCAGAAGAAATAGGATTCCTTCCACTAGAATTAATACTGATGAGTTTCTTACATTCTATTCTGAAATGGAATCTATTAATTCTGAACCAACAACCTTTGAAGAAGCTGTTAATTGTAGAGAATCCAAGTTATGGATGGAGGTTATGAAAGAAGAAATGAACTCTTTAAGCAAAAATAAAACCTGGATTTTGGTTAATAAACCTAAAGATCAAAGGATTGTTGATTGTAAGTGGATTTATAAAATAAAAGAAGGAGATCCTACAATTGGGGGAAAGAGATACAAGGCTAGATTAGTAGCAAAAGGGTTTACACAGAGAGAAGGAATAGATTATAATGAAATCTTTTCACCTGTTGCAAAATATACTTCTATTAGAATATTGCTTGCCTTGTCTACTCATTTTAATTGGGAATTAGATCAATTTGATGTCAAAACTACCTTCCTAAATAGAGATCTTGATGAAACAATTTATATGAATCAACCAAAAGGTTTTGAACAGAATACCAAACCTGAAAAAGCTTACCTTTTGAAAAAATCACTTTATGGTCTAAAACAAGCACCTAGGCAATGGTATAAGAAATTTAACTCATATGTTCAAAATTTGGGTTTCTTTAAAAGCAATTTTGACTCATGTTTGTATTTTAAAGGCTCTGGTGGGCCTAATTCTATCTATTTGCTTTTATATTTTGATGATATACTTCTCGCTTCTCACAATAAATCTGAAGTTGATTTAGTTAAATCAAAACTTATGGAAGAATTTGAAATGAATGACTTAGGTCAAGCAAAAAGAATCTTAGGAATGGAGATAACAAAAGACAAAAATAATTGTGTGCTCTATATTAATAAAACTGCCTATGTGAAAAAGATTCTTGAAAAATTTTCTATGTCTGAATGTAAACCTGTATCCTTACCTATTGCAAACCACTTTAAGTTGTCAAATGAACAATCCCCCAAAACTGATGAAGAATTTGATAGGATGAAGAAAGTACCTTATGCTAATGTTGTAGGTTCAATTATGTATCTCATGATATGTACCAGACCTGATTTGGCACATGGAATCAGTATATTGAGTAGATATATGGCCAATCCTGATGAAATTCATTGGCTTGCTATAAAATGGATGTTTAGATATTTAAAGGGATCAATTGACTTAGGTCTAAAATTTGGACATTCTAATGAAGGGGTAATCTTAAAGGGCTATTGTGATTCTGATTTTGCAAGTGATCTTGATAAAAGGAGATCTACTTCTTCTTATATTTTTACTTTGTGTAATGATTGTGTAAGTTGGAAATCCCAATTACAGAAACTTGTTGCTTTGTCATCAACAGAGGCTGAATATATAACAGCCTGTGATGCTGTGAAAGAAGGATTGTGGTTGAAGGATCTACTAACTAAAATTGGTTTTAAAAATGAATCTGTTAATGTGTTTATAGATAATCAAAGTGCTATACACTTGAGTAAAAATCCTGTGTATCATGATAGAACAAAACATGCTGATATTAAATTTCATTTTGTGAGAGATATGGTTGAATCATGAATAATAAAATTGATTAAGATTCTTATTGATTATAATTCATTTGATGTTGGCACAAAAATCTTACCTTTAAACAAGTTTAGGAATTGCCTAATAATTCTGAATATTGTTTAAAGACAGTGGAAAATATGATCATTATCTCTCCTAATTGTTTTCTAATTTTTTTTATTTTGGAGGTATTTTAGAGCAAATGAAACATGTTAGTTGTGTATGATTCCACTAGAATGATTAAATGAATAGTTCAGCAAGGTGGAGATTGTTGGACATGGGCTGATGCTTCACTATTAATTGGACTCCAACAATTGTTGATGGGCTGGACATTCATTTGGGCCTCAAGTTAACCCAGTTTTTCAGGACCCAAGATAAAAAAGTGTTTTGGTTAACACGATTATGACTTCTTGTTGCCGATTAAATTTTGGACCGTTCATCTGACTTAGCCTCAGCCGTTGGATCAATGTGATTTTGATGAAATATATATATCTGCCTCTCTCTCTCTCTCTCTCTCTCTCTCCACGACGCTTGAGTTGTCATTTTCTCTTGAAACTTCTAGGGTTCTTCCTTTTGAGGGTTTTCCTTCGTTCTGTATTCTTTGTGTTCTTTTCTCTGAAAATCTCTGTGTGAAGATTAAAAGATTGTAGTTGTAGGCAATCTTTGAGAGAATAGATTGTGAGTTCACTATTGTTATATTTTGAAAGAGAGGCGAAAGAAAATTTGAAGGGACTTGAGTTCTCTTCAGACATTTGTACTGTTCTCGAGAGATTTCTTAGTGGAATCGAGCAATATTTATTTGTAGATGCTCAACGGGTGAGTAGGCTTTTAAGCTGAACATCCGGGCCTTCGTGGTGAAAAATCTTTTGTGTTCATCTTTATTTTTCAGCTATTTTGTTTTAAATCATTCAATATTCGATTCTGAGGCCAACAATCAAATTGTACTTTGGGTGATGGAAGAGTTGGGGTTTTTCGAATATACAAGGAAGAGACATTTTAAGGCGTATAGCGAGTTGGAATTAGAGGAAGATAACAATCAAGGTTGAGCAATGCATATTCTCCCTTGAGCGGATGCTTAGTGCAACTTGCGTTGAAATTCAAAAATTTTAATTTCTAGACATGAATCAACACCTCTTTTAATGGGGAAACACATTCTTTCGTGAATAGTTGGAATTGCATCTATAAAAGATGTATTTTATGGAAGATGAACACAACAATAATATATTCATTGAGATTATTAATCTTCCAAAGAGTTCAAACCCTAAAACCTAGTTCTCTATGTTCTTTGCCCCCCCCCCCCCCCCCCCCCCCCCCTTTTTTTTGGCTCTAATGAGAATCTATCAACCGTTGCTCGGCACAACTTATTAAAGCTTGATTAATCTCGGGATCGAGGCTATTTGTTGGCGATATGCCCCATTGCCCGAAGCAATCTCAAAGGCGAGAGGAGGCAAATATAGCTTCATGACAACTTTTTCTCAATGTGTTCAAGCTATTTGCGTTAGATCTAATTTCATCCTCTGTTTGAAGGTTCTTGGTTCAATCTCATTTTTCTACATTCTTTGTAAATTAAAACAGATTCCATTTAATTTTTGTTGGTGCCGTCTTTCCTTCCCTTCCAAGTAGTCTAATCTCGGAGCTCCTTTGTAATTATCTACAACAAGAACACATTTTGAGAGCCTTTATTGGGAATTTCCCATTGTCTCCATAAATGTGTGTGATGATGTTGTAGATTATTTTATCAAAGCACATTGGAGATCGAACTAGTAAGAGGCAGACAAACGACATCAATAATATTCTTAAAGCACGTACAATACGAAGCATCATTAAAGTACTAACAAAGTTTCCAAGTCATGAACATATCTCGTGTTTGTAGATTACATACATGGGAGATGCTGAACTATCTGCACACATATGTTACAATCTGAGAGAGAGACAACATACGACGACAATTTAGTGGAATTTGAGGCTGGTTAAGACATTGTTGTTCACAGGATCAGCCAAATGGTCCAGCAGGTTTTGGTAGGGACCAACCCCAGTCACCAAAGCTTGTACAAAGTAACCCAGGATTGCCAACATAGCCAATCTTCCATTCTTCACTTCCTTCACCTTCAACTCCTTCATGGATTTCTCGTCTTTACCGAACCCCAACGGGTTGAAAAGGGGGCCACCTGGGTATGCAGGGTCACCTGACCCTCCCAACCATTTCTCCAAACCCAAAAAGTATTGCTTGCCCATGGACCCTGGATTGGCCCAGTCCTGGAATCTCCGGTGCTCTGCGAATCCCACAAGTGCCAATTCGAAAACGAATAGGGTATAGGAATCGGCCCAGTAGTTGTATGTTCCAGCTGGAGGAATAACTCCGGTCTTGAACCATGGGAGGGCTGTTTCTGCTGGAATTAGGCCAGCCTTTCCAAGAATTTCGGGTGCAATTGCTCCTATTGCACCCACCATCGCGCAACGCCCATTGAAAATTTCTCCATAGGCTAGCCATTTGGGCTCAATGAATCCTCCAGTACCTTCAGGATCCGAGAGTCCCAATGGATCGAATCCATAGTCACCAGGGAGGCTGAAAAAGTTCAAAATACAGAGACTTAAGACTGATTTTCATCTTTTTGACTCCACTATTTGTCGTTAGATCATAATTTGATATTCAGTTTTGGTGAAAAATAGTATTATCAAGAGCACACGAGTTTACCTGCCATCCAGGTAGGAAAGACTCTGCTTGGAAGCAAACCAGAGAGGCCTGTCTGCTCCTTGCTGACAAAATAATCAATGGCAATAAGTAAAATTGAGCTTATAAGCATATGTGCAGTACAGTGAAAACGTGAAAGAGTCAAAGTGGATGCAACTCTCTTATGATGGATGAATCACTGTAGAATTGTGGGCGCACTTGTTTTCGATCTCTATTTTGTTTATTATTTGCTCTCGTAAATAGCTAGAGATTAGAGTTTAGTCCATAACAGACTAACCTTGACGGGAGGAGTAGAAGCAGCCTTCACGACGAAGGAAACCTTCCTCGCAGATTGGACTGGCCTTCCTCCAAGAATCTGTCTGGCGACCTCAGCAGACGAGCTGATGGATGATGAAGAGAGCAGTGCTTGAGTTGCCATTTTCGTCGTGCGTATTACACCGGTTACGGTTACAGTTTGCTTCAATATGTACAAGGCATGAAGCTAATAAGGGCCAGCAGAAGCCACACGAGATTTTTGTGGGTCAAGTTGGGAGTATTGTAATTGTGGCTGACATAAAAGGGCTATAGTAAATGATAAAGTTAGGATCTTGTTCTCTAATGGAAATGGCACAAGTGGAAGGTTTACTTGGATAAGAGATTTCATTGGCTTGTGAGAAACAAATATCTGACACTCTGCCATTTGAATCTCTAAATTTTAGCAACCACATAAATGCACGTGGATTGTTTATAATTTTATTTTTTTACCGTTGTCTTTTATCTGTCATCAAAACCCGAAATTTGTGTATGTTTCAGGTATACTACTCGATTAACCTCCCTATAATCTGGTAATAGAAATTCCTACATGCTTAACAGAAAGATGACAGGAATTCTTGTAGTTAGCGTACTATGTGGAATACTATCCATTTATTGTGTATCGAATCAATCTAATATCTATAACCCTAATATTCATACCATACTTGAAGGATTTTGGTCATAAGATAGGAGCGACATGCATTTTATCATTTCATTTTTATTTTATTTCAGAATGTGAAGCGGCAAATAGACATAACTTTCTTATTTACATTTAGAGTGAAACTACTCATCACTATATGAGCTCTACGTGTTTTTGATGTGGCCCGAGAGCCGCTCTCAAGTTTTTGGCTTAAATTCGAAAATAAAATAAAAAATTAACGAGCCACGAGTAGCTCGCAAGTCAGGTCTCCCCATAGGCAAGCAAGAGCCGGCTCGTATGGTGGGCCAATTCGAGCTCGGCGGTAGCCTAGTTGAGCGGATCAGCTCGACCCATTTAACACTCCTACCATATATGAAGGATTTTAAGGGAGGTTGTTTTGTCATAAAAGAGAGTGCGATGCATTTATCACTTTTTTTTCATTATTGTTAAGAATAAGTGGCAGCAAATAGACATAAGTTTCTTATTTACGCTAAGGGTGAATCAACACACATCAATGTTTTGAGCTTCGCGAGTTTCTGATTTCATTTCGATTATTATTGTTCTCATAATTGTGATTAGGGCTTACTTCTGAACATATTTCGATATTGCCTGTATACTTTTGATTGTTTCCTACTAGGTTTGCATATAAAGAGAGAATGAATTCATAAATAATGGGAAGCTGATGGCACCCTTAGTCATAGAACTTGCAGTAGAGTAGCGAGAACATTGTTGATGACAAATTATCAATGAACTATGTCCAGTAAAACTTGAGTTTGGCTCCAAGTTAACCTTTTTCTCTTAAGAAATCTAGTTCACCAGTCGGTTGCCAATTAGCACATAATTATACTAAGCACATTCATTAGCAAAGAAGAGATAAGAAAAATTAATCACATAATTGTAAATGAAGGTTAGGATTATTCATCTTTAAGCTCAATGGACTCCAATAATTTGGTTTAGAGATCAAAAATATTTGCAAATAGTGCTCAGAAGTTTTCAGGGCTATCATCCAACTGCTTTTCATCTTCTATATCTACCTCCAAGATTTCCTGAAATAATCAATGCATTCCAGGTTATAGCAATTTCAAGGAAATCATAGTCTGTAAAGAAATTGCAAGTACATATGTAAAATGGTTCAAAACTTGGTGCGTCCTTAAACTTATAGACATGCTCGCTCTATTTGTGAGTCCAAGCTAACGGAGAGGTTGATTTGGCTCATGGTATGCTTATGGTGGCGTAACCATTATGCCGTACATGGTTTTTTTAGGACAATCATCATCCATGATCACACCTCATAACCATATTGTCAGCTAAATTCTATGAACTGAATTGATTTCAGTGAGTAATGGGGTAAACATTATGAAGTTTATGCATCATTTGCAAGCATGCCTATAAGTTTTAGGACGACCCCGGTTTTTAACTAGTGGAAAATTAGCCGAAAGGGATAGATTGACTGACAGGGATCCTCTGCTTCAGGTAATTGCCAAGCCTGGCTAACACAGTTGAACGTTTATGCCAAAATTTGCCCCCAAGTCTGATCTTCACATAGGGTCCATCCAGATCAGCAAGTTCTGCTTTTCCTATATAACATTAAATTACTTTCATATTATTTGTTAAGTTTCCATTTAAACTGAAATGTTGAATCATCTGTTTTATCTTGAGAAATCACCTGTTATGCCCACTGAAGTATCAAAGAGTTGTGCTAACTGCAAAGCAAAATATATTCTATGACTATTGTAAAGCATTTCAAAGTGAACATCTACACAAATGTGGCAAAAGAAAGACTTGCCTCAACTCGAGCATCGTCTAAGACCTGCTTAATGTTATCCTCTGTCAAATCAAGAGGTGATATCGAGGCTGAAATTGCTCGGTGGTGCTGAGTGGCTGGAACTGCTGGAAATGATCTCCGCCTGTGATATGTCGGTCGCCCTGGCGGCATTCTCAACTTTGTTGCTGCATTTTTTTGCTTCACAGCCACAAAGTTAGATAAGGAATTGCAGGTAGGAGTATAAAGTGCTGGTATTGGTAGCCCGTGATGGTGGTTGTGGTGGTGCTTAGGAGGACGGAGAAGCTTTAATGGCATATTTTCTTTACTTTTAGTGAAGTATCAGTAAAGAACTGTTTTTGTTATCCTCTTCTCAAGGGAATGTGTGGTGTCCTGGCAAAGTGCATGTTTTATGCTTAGCTTAAAAATTTACTTTCTAGTACACAAGTAGGTTTTAGAATAAATAACTTTCTTCATTTATTGAAGTTAGAATTACCTATTTGAAAGTAATTTTTGACTTCTTTTGTCAATTTTTAAAAAAAAAAAAAAAAAAAAAAAAAAAAAAGATCGGAGAAGCCTATCAATAGGACTACTTTGCAGTCTATAGCTTAGTAGCAATTGAGTTTTGACAATTTGAAAAGTGCAACGATTTTAGCCACATGGCATGTTCAGTTGTAAGACTCATTTGAGTGAATATGTAAATATTATTTCACGTGCATTCTTACAATTAGATTATAGTCAATTTTGATGATGAGCCTAATATTAAGCTGACTCTCATTATCGATACACGTTCCCGGTCCACTAAGGTGATTTCGAGAATAGGTCATGCCGTGACATATTTATAAACAAAAGATTGCTTTGAAAATAAGTTAAATAAAATATCTCACACCCACCCTTGTGTCTTCAAAAATCACATAAACCTCTCTAACATTTTTTCTTAGTGAATTTCACCGTTTCACACAAAAACAAAAATAAATTTGTATTTCTTATTTTACCCTTCTATTTACGTATTACCTTTAAAATTATTATTAAAACATATTTAAACCTTCCTTCTTTCTCCTTTTCTCATTTCTTAAAAGAAACGTTGTTACAAGTTAATCAAAGTGGTTCATTTGCAATATACATGGTTGAAAAGATGGCATGGCTCATGAGAAGTATATAAAATCCATAGTTCTTTGAGTCATTGCATTAATCTTTTTCTTCTAGGTAGTAACTTCTGTGCTCCGTTCAAATACAATATTGTGGAATAAACTCTTAGGCAAGAGCCATTTTATTCAACATTTACACTACCAGATGGAACAGTCATCAGTTCATACTTTTAGCACTCAATTTTTCAACTTCATGCTCTCTGTGAACAATGACAACAAAATGAAGTCCAGACGTAACAAAAATATTAACTGGCTTTGGACTCGACATCTTGCAAGCCACAAAACATGTTAGCAGGGACAGCTACATCGATCATCTTAGGATACGACAAGTTCAAATCTGTTAAGAAAATAAAAAACATCGTAAGAACATATTATGGTGGAAGTGGCATAACAAACAATTTCAGCGTTGAGCAATTTAACGGTCATCACTACTTACTTGCCATGATATTTTTAAATGCTTCCTGCAAAACACGTTTCATGAAAAATTAATTAGAAACAGAGATTTAAGAATATGAAGTTGCTTTTTGGCAGAAAAATGGAATCAATATTATCAGAACTAATTTCCAGTGTCTCTATCACCTTGTCTTTTGTCAGGCGGGGATTATACAGCATCTCCTCTCCCACTGTACTGACCTGATAGGAAATTGACGTGCATAAGCAAAGAGAGCTAGGTTTAATCGCGTAATCTATGTATTTACAAAAACTGTAAAATTTAGAGTACTTACAGAGAATCCCTTGTAATCATGAGCAGGATACACAAATGTGTCTTTAGGCAAAGTAAAGATCTGTTTTCGGAAAAAAAATTGAGAGGGTTACTTAGCAGGCAAAAATTTGGGTACTGTTGAAACTCCAAAATTTTCTTAATTGCACTCAATTTATTATTAGTCTCCTTGCCTGTGAATGAACAGACTTGTATAGCTGCTCAGAACTTCCACCCTGTATTAAAATTCAGAGTTAATGATAGCTAATGAGAAACTACTACATGAAGCATAAAATGCAAGACTCGGATCAAGTCAAGGAAAGAAAACTACTAGATGTGATTACAGTATTTTTTGCAACTTCAAATTTTCAACAAACGAAGTTCATATATATCCATTCATTTGGCTTGAACGAAAATTCACAGAGAAAGATACCTCTGACATGGGTGAGACACTAACTAGTGATTGATTTACAATTTGTTGCTTCATACACCTACTTTTTGAACCATTTTGGCAACAGCTGCATCAATCCAGTTAGACGACTCAAGGTTTATATATAATATGAATCATCAGTGTTCACTAATTTACCATTTTCCTTGTCTTTCTGATCATTTATTTTTCCTTGTCCTTCTGATCATTTAACTTCATATGTTTCTAATACCCAAGAACTAAAATATTCTAGTCAGTGCCTAGTTGCTATATACATGCCCATGCCAATATGCCTCAGAAAATAAATTATAGTACTAATACAAGCTGATTTTATAATACAAACTTTTTGATGTTCCATGAAGCGGTAAAGCAAGAATTGCCAATGTATACAGAATAATCTCATTTATTTTATTCTGAAAAATTGGTCTTCGATTGTGCCCTCCTTTCACTCTGATTAACCCACTTTTGCATAAAAGAAAATTGCTTAGGATCGAGAGAGAAGGTGGAGAAAGGAGGTCAGATTCAAAATCACTTGAGTTTAAGGTTAGAAAAGTAACATAAAAATGACATTTGCAACATAATGCCTCTCATTAAGGAATTATACCTGAAAATCTGTTCTGCCACATCCGCGTATCAGCAAAGCATCCCCAGTGAAAGCCATTCTTGGTTGAGGCTGATTATGTCCATCGCCAGTAACATAGGTAACGCAACCTAGGGTGTGACCAGGGGTAGAACGAACCTATGATGGTTAAAACCAGTCAAATAGTCAATAGTTGAGGATACAGATTACATCATCAGGCCACTGAGGGACCCATAAGATCAGGAAATGACAGCATGCACATGCCAATGCAGAGCTACATTGTATAGAAATAGATTGATGTACGTTTCATTTTAAATAGATAGATCGTTTACCCTAAGTCAATACCATTCTTGTAATTGTCAGTTAATTTTTTGCAAGGGCTTCTGTAAACTACACAATACAATCAAAGAAGATCCTTAAAATAGGTCTATTGACAAAAAGTTGACACTGAATCCATAGTTTTCAAGTTCACCTTGAGAATCTAGTGTTGAACCTCGTCTATGGGCATCTAGTCGGCTTTGTTGTCATCTTGCTTGCAAAAGTGAAGAAAGAGAAAAAGACAAAGGTGGAGTTTTTTTTTTCGTTGAAGTGGTATAAGATACCATATATTCCAGTCAAAATTGGCACCATGGCCATCAAGGCAGTATGTAGGGAGGTTAGAGGGTAATTCCTTGACTTTGGGGGAAGGCTTCGATGTCTCTCCATTATGGTGAGGTGAGGCTGAGTGATGTGGAACGAGCTGACAATTGCGTGTTGGCCATATGTAGGGACAATGCAGAACATTTACCAGAATGTTCTACATACTTAATCAGAAAAGTTGATAATTATCCACTGATTTTAATTGGAATTGAGATATGTTTGTTCTTTTATACTTCGATCCTCATAGAAATAGTAGCATTAATATAAGGCTCAAATCCTTCCAACGCAGATGTAGTATTAGTTTCTGAAATACATATTATCTATGTCATTTATTTGGACTATAAATGGAATCCATGTGAGAATGTTTACATATACATTCAGAAGCTTGTATACCTCCAGGAAGAGATCACCGAAACAAATTTTGTCACCAGGTTCAACAAAAAGATCAGCTTTTGCATTACTTGCTTTGGAAATAATAGATTTTACTCCGGGTGCTTTACTCTGCAGGACATAGCCATATTAAACAAGAAAGAGTTAAAATGCTGGTGGAGAAAGTAAAACTAATAATGAAAAAAATTAACAAAAAATTAACAAAATGCATTACAATAATAGGCACCAGTATGCAAAAACATCCTCCCCTCCAAAAGTAAAGGAAAAAAACTTCAAGAAGTGAATTGATTCATTTTGTGCAAGGAACATAGGGTCAAGACATACCTTAATCAAACCAGTGCCAGTGACATGATCAGCATGTACATGAGTATTTATTGCATATAGAAGCTTCAAACCCAATTCTTTCACAAGAGAAAGATCCCTATCCACTGTCTTATCAACTGGATCAACCAACTGTACGCAGAATAAACTGTATCATTATACTCTCAAGTCAAGAGCTAAAGAAAATATTAAGCAGGTGATTAAAAGGTGTATCAAACCAGATTAGCTCTTGTTCACTTTTTATGCACAAGCACTATGCAAAAATAAAATAACTGTAACCGAAAAAGGACATCCATTCACATTTGATATTTCAACTACCTAAGACTTTCTTTCTTGTTTTTGAACTTCATTATTTTTTAGATTAGAAATCTACACGAAATCGTCCAGATTTTTCTCCATGGAACTCCTCTTCTTCTTTTGTTTTATTTACCTACTTAAACTTTGATAAATATATTTTCAATTACATTTTAACGTAATAACTACGAGAAAGCAAAAGAACCAAAAAGAGGAAAATTGCACTATTCAATTTTGCTTCATCTGTCACTGTCCAAGTGAAACAAGCTTAAACGAGAAAGAATAAATTTAATCAAAAGTTTTTAAAATTTAGAAACAAATTTGAATGTGAAAAAAGAACAAAACTTTTCAATCACAAGCTAACACAAATTAGAATACAATTAAGCCCAATTTTGAAGAACCTTCTTACTTATACCCAATAAACAAAGAGCGAGTAAAACAATTCAATTCCTAAGAAAAATAATTTAACAAATACATTTCGTAATTACATGTATAATAAATATAAATTAACAAATAAACTGACCAGGGCTGGTTTGTCAGGATGAGAAGTATCAGCAAGAAGGTAAGTGTAAGTAGAAGAATCTTTCTCAAAGAGCTGGCGGAAAAGCAATTTTGACGAGGAAGCAGACGACGTCGTATAAGACGATGATCCCATTTGCGATCGGAACTTGGTAATTCTAATTACAGGAGCAGAAATTTTATGGAATTTAGGAGAAAAGGCAGTAGAGAAATGCAAGAATTGGAATTTCAGAAGCATTTCTTAGTTTTGACGATGAATTTAATATGGTATGGCGAACATATCAACACCTATGTGTCAACTGGTTTTGAGATTATTTTAAGGGAAAATTATAATTGATTTATGAGGGAGGATATGACATCTGCCCAAGAATAGAATCTAATTTATTACCAATTGGTTGCTTGATTATCTGGTACGATGCCATAGGTTGATTGGTCGGTTACTAGACAAATTGACAAGTGATTGGTCAATGCGAGCTGAATCTGTGCTCTCTCTAGGGTCTCGTTCAAGAATCTTTCAATCAACATACGACGATTTGCTTTTTGAGTAATTCAAGTCATGATACTTCTGATATCTAAAGTAAAACATAAGCAGAGCCAATAATGATGTGTGTACATATGGATTGACACTTCATACAGTATGACAGTGGAACAGAGTCAATTGAGGCGAGAGACTAGACGAAGGGACAGATACGACTAGAAATGACAAAGGGAATAGTAGCAGATAGGGTGCCCTAGGCGATCTTCTCTAGATTGCTTGGAACCCAAAGAACTTAACCAAATGCTTTCCTTAACTTTTATAGGAACATCTTTAGAGACCGACACTTAGCATGCAGTCGCTAACAAGTTCTCTATTTTATCTCACACTCCATGGAATGAATTCTTTTCAATAAATTTAAAATTCACTAACCTGTATGTACTGAAGAATTCTCCATTTTAGGACAATAATTGAGATGAAACTACGTAACCTGAAAATTGTTTGAGAGGGATTTTGAAAAATTAATTTTTTGATCGATGAGAGAAGAAATCAATTATGACGGCTGAAATAGTAAAATAACGATGAAAAAAATCAATTTTTTGGAGGAAAAAATCACTCCCCAGGCCCCCAATAGTATTCAACATTGCTAGTGGAAAGATTTTCTCGGTGAATAAAGCATTTTGGGCACTCTTACAAGTTTTAAGGACGTCGTTTTCGAAGTGCTTGTTACAATTGGTATCGCAACATTGCAGATAATGTGACCTAAGATGTTGCTTCTAGTAGAAGAACTGCACATAATTTCTCAATCTCAATCTTAATCATTAAAATTGTAACACTTTTTCTTATAACCAAATCAGAATAGCCAAGATTCAGCAGACATTGATCCTATGCATCTTTTTCAATCTCAAACAATGCACACAATATATACTGTGGTTTGTGATATTGATCATGACTATACAATAATTTACTTTTCCTCTTATATATCGACACAAATGATCTGTTCACCCAAATTTTGACTGTATAATGATCATCGTTGCTTCTTCTTCCTCTTTCCAGCAAGAATTGGTTGAATTTGCAAGCTCCTGCTGAAAGCCTGGTTGAAAAGGAAACGCGTCTGAAAAACAGAAATTATAGGGAGCCATGCCAAAATCGCTACGGGTGTGAAAAGAGCTACACCCATCCCATAATCATAAGCTCGAGCAAAAACGCGAGCAAATTGCCACAATCCCGTTCCCTCAATCTTGGGCCTCAGAGTTTGTGCAACCTGTCCGACAAATCAATGTAAACAATAAAAGGTAGAAAAAGAGTCGGATATGAAATCCTTCAAATAGTATACACACATGGGCCAACCAATCTCCCATCCTCGTCCAAAATATGATACGAGAAAAACGAAGAAACGGGACAGCTTAAACTATCAGGATATATATAGAAATTATTCTGAACTTACCATTATTAAGCCCCAACCAGTAGGCAGAAAGGCCAGACAACAAACAACCAGATCTCTCATAGATAGATCACATATGATTGATAGAGCTACTACTGTTGCCGTGGCTCCAAGGAAAAGAAGGGCTTTAAATAGCCTGAATGTGAACTGATAACTAGCGCTGAGATATTGCCTCCCTACTTTCACAACCTGATAACAAGTTTGTACAATTGACACTTGTGAAGAGAAAATTAATGAACTTCAACAATGAAGCATCATACTACTAGTATACATGGCTAGACAAATAAAAAAAATCCACGTTATGAAGTTTACCTTGACTAGGAGGAAAATCACCACGATGACAACCCAAGAGAGCACATAAACGATAAAGTTTTTGTTCTGACCAGATATATCTAGATGATAGACCAAACCATATTGGTAAAGGAAAAATCTCAGTGAAAGAAATAACTCTATTAACCGAGAAGTCAGCCCAGAGTGAAGAAGATGGGCTTGCTCATCGTTCCACCAAGATTGCCAACTTTTATCTTGTTGGATTCCTATCCCACCCTGTTGCTTGATCCATTTGTTCCAATCTTTCCAGTCATCGACTATCTTGCCCCAGTTGAATCCCGAAGGATTAAACAAAAATGGTGCAAACAGCCAAGTCAACGACATGAACCAAATAGCATATGTTATCAACACATATGCCATACTACTCTGGTAGGACCGTCTAAACCAATCATAAACAATTAGTAGTAGCAGCAGCTCAAATCCTTTCACAAAATGACTACGTGAATACAATCTGTAGTTTTCAGTAAAACTTGCATGAAAGACCACCACCTTACGTCCAGTGGGAATATACTTGGCACCCCCATGAAGAATTGTTCGACCAAAATAATGAGATTTTGTTCCATAAGAAAAAGTAAAGAAAACAGAAGCAAGCTGAAGTTGCATGAGAACAAAATCTTTGAGGGCAGTAAGAAATCCTCTCTCCAGACCAATCTCTATAACCATAGGTAAACCCGTTAAGAGCCCAAGCTGGATAAATGACTGAGAAGCCAAGGCTGTTTCTAAAGATTCAATATTTTTCACTCTGGCCTCGAGGAGCAGTGCTCTTTGTAGACCACTAAGTACAAGGTAAAGTTGTCCATAAAGGAAGACATATACTCCAATAACTGAAATCTGCAAATCGAAAACACAAATAATCTCACAAAATTAATCAGAAGAACATTAAGCATATCCAAGAAAACAAGAAATTTTAACTGACTCTGTGCATCAAATATTAAGGGAATGACCTTCAATAATGATCATTTATTTCTGTGTCTGAACTTTGAAGTCAAGGTACTCAAGAGTGTAAAACTATATAATTCCATAATTCTTACCAAGCTGTTAAAATAAAAGCCAATCGTAGTAAAATAACAAGAAAGCATCCGAAAGAAGTCAAATCGACGTCCAAGTCGGTATAGATCACGGCTGAGAGTTTGCTCACTGTTGCCATTTGCTACTTTGGCTTCAAACTTCGATATCTGGTTGAGTCCAACGTCACGTCCTTTGCCAACTTGCATATACTCGTGATACGTAACATATCCCCGCCGTAGTATAGTATTGAATCCTAATCACATCAGTTTATCTTGTAACTATATATTATAACAGAGAGAGAGAGATAGAGAGAGAGCGAGAGCACAGCTTTAATTTATTAATCTTTACCTGCAAAGACATCCTCGCTCAAGTTAATTGTCTTTGATGCCTTGCTAATTCCACCTCGTGTTAAGTGAAATATTCTGTCAAAGAGATCTGGATGCCCATAATGAAATCTAACCCTGTAACAAGTCGAAATAAGTAAATCATAGTTATATATTTTAATATCGGCTGAACTATATAGATAATTCCATCAGGTACTTCAATGCTGCAACGAATAAAACTTGAGTTGTCATATCTGTATTTAACTTAAACAACGCTAGTGGCAGAAAAGAGACCGTTAAGTTGGAGATAAAGAAACTTTTGACTTGAAATTTGACAGTTAAAAAGAATCGTGTGCCTCACTTCTTTTCATTTTTAATTCCTTTCTGAGATTTTTGACATCAAATTAAATCATTAATTACCTGAGAGGATTCGCCAGAAGTCTTTGACCAATGGTGACAAAGCTGGTTTCCTGATAGGACATGAACCATGCCAAAGAAGAAACACTGCAGTAGAATACAAGCTGTAGTCAAAAACAACATTTTCATTATATTCCATGTACGCAATTCTATTTCCCTTATATATTCATAGGATTTTTATGCTTCGTAACCTAACTTATTGAAGAACTCTAACAAGTGTTATAAACGTTCATATCAATATTAAATGGAAAAACAGATATTAATGCACTTCCCTAATAACATAAAATTTATAGTTGAATGCATTTCCGATATAGCATTTTGAACATCTTGATTAAATATTTGTGAGGACCTTAAACATTGAACAGTGCTAAGACCATATACTGACATTCGAGGAGAGAACAAGAACCAGATTTTATATAAAAATTTCTGGTTGATAGAATAACGATTCATTTAAGCATCAAGTAAATAAAACTGAACATACACCTATTTAAAATGTATCCAAGAGATGAGGAGTCTCTCAAAGATCTTAACTGGGAGCCAGTTGCACTTGCAAGTTTCTTTAAAATTTTGCATTATTCCAGGAGATTAATACCCATCAACCTTCAACTATTAGCATAAGCACTTATTATTGTTGAGGAAATTAAAATCTTTACGAAATTACTTTCCATTTGTATCCAAGTATATGATGAGGCAACTACTACATAAAGAGGCCAAGACTAACCTTCCTGTGAATATGTGCTCTCTCATGCCAATTATTGTAGGAGGCCTCCTTCCTTGAACCCGTATAAATTCTTGTAAGAGATTTCTCATCTTGAGAGCTTCCTCGAGATAATTATCCTGTCACAACACTGTCATTAGGACAAAGTTCATAGTATATTATCTATTTGAAACTTAGTGTTGGGCATACCTGGTTCATATCAATTGCTTGGAGAGCTTCACCACGTGTGAAAATTATTGCATGGTTTTGATTCTCTGGTTTTCCTTCCCCAATATTTGGAGGTCCTGGGAGCTTTATGCGGTATACCTCCTACAAAAGCTGAGTATTTAACAAGAAGAAATTGAAATACCAAAGGGGGTGTTCTCAATCTAGAGTTTGATGGATTTTAAAACTCCATATAAATTGAAGTATCTTCAATTTAGATTTAAATATAATTCATTAAAATATACGTATCCCCAATCTAGATTTTTAAAAATATTTATAAATTTAGATGTCTTCAAAATAAATTTTAATAGGTAGTTTTGAAATTTAGACGTCCTCAATAACTAGTTGATTTTAAAAGATTTCATTAAGTAGATAGATTTTGATAGATTTTGAAGGATTTCAAGGTAAAAAATATAAGTACAAAGAATCATTAACAATTTTAATTCAAACCTAAAAATTTCACAACATTTTTCACCCTCTCTCCATATTTGCTGCTCTCTCTCTCTCTCCCCCCCTCCCCCCCTCTCATCTTCAACAAGATTTCTCTCTCTCTCTCCCCCCCATCTTCAACAAAATTTTCTTCTTCTTTCTATCTCACATTTCTCTACTGTGAAAAGATCGTGTATGAGAACTTTTCAATTGATGATAATTTATGAAAGATTACTATTTTTTGTTGAATATTGGATGTGATTTTTTATTGAACTTAGTTTTTCTTATTGAAGCTATATATTGTTTACTATTTTATAGATGTGCTGGAAATTATCATGATAATTTACGATTTCTAGTATGCATACTGGAACAACTTCGTCTTTCAAGTTCTGTAACCTATTCCTTTTTCTTGGGAAGAGCTGTGTGTTTTCTATATATACCTGCAAATCCTAGTCAAGACATGTGAGGACGGTATCCCACAATTTTTTCTTTTATGTTTACATGGTCAATGAGAATTCGGGGGGTATGCAATTAATTGCCTTGTGGTCATGTATGTGTACATCTGTGTGTTTGTATCTCACAAGGTTTTGGCCTTTTGAACTAATTCATATTGATTACGACTTTGATTATTTAACACTACATATTTTTGTCCTCTCCCACTCTCGCATTTTGTTGAATATTGGGTGTATTTTTTATTGAAGCTCCGTTATAATATTCAATGTTTAACAAAAAATTGAACAAGAATTCGATCATTTTCTGTGATTTATTAACGTGCATATGTGTAAGAATGAGTCGTTAAAGAAGAAGTAAAAATTTGTGACTTATGTTAAGCATATTTATAAATTTTACCCAGAATTTATAAAATTCATTGAAATCTATAAAATCCATGAAAATCTTTTAAAATCTACAAAATAGAAATCCATTCAAATCTTATGAAATCTATTAAATTCTATCAAATTTCTCACATCTATGAGAATTTATAAATATTAAGAAATCTATTAAACTCTGAAATAGGAACACCCCCGCAAATAAACATACTGTAGAAATTAGGTTAACTGTAGATTGATTGATGTACCATATTTAGGATGATTAGGATTGATTGATGTACCATATTTAAAATTTCCATAGTTTGGTAGGCTAATTAGCTCTCTCCTAATTTAGGAGATTTTTTACCATCTTTACCTCCATTCATTGTATATAAATGGTTGGATAGAGGAATAAACTATCATCAATTCACACAATCATTCGTGTGTTATTCTCTTCACATACAACAAATATACCTACCTTACCCAAACACTTCCATACTTCAATAGGAATTCCATTTGGACCAAATGCTTTTCTTATCTGCATTATTTTTGTAGTGTCTCCACTTCAAAAACTCAACCTCTTCTATTATAGGCCTTGTTTGAGCCCCATTCTTCGGAAAAAATATATTCTTAAAGAAACTAGGATGAATTCTATTTAACATTGTAATATTTCTTCCATTGGTACTTCGTATAGACATCTACTTTCTAATGTAGCGCATATAGAACTTTCAGTAGAAGAAGTAGATTAGACGTGGAAGAAGATGAACACAAAGAAGAAAGCAGAATTGCAGCAGAAATACAAACCCAATTTAAAAGTCCAAAATAATAAAACAAAAAATAAAAAAAATAAAAAAAATCAAATGGATGTCCTTATCACTTTCCTTTTCCCTTTATGAGATATCTTGTAAATAACTTTATCCCCAACCTTTTATCCAAGATAACAATACAACTTCTCATATACGTGTGCACAGGACACTCAAATCACACCCTTGGCTTCCCATTTACAAATACGTACAGCATTTTCACCAACCTATATTGTGTAGTTAACCCCAAAATTANCTCAAATCACACCCTTGGCTTCCCATTTACAAATACGTACAGCATTTTCACCAACCTATATTGTGTAGTTAACCCCAAAATTACCTTACATTTTGGACACGAAGACCCATCCACCTTGCTCGTAAAGAAACTAGGATGAATTCTATTTAACAGAACTCTTGCAAATTTTTAGAAGTTATCTGGGAAGGGCGAGTTGCAGCGTGTAATCCGAACTGAGGACGGGTTTTTAATCTCTCTTTTTGAAGCACGTATTAGTTGACGTCAAATAGTAAGCCATATCAAAAGTCCACAATGGTATTGTCATCTACATTTCGAAGATAAAGCTGAAAGTTTTAAGTAATCATAACTAATATTTCTCCATATAACCATTAAGCCCTTGTTTGCCTCTTGTTTATAATCCATTTATAATAGGTCCAACCACTTTTTATCCACATATTTTGGGACCCATGATAATTACACACTTATCCACCACTCATTTATATCTATTCATAATTTAAACCAATTATAAACAATTCCTAAACATGCTATCTCCTCAAACAAATATCTTATCTTAACTAGTGATTGTTTTAACCATACCATCCATGCCATCCCAAAACTGTTGTTTTGTTGCCTTATCTAATCCTATTTCTACAGAACATCCACTAATAACGCTAACGTGATCTCCTCCTATTGATAATCTAACTACTAAAATCCTATTCGTGTCTGTTTAACTCTTACAATCTTATTTTAAGTTTTGGTCCAATGATTATTCCTCTAAAACATGAAACTTCCCATGAAATTTGGTCTGAATTATGTGATAGTACTTTTCTTCATCCTAATTCTTCTAATGGAGTTATGAGCAATGTAAGTATCTTATTACCTGATCAAAACCGTTGACCGCTTTGACTAATATTGATGAATAAACTCTTTGAGTCGTATCTGCTATGATCTCTTCTTTCTCCTCGACATATGCAAGACGCAAAGATGGATATCTGTAAGCAGTTGATGTTTAGATGAAATCATACCCCAAAGAAACCGTGAGCTGAAAAAATTTCACGATATATCTCTTGACTAGAGAAAAGTACCTTATCATCAATTCAAGTATGTCTTTAGCCTGTGCATCTCCAGAAGCTTTTTGTAATCCATAAATTTGACAAGAAACAACATGTGTGAATTTCATATCTACCATGGCATCAAGCTGCGCTGATAACGTACCATTTTCTCTATCAATGGATTCATAACCTTGAAGAATATCTGGTAAGCAAATCAGACAAATTGAATAAGTCCCAAGCTGGCTCTTGAAGTGTTTGTCGTACAATTACTGAACTGGAAAATTTAAAATAACTATTTAATTCAACAAACCATCATCCTCAGCCATGTCAAGAAAAGCTTGCAATTTTAGGGCTTTTCTGCAGTACATCATTCCTCTGACTGTTGTAACATAAGAAAAGAATATAGGTATAAACTTTTAGTTAAAAGTAAAGTGTTCAAGATAAAAATAAATTAATAAATCCGTATAGTTCCTAATAGCTTAAACTATTAGATGAGGTAGTCCCTCGATTGGGTATTACAATAAAAAAATGTCTAGAATTTGAATCACCACTCAACTATAAAATTTCATCAACCAGGCATTCTATAGAAAGCGCCACACATGAGGAGTGCCTTGAAAATACAATATACGTTAATAAATTACTCCAATCTAACATTTTCATCTTTTAGATGAGGTGGTCATTCAATACAAAATCAAATTACAGGAATTATTAATCTGTATAACTTACCTGTCCTACTTAAAGTTTGCCCTCGAAAAGAAGCCCAATCTCTTTCTTCGTTCTTAACGATTTTATCATTTTCATTTATTTCTTCACATTGCATACGTTCCAGAAAATTTCTCCATTCATCTGAGAGCACATGTTGAAATATTCAGTTAAAAGAGAAGTGTCAGACAACATTTTATGCATGAAAAATATGTTCCGCACTTAATACTAAAGCAGATCCATAAATAGCAACCTGGATATATCTTTTGCATATAAAAGCTGATAGAAACCACTTCCTTGCTTGTGTGAAGCTCCTTTTCTGAAAACTTGACTTCTTCCATAAAGTGCGGAGTCAAAATACTGCTTAGAAAGAAGATCAACAATTTGAGGACAATCCATGTTTGTGGATTTTCTGAATCCCAACTAGGGTCCATGATTATAAAATTCAAAGCTCAAACAGAATTATGGGAGTTTTCATCCATGCAATCGATAGCTACAATGTCAATATAAAATCAGAGAAGAAATTTAGCCCCAGTTTGATCCCCCTTCTTTAAAAAAAA
>NC_036242.1:4808845-4817268 GCF_002742605.1 Olea europaea var. sylvestris | reverse complement strand
AAAGTGTCTTCCAATAATTTAAGATTTGTTTGGATTTACTTTATTTCAGTTCATTAATAAGTCGTTTCAGTAGAAAATCATAAGTTTTTAATATAATTATCATAGTAAATAAAAAAGTTTCAAATTCAACGTTTCACCACCACCTTTTGAAAAGAACTCCACATAACATCAATTAATACTACTTTAAGTTAAAGATAGATGGTACGTATGTTTGGGTTTGTTGACTAAATTGATTGTAAAGGACATTTCGTAAATTTTTAATGTGCGATTTTATCTTTTTCGGCCTTATCAAATTCATAGTACTGTACATACCTGAAGTAGAAGTAGGTTTATAGTGATTAAGTCGAACTTTGAGGTGACCTATTACAATTTACAATTTTTTGTCGCGTCAACCTAAACTACGACATTTTATAGGGAGCAGATCATGTACAACGCAGGTTGTGACAGGCCTTCAAAGTGTTTTTTAAATATGTTGAACCTGAAAATTTCTATTGAGATTTCGTATAATTCAATATGATACAAATTATGAGTACCCGAAGACCTGCCAAAAGTATATTAAGACCATAATTTTACAAATCAACATCAGAAAAAGCTACTTAATCACTTTTTACCTTAATAATCAGCTTTTTCTTAAGGAAAAGAACACGACGCCACGCCTTCATGTTGTGTTACGAGAGAGTGCGTGTGGGCCATCAACTTTATTAGTAAAAGTTCGTGCATCATAAATTATTGCCATCCTAATACCACAAGGAATCAATGAAATATACTTACTGGTAAGTAGACCCTCAAAAAAAGAAGAATACAAATATTTACAAGTGGCACACTCTTTTGAACAAAATTTCTTCCTTCCTCCCTAAGAATATAAGAAAGATATATTGGCAAGATTTGGGTGCAATTATAGGTCAAAATTAAGATATATTAATGACTTCAAAATCTTGTACATGTTAGAACGATACCATGAATTCTTCTTTAATTCTATCGAGCATAATCTGAACATTTTTATTATACTTTTAGAAGGCCTAGGGAGCAAGACTCTGCCCATTTGCAAGCTTAGCAGCACGAGCCCTAACCATCCAATGTGCCAAGTTGATCCTTGGCTCTTACAAATCGAAGTTGAGCCGACTCTTCCTATTATATTAATGTTAGTGCGAAGATAAAGCTTTAATAGAAGTTCTCTTTCGTCATCTTATCTTTCTAGCACATCCCTTCTCATTATACTTGGCTTTTGCATAAATTGTCATCTTCCATATAGACTCGCGATAAGCTCTGATATTATTGTTGGACTTTCTTTAGTAAGTGCAACATGAAGCAGATTAAAAGAGACACCGTTGATAAGTTGTTAGCACAAAAGCAATTGCATTTTCATATCGAAATTCATGAGAGACGAGTCTAATAAATCGTGCAGATATGCTGCTAGTAAAATTTTATGTCTAGTTCATTACAAAATTTTAAATAACCTTTAAATGTTTCGTTTTTTGAAAAATCTTTGTAACCTATTTCATAAGACACGTTAGATCGTATAGTGTTTTCATAAAAATTATGAAGTTTCTAGTTTTTGGTTCGACTAGGCCTTGCTTGTTTCGTGATCAACTATTTAAAGATTATAATTTGTTCGTGACACCGGCTCTAACTCGATATAACTATCTCAAGCCTAATTTAGCGGAGACATCCCTTTGAAATTTCCAAGACTTCGATGGTGTGTTCTTCGATTTCATGACGTGCTTCTGCCTGCATTATTAACTCTGTCAAATTTGTCTAATAATTGTTTACTAATTTAAGAACTTTAATGTCTTAAAATTACCCTGCATGATTCTGATCACTCCCATGTACACTCTAATATTCAAATGGTTACCAACTTTTACAATAAAGACGTTATAAATGAGAAAAGAATTAATCATTGCTACCTACAACGGAGATACGATAATAAAATATAAAATTACTTTTTAGTAGTGAGTTTAAATTTGATCTTGAGGTAAAAAGACACTACACTAACGCATAATGAACAGTATAGCTGGGGCGAACGAAATGTCGTTGTTATACAAAACTCTTACAAGAAAATTACAAATCTGATATTACACTTGCTGAAACATTATAGATCTATCACCGGACATCAAAGATGGTAATCGATTTAGGCTCAGACCCTTGTACCCTTCTGTATCATCATAAGAGGCCCTAACTCGAACCATAACCCTCACACAAAACCGATATGGGGTTGCTTCAATGGACAATATTTTGGACTCTCAACAAAGATCTCAATTTATTCACACAGAGAAAACGCACAAATTTTTTCTCACACAGAGAGTAAGATCAACTCACTAAGAGAAGAAGAACAGACAAAAAGTAGGAACCCAGAAGGTTCCAAAATCAGTTGAAGGAGAGAGAGAAATGAAAGTCACACCAAATTAGGGTTAGAAAACTTATATTTATAGTAAAACAAAACAGTCGTAGATCTCAATCTTAGTCCAACGGTCTAGAGCAACTCTCACACTATTGGGCTGAATTCGAGTCGTGGTAAGTGGGCCATCTCAGTTGAAGTTATTGGGCAATGTTATTAGTGCAGTGTCTGGGCCGAAGGCCAATATCATCATTGCCTAATAAATTGTTGGACCAAAACTGACATCACAGCCCAACAGTTGGCTGATCTCCTTCCTGAATATGTAATATGTTTTATCGTCACAATTAATAAAACTACCCACGTAGGGTGACTAAAAAAAGTAGAGGGAAATTTAAAAGATATGGATCCAATCTTGAATTCTATATAAGGGTTTCCCCAGGCAAGCACTTTGTGGCATATGCCCCCAGATTCATTTATTCTATGGTCATATCTCTAAGATATACTAATCGCTCGAGTGGAAGTCTTGATTCCAAAAGGTGATTGAATTTGAACCAACATTTGAAATGAAAAATAATGGATATGATGAATTGGCTTATTCTATAAAGGATCAGATCTCTAATATATATTAGTCCCACAAATGGAATTAGATAAGATTTCAAAATGCAACATGCATGGTGATAAAACTTGAACCAACATTTGTCAGAAATTTATTTATTTTTTATTTTTTTAAATTGGGTATAATAATTGATGTGCGACTCCTCGTGCACAAATTCTTGATGTGAAAATAGAGGGCGTGGCTGATGTTTGAAATGCAGAAGTGAAAGATCTGCAACTCCAAATTGAATTGGCTTATTCTATATGCTCGAGCTTCAGAAAAATCAAGACAGAATTACAGCTGACATGAAGTTCAATTTACTATTAGAATGTACACAAATATCAAGTATTGCCGAAGCAAGAGTACAATAAATTGAATCATTTTTTTTTTAATCCAAAAAAAAAAAAAAAAACTAGATTTTAGCCATATGTTGTGTACTGATAAGTTTCTTGCCACAAAGAGATATATTCCATCTCCTCCAAGGGTGGCCCATAATCTTGTGAATAATCCTTAATGCCTACAAATTCTTCTACACCTTGCTCCGTCAAATAATTGTTCTTATAATCTCTTGTTCGACTAATATCAAGACTATCTGATGATGTTGAACAACTGTCCATTAGATCCAAATCGAGTGATGGACAATCATCGACATAGCATTCTTTACAAGTCTCGGGGAACAAATTATGATCCAAAATCTCTTCTTCTAAAGATCAGATTACATTTATTGACATTTCATCGTCTCTAGTACCCTTTAATGGTAACTCTTCAAGTAATGACTTGAGAAGGGTCACTATCGATATCTGAGAACTCAATATCGTTCAAGTCAGAAAGAGAAGTCTCAATTCCAGCAGTGCTAGCCATAACGCAAGAAAGAAAACAAGAAACTGAAGATCGGAAAATGAAATGCAATGTATAGACAGGATGCAAATTATGAAGGAAAGTTCAGTTTATATAGGGAGATTTTACACAACTATCATGTGACAGTGTCCCACGATGTTCCCACTGTTCATGCACATGTACCAAATTATGAATATAATTGGCCGATGAATTGTTTACGTTGGATCAAAATAATCTTATATTTTATTACAACTACCCTTCGTCTGTAGCTAAGATTTTTTTAATAATTACATATGTTTGTTTCTTAGCCGTTAATCAAGGAATATTTAAATATTTGTTTTCTTTCCTAATTGGAGCATTAATTGTTATGTGAAACACTACTATCCTTCCATACATGTTGCTGATTATTGCTATGATACTCTGTTCATAAGGAGCCTTCTAGGCATGTTCATGACACAATATTGTCGGAAGAGATGCAAACAAACGGATATATATACTGAAAATATTCTAAAGAAAATCAATCATACGAAACCACAAGAAAACAAATAATTATTTTATGTGTAAAAACTTCCCCGATGTGCGAAATAAAAACCACAAGAACCAGTCTAGTCAAAACCTCTACTATCAGTCAAATAATAGGTACACCAAATCTTCTCTAATCACAACTAGATGCTACAACGTATATTTCTTCAAAATAACAACAATTTCGACAAAAAACAATATGAAAATAGGAAAATATACCCAAAAAAATTGGTTATTGTTCACGCACATTAACCAATGCTCCCGAGCTCAAAATTCGATCTCCATAGTTTAGATTATAGCTCTATGTCTTGTGAACATTTCCTCCAAATTTCAGCTCGATCTGACTACAGACGTCTCAAGATTTGACCTTTGATGAAATTTGGGAGCAAAAAAACTGTTTTTCTTCTCTTTTCAAAAACGGGTTGGACTCATATTTTTTCCAATTTTCTTATTAAAAACCCTAATGGACTTTGGGCTATATTATAAGATCCCAAACATGAGCTTTCCTCCTCATAAGAGGAAATAACCCAACGAATATTACCAGACTTGACTAAACAATACAATGGACAATAATTATGACTTATGTTTAGTTCGCTTCATCGAATATGTCACAAATGCATTTTTCAAGTGTCAATGGTAGCAAAATTTGAATTAGATCTTTTACCCTACTACGATATTCTATTAAATTATAAGTTCTTTTGAAAGTTTAGAATGTTACAGCATTTTCAAGAGATTTTTTTCGATACAAAATGCTATAATATATGAAACGAACTTAAAGAGACTATTTTTTTCTTTTAAAATAAAGAGTGGATTTTACTCTTTGAACTCGCTCTTTATTATTTATTTATCATGATTGTAGGTTATAAGTTGCAGATTTCAATACTCTATTTATCAAATTATTCAAACCATATTTGAATTGATTGAATATTGACATAAAATAAATATGTTAGGGAATCAATGAATGTCTCTTGGAAAAAGGAAAAAAATGAAACCCACCTATGCCCTTGTTTGTCAACCATTCTTTCATATGCCATTACATTATTTTTTCTACAATACTCATTTTTAATCACACATTCTCCATTAAAGTAATATTACACATATATCAAAAATTTTTCCTTTTTTTTTTAATTACACATTTCAACATCAATCACTGTTTCAAACTCCAATTTTTGAAATTAAAGGGCCACAATCGGGGCCTATAACCGACTTCAATTTTTACCCTCGTTTAATTTTCAATTCTTCACAATTTTCACCCAATATTAATTTCTTGAATGGTAGAAAAACCCACAAAATTTTCAAATTTGAATAATGTACCAATCAATCAGTTAAACTGTAATCCAGGAAAAGAACCCCAAAAATCCATTCAAGAAATAGGATTAACAAAAAAGGGCCCAGAAAATGGCTTGCTCTTTATCAACAGGAGCGGCAATGGCGTTTTACCCGCTTCACTTTCTGTCCTTATTGGTTCAAAAACTGGAACCCTTAAATTGAAAGCCAAGGCAGCAAATTCTTCTGGGATGCTTTTTCACCGCTTCTTCACTGAGTCCTCTCTCTCTCTCTCTCTCTCTCTCTCTCTCTCTCTTCCACTTCTTCATTTTCTTGTAATATTTTAGGTTTTGCCCACATTTTTTTTGTTTGACAATTCAAATTAATTTGATGCTTATTTAGTAATATTGTGGACAATTAATGGGTTATGCTTAAAATCATGATATTTGCAGTGTTTTGAAATTTTTTTATAATATGTTTATTTACTGGGATAGGCAATTCAATAAATTAATGGCGGGTTGAAGATTGTGAAGAATTGAAAATTAAAAATGGGTGAAAATAGTAATGCAATTTGCCCCAAAATAATATTATTTGCAGTCGCTTTCTACCGTAGTCGTCCTACATGACATATATATAACGGTTAGTAATTTGATATATTAGTGTGATAGTTTTTCATCATCTTATGCAACAAATCATTAATTGTTACATGTATGCCACGTAGAACTGCAAATAGCATTATTTTGGGTGAGTAATGTTATTTGCAACGCTCGCTGCCGTAGTTGCCTTACATGACATACATGATACATGTGGCGGTTAGTGATTAATATATTAATGTGGTAGTTTTTTATTACATTGTGCAAAAAATTACTAAATGTCACATGTATGCAACGTAGGACAACTGTGGTAGTGAGGGACTGCAAATAGCATTATTCTAGGTGAGTAATGCTATTTGTAGTCGCTCATTGTCATAGTCATCATACGTGACATACATGTGACGGTTAGTAATTTAATATATTAATGTGGTAATTATTCATTACCTTATGCAACAAATCACTAACTATCACAAGTACGTCACGTAGGCAATTGTGATAGTGAGTGACTGAGAATAATATTATTCCGAGTGAAAATTGAAGCTTGTTTTGGGTGGGTTTCATTAAAAAGGGAAATAAGAAATGACGTATTTGTCTTTTTAATTTATTCATTTTTCCTTTTTTATTAGGATTTAATGACAAATCTGATGGATTTTGATGGTAGGGGAATTTTTCACACAAAAGATTTCTAATAGGGGATTTTATTATTATTATTATTATTATTATTATTATTATTATTATTATTATTATTATTATTATTATTATTATTATTATTATTATTATTATTATTATTATTATTATTATTATTATTATTATTATTATTATTATTATTATTATTATTATTATTATTATTATTATTATTATTATTATTATTATTATTATTATTATTATTATTATTATTATTATTATTATTATTATTATTATTATTATTTTGCGATTTTCAATAGATAAGGGGGTATATCACATGTAGAAACGTTTCTAGGATGATTTTTCTGCTATTAATCGTAAAAAGTTTTATTCTCTAAGTTTAAAAATATCTCCATTTTTATAGGATGTTCTTTATAAACAAAGTATCTAGAGATACTCTCAGAAAAAAAATATTTATTTATTTATATTATAATAATAAGGATCTTAAAAAACACCTTATTAATTAAAAAAAGAGTGGAAGTAGAACCATATTTTATATATAATGGTACGTGATCTGTTATGACATTTCTTAAGTTGGCTGGCAAGATATAGTTAGAGATATATACTAAAACATATAATTCATTATAATCGAGGGGCCATTATTTTAAGGATTTTTTAATTTAAAATTAGAACTAGTTTGTTAGTATGATATATTGTATTGCCATGTATGATTTACATAAAGATCGATCTTAACCTGTTTATTTATTTCAACAATTACGGCTTGTTTGATAAGCATCCAATTCCATGGAAAATGGAATTTGTTTTCTAACTTCTATTTTTTGTCATGTTTGATAGTGTTGACACATAAAAATTCAGCTCAAATCGAACGGTCCAAAGAATGAATCCCAATTGGAGGGTCCCCAAATCAGATAGCCTAAAGAACGAAACCCAATCAAACAATTCAAGACGAAGGCCCAAATAGGGAGACCCAAAAACGCGGTAACGTCATCGCCCAAGTTTGCAAATCGCCCAGAATCTGAGCGAATGGAACGCCATGCAGTCGCCCAGAGATGTTACTCTATTCTCGCCCAAACCTTCAAGTCGTCCGAGGTCTTAACAAACATAAAGTGTTGTATTTATCAAGAAATGCAGTTATCAAAACAGTTATTAAAGCAGCCCTATCACGTTCCACGATTCAAGAAATTCAATCGAAAACGGTTGAACGACGAAGAGTAATGGCAGCAGTTAAAAAAAGCAATTTCATGACAAATTGACCATTACGAGGAAAGTGGGCACTTGTAGAACGATCAAACAGTTTTGAGGCGGTTGATCACAAAGAGATCATCCATGGAGTATAAAAGGGAGAAAAGACATAGAGCAAAAGGACCTAATCAAAAACTCTCGAACAGAAAACATGTAATTTTAAATTTCTTAGCTTAGCTTTAAACACTTCTTTCAGTAACTCGTGTGCTTGCGCCCCTTGGAGGTATTCTGTTTTTAATTTCCAATTGTAAAGTCATCGCCAATAAAAGAACACCCCTTTTTGGAACTTTATCTTAAGAGGTTTTTCCCTTACACAATCGTCTGATCCCTTTTAATTGTTAGCGACAAACCCGCGCAAAACAATTTGGCACGCCCAGTGGGACAGTGG
>NC_036242.1:4802365-4805581 GCF_002742605.1 Olea europaea var. sylvestris | reverse complement strand
TGTTTAGAAGAAGAAGTACTTACAAGGGAACTGGACGACGAAGTAATACGGATCATCAAACCTGGATACGCTCAAGCACACGACCCTCTAATCAAAGTAAATATCGGCAATAAAGGAGAAGATCGTCCAACATTCATCAGCCAGATGCTCGATCAAGAGGTTAGTAATAAATTAATCGCTTTGTTAAAGGAGTATAAAGATTGTTTTGCTTGGGAATATGAACAAATGCCTGATTTAGATAGGGACTTGGTAGAACATAGGTTACCAACTAAGCCTAATTTTAAACCTCATAGGCAGCCTCCTAGACGTTTTGCTCCCAATGTACTCCCTGAGATTAAAAAAGAGATAGAGCGATTATTGAAAGCAGGTTTTATTATAACAGCCAGTTATGTCGAATGGTTGTCCAATATCGTGCCAGTACTAAAAAAGAATGGTAAACTAAGGGTGTGTATAGATTTTAGGAATTTAAACATAGCTACACCCAAAGATGAGTATCCAATGCCCACGGTGGATTCTTTAGTAGACTCGACTGCCGGACATGTCATATATTCTTTCATGGATGGGTATTCAGGATACAATCAGATTTATATAGCTGAAGAAGACATACACAAAACTACCTTTAGATGCCCTGGGTCTCTAGGATGTTTTGAATGGGTGGTTATGCCTTTCGGCCTAAAAAATACAGGGGCAACTTATCAAAGGGCAACAAATTTAATCTTTCGTGATATGATAGGTAAGTTTGTTGAAGTGTATGTAGATGACATAGTAGTCAAGTCCATTAAAGAAGATGATCATTTCGAACAGTAAAGATGTTCGTTTGAGCGAATGAAGCAATATAAGCTAAAGTTGAATCCCTTGAAGTGTGCATTTGGTGTTAATGCAGGGAATTTTCTTGATTTCTTAGTACACAAGAGAGGGATTGAACTTGATAAAAATAAAGCGAATGCCATTTTAGAGGCCAAACCACCTAACAAAAAAAAGAATTGCAAAGGTTTCTAGGCCAAGTAAACTTTTTAAGACGCTTTATTTCTAACTGTGCAGGGCGAACTAAAGTCTTTTCGCCGCTCTTAAAGCTGAAAAATCAGGACGAATTCGTCTGTAAAGAAGAACATCAAAAGGCTTTTGAAAGCCTGAAGACATATTTATCAAGTCCACCAGTGTTGGTGTCACCAATCCAAGGACGGCCAATGAAAGTGTACGTATCGGTTGAAAAAGAATCAATAGCTGGAATGGTTGCACAGGAAGACCAATTTGGTGAAGAAAGGGCAACTTACTACTTAAGTAGACAGTTAACAAAATGTGAATGTAATTACTCTGCTATCGAAAAATTATGTCTTACATTGTATTTCAAATGTACAAAATTAAGGGTTTATTTACGGCCCGTAACCGTTTATTTAATTTCTAAAGTAAATTTAGTTAAATATATGTTCTCGCGCCCTATTTTACACCAAAGGGTAGGCCTTTGAACATTAGCTTTATCAGAATTCGAGATACAATATACACCTCAAAAGGCAGTCAAAAATCAGGCTTTGGCTAACTTTCTAACCGATCATCCATGCCTTGACATGCCTGAAGAAATTGAATTAGAAATCAATTCGTTCGAGCTAAAACCTTGGGTGTTGTATTTCGATGGATCAAAAACCTCTAAAGGTGCAGGAGTAGGAGTAGCATTGATTAATCCTTTAGGGATTTGCTACAAGTTTCGCATTCACTTTAGACAGAATGTGCACCAACAATCAGACCGAATATAAAGCCTTAATTGTAGGCCTAGAACTAATGATAGATATGGGAGTAAGAAATATGATCATTAGGGGCGATTCCCAATTGGTAATCCACCAATTGACTGGTGATTTTAAATGCCGAAGTGATTCCATTATAAGTCAACATAAGATCGCCCAAGAATTGTTAGAAGAATTCGACCAAGTAGAACTTCAATGCGTTAATAGGATATATAATGACGTGGCAAATGAGTTAGCCCAAATGGCCTCAGGGTACTCAAAGGTTTTGAATTGGAAGTCTACTTGTGAGTATGGAATCATATTGCCCGTGACTCAGAGAAGGGCGAGAAAGATTGAACTTCACTGCATACAAGATGGAGATGCAATGGATTGGAGAACAGAGATTAAAATGTTCCTTAAAGAACCTAATGGAGAGATTAGTAGGAAAATGAAGCTGTGTTTGCTGAACTATACACTAATAGATGAAGAGTTGTTTAAGAAACGCTCTGATGGTGCATTACTAAAGTGTGTAAGTTTGCAAGAAGTCAAGACGATCATGATTGAGGTGCACGAAGGGATATGTGGAGCTCATCAAGCTGGTCAAAGGATGAGATGGTTAATTATTAGGATTGGATATTTTTTGCCAAAGATGGAAGAATTATGCATTTAGTATGCAAAGAGTTGTTTAGCATGCCAAAAGCATGGTCCAATATAAAGGGCGCCAGCACGAGAGATTGCACCTATTATTAAACCTTGGCCGTTCAAAGGTTGGGCGATAGACCTGTTAGTGAAGATTTATCCCCCATCGTCCAAGCAACATACTTTTGTTATAGTTGCAACCGACTATTTCACCAAGTGGGTGGAGGCGGTACCTTTGAAAGAGATCACCCAAAAAAATGTCATAGAGTTTATCCGTGATCACATCATTTATAGGTTTGGAATTCCACAAACGTTGATGGTAGATCACGGAACATCTTTGAATGGGGATCAAGTGAACAAATTTTTGAGCGAATTTGGGGTTAAATTAGTAAACTCCGCACCATATTATGCTCAATCCAACGGGCAAGCAGAATCTTCTAATAAGATTCTAAAAAACATCATCAGAAAGATGATAGATGAAAATGCCAGAAATTGGCACGAATGTCTGAACAAGGCCTTATGGGCTTATAGAACATCACCTCGGTCGAGTACCAAAGTTACTCCTTTCCAACTTGCTTATGGACAGGATGCCGTTTTGCCTATGGAAATCAACGTGCAATCGATTAGAGTGTGCTTGCAACATAAGTTGAATGATGATGAGTATACCAAATCACTAGTTCAAAATTTATTGGAGTTGGACGTCTTAGATAGATTGCAAGTTCAAAAACAAAGAATGACTAAGTTTTATAATAAAAAGGTCATAGCCAAGTCGTTCAGCCTGGGTGAACTAGTTTGAAAGACGATACTCCCTTTGGATAGTAAGGATCCAAAGTACGGAAAGTGGTCGCCCAATTGGGAA
>NC_036242.1:4791042-4799962 GCF_002742605.1 Olea europaea var. sylvestris | reverse complement strand
TGTTTAGCGCGACGAGGAGGAGAAGGACTCCGGATGGACAAAGGAGTGACTAAAACAGGAGGAGGGGAAGAAATGCTCGGCTGGTCTAGTGAATGAAAGACACGATTGGCATCAGTCGCAAACAATCTGCGCTTCACTGACGGCCAGAGCTGTTCAAAAAGAGGATGGATGGCATGGCTAGAATTGAAGGGAGCTAATGAAAAATAGCTTGTTAAAAGAAGATTGCGAGCATTTATAGCCTCTGCCTCCGCCTAATAATATGAAAGAGGTCAATCAAGTTCCTTGAATAGCAAGGAGGAACAGGCCAAGTTTGGCCGAAACCAAGTTGGCGAGGAAAAAATTGGGGAGCATAAATTTCTACCCCTGCCTTAGCATTGGTCCCAGTTAAAATATCCTGAAATAACTCCCTCCCGATTAAAAACTGGATCCAAATGAGCAGAGAGGTGCTCGCGCTGTCTATAGTGGAGGGGGGATGCACATAGTTTGGAGTCAAAAAAGGAGAAAAAGGAAAGAAGGAAGGGATTGAATCCAAAGAATAAAAGAATGAAAAAATGTCCCTTCTAGACGTATTTACAGGAGCCAAGGGCTCAATGGGTAGCCCATAGCAGCTAGCAGAGGAACGAGAAATTGATGGAGCACCAAACAATGAAAAATAGGATCTCAACCACAGTTGAGTGAACCAAAGAGGTCCACTACCAATGGGAGATGCATCATTCTTCAATTAAGTTTGAAGAGAAGTCATGCCTCTATAAAGGGCAGCCAAAAAGAAAGAACATAAATTCAAAGACCTGCCACGCACCAATTCGTGCGCTATGGGTAAATAACTAAGGGAGGGCTTTATGCTTGGCACACACAAAATATATTTACAAAGCCAAACCAGAAGAAAGGCCACTCACTCAGTATGGGAAGGCTCAGCGCTCGAATGATTATGAAGGGTTTGCAGGCTTGAATAAGATTCGGTGTAGTTTTTACCAAACTTTAGGGCGCCACCAGAAACCAAGATACCAGGAAAAATGGTATCGTCCAAAGGTGGTAGATTCACTATGGCCCCAACATCCCTTAAAGTAATAGACATGGGGCCAAGAGGGAAAATAAAGGTATTATACTCGGAAGATCAAAAACTCAAAGTGATCGAAAAAAGTGCTGAATCAAAAGTAGGGGGTTGAATAGAGATTTCTAACAAATCAGAAATCCTAGCATTATCAAAAAGTGTCTTAGTAGAACCATGACCCACAAGACGAGCATGCCACCTACGGAAAGCTACATCAAATTTAGGTCAAGTGCGAATACTTCTTTCGCGAAGTGGCCCCAGCGACAGAGAGTTTAGAAATGGAGGGCCTTGAGTACAAGGAAACAGCTGGCCCACCGCCGCCTGTTCGACTACCTCTACATTGTTGAAAAAAGGACTTAGGTAGAACTCATTGAGTTCGACATTGGCGGGCACGAGAAAACTCGGAGTTATGTATGGACGACTCAGAAGTTTCTGAAAGTCATCAAAGCTAAAGGAGTCGTCAGCTTGAGATTGTGAAGTAGCCATTAGGGATGAAACGGAGTTTGTTCAGAGCTACGTAGTAAGGAAGCAAAAGATGAACAGTAAATCGTGGGAGAGACATGAAAAAGTGAGGCGTGGTTTAATGGTGCAGTGAAATGGTGTGTTTGGGAGTTATAAGGGTTTGCAAAACGTCGCACCTTTTCAAGTTATGGAAAAAAACAATGATTGAAATTCTTGGGAATTTCAAATGTTGCTGGAAACACAAAGTGAATATGGCAAAATTTAATAATTGGTATTAATTCTGCCATATTGGGGGGTAATTGTTGACATATAAAAATTCAGCCCAAATCGAACGGCCCAAGGAATGAAGCCCAATTGGAGGGTCCCCAAATCAGATAGCCCAAAGAACGAAACCCAAACAAACAATTCAAGACGAAGGCCCAAATAGGGAGGCGCAAGAACACGGTAACGCCATCGCCCAAGTTTGCAAGTCGCCCAGAATCTGAGCGAATGGAATGCCATGCAGTCGCCCATAGATGTTACTCTATTCTCGCCCAAACCTTCAAGTCGCCCAAGGTCTTAGTAAACATAAAGTGTTGTGTTTATCAAGAAGTGCAGTTATCAAAGCAGTTATTAAAGCAGCCCTATTACGTTCCACGATTCAAGGAATTCAATCGAAAATGGTTGAACGACGAAGAGTAATGGCAGCAATTAAAAAAGGCAGTTTCATGACAGATTGGCCATTACGAGGAAAGTGGGCACTTGTAGAACGATCAAGCAGTTTTTAAGCGGTTGATCACAAAGAGATCATCCATGAAGTATAAAAGGGAGAAAAGACATAGAGCAAAAGGATCGAATCAAAAACTCTCAAACAGAGAACATGTAATTTTAAATTCCTTAACTAGCTTTGAACACTTCTTTCAGTAACTCGTGTGCTTGCGCCCCTTGGAGATATTTTGTTTTTAATTTCCAATTGTAAAGTTATCGCCAATAAAAGAACACCCCTTTTTGGGACTTTATCTCAAGAGGTTTGTCCCTTACACAATCGTCTGATCCCTTTTAATTGTTAACGACGAACCCGCGCGAAACAGATAGCAAATTTTTTCCATGGAATTCTCCTTCTTGGTTTTCTTGGTTTGCTAGATTTTCTTGGTTTTCTAGGCTGATCTGCCATTTTTTTTTGTTGGCAATAAAAATAAATTCTAAGAATTATTATAAAAAAATATTTCCCTTTAATTGGCAATTTTCATATAAAACAAAGTCAAACGAATACCAAAAGATAGATTATTTTATTTATTATTTTTTTTTTGGCAATTAAAACAAATTTCATACCCAATACCAGTAAAATCTATCTCTTTAATTGACAATTTTTATGTAAAATAAAGTTAAACGAACACAAAAAATACTTTTATTACAACATTTTTCACGTGAAAAATTATACTAAACAAACACACTAATTTTCAATTCCCAGAAAAATAATTTCTAGGTAATCCAATTTTCTAAAATTCCTTTTTTTCCACCCAAATTTCATATTTGCAATCAAATGGACCCTTATTATTATGCCGATTTATGTAGCATGCTTGTTCACAAAAGCTCGACCTACTACAACATTTAAGAGGTCGATTAATAATTCTGAAAAGCTCTGATTTTGAGATTTCAAATATTGTTATTATCGGGGGAGTAATATAAGTTATACTCCTTTTCTATTGATTGAATTTTTTCTAGTAAAAATTTTAACGAAGAATGCTCTTTGCATGTAATTCAAGTCTATGACATACCATGAATGCATAAGTGGGGAAAAGAGAATTCTTTCTACAATTTCTTTGTGTCTCTTTAAAGCTTCTCTTGTTATTTTCTTACATTAGTTATATTATTTAACAACGGATCAATTTTTTGATGTCAACGTGTTTGAAATATTATACAATATTCTTTTCAGTCTAGTAGACCGAACATGTCAATAGTGACAAAATAAACTACAATCTTAAATTCTATATCAAGATAGGATTTTTTCCATACAAACAATTTGTGGCACATGATCACGAGATTCTGACTAGGCAACATATTGATAGAACTCGAACAAACATTTGATGGAGAATTAAGAAAAATTGGGCATAGTAATCAATGTGCAAATAATTCTAAATGTGAAAATATAGTCTATATGGCTGATGTTTGAAAAAAAAAAAAAAAAAAAGGGACCTGCAGCGTCTTAAATGAATTGACTTATTCTATATTCTCAGATTTCAGAAGCACTACAGTATGGTAAGGTCATGGGAAGTTTTCTCTCATATCAAGATAGATTTACAGGGGACATAAGAAGTTCAATAGTATACTATTAAAATTACACATATATGAAGTACTGCCATACCAAGAATACAATGTATTGAACAAATTTTTTGATCCAAAGACACAAAAATGAAAGTGTGCCAAGATTTTAGCCATTTATTGTGTACTTACAGTTTCTTGCCACAAAGAAATATACCCCATCTCCTCCAAGGGGACCCCATAATCTTGTGAATAATCCTCAAACCCTACAAATTCTTCTGTACCATGTACTACAAAAGAATAGCTTCAGGCACGAATTTTCCGTCCTGAAAATACGATATATGCTGCTGTTACTCTTTACCAATGGAATATTAGCAACCACAACTCCGTTGTTAATTTAAGAGTCACTATTAGTTATCAACAGATCTCACGTAGGTAAACAGTAAACATTTTACCGACAAATTTTTCGTTGGTAAAGTGTAAACCTTTTACCAACAGGAATTTCGTTCGTAAAAATCTTAATCATTATCCACTGACTTTCCGTTAAAAAATGTCTACCATTACAATTGGTAAAAATTGGTGTTGTAAATAGCCATATAGATGCGAGGCGTGGCCAAAAAAATATATATTTATTTTTTATTATTGTTTAATAATTATAATTTTTTTAGCTTTTAGCCAATTGAATTGAAAGGCCCAAAACGTTGTTTAACCACTTATTGAACCACTAATTTGTAGAGGGGAAAATTACCTAGAAACATAGGTTTAAAGATCCATTTTCAACACCAAGGGGGATTATTTTAAATTTCAACATTGAGGTGCTAATTAGATTTTAATAATTATAATTAATAAAAAATTAATTAAACCTATTCTACGTAACATCCACCCACACCACCCCCCATTTCATTCCCAATTTCAAACCCTAACCATCTTTCACCTTCTCTCATCTTTCTTCTCTTTATCCTGTCTCTCTCTATCAATTTCCCTATAGTCGTTCACCCATCCAACCATCTACTTTTTCGGTGCCACGAAGCATCACCGACCACCGCGGCGAAGAAACCGACCATGACTTGTTTTGTGACGCATCTGCTTCTGTTCGAACTAGTGGTCGTTGCTGGTAGCGGTGAGCGCACGTTGTTGCTGCTAGCACCACTCACCGCTGCTTGCAGAAGCAACGGTTTCTCTTGCGAGTTGCGACCACTGTGACGAAGGACCACAATTTCTCTTGTGAGTCGCGACACCTCTGCTTCTGCTCAAGGCGCTCAGCGCCATAAATGAGGTTGTGTTGTGGAAATGGGCAGAAGTGATGGAGTGGCGGCGGCAAGTAATTCTCACTCCAGCGGTGGTGAAGTGGTGGTGGTGGTGGTCATTTCGGTTGTAGTTCTCTCTTTTCAGATTTGGTATCTATGTCTTTCTTCAGACTTTTTTTTTTGCCTTTGTGCAGGTGATGGTGGGTTGTTCGGTGGCTATACATTGAGGTACGGGTGGGTGGTGATGGTGGTGGAGGTGGTGTTTGTGGTACAGGTGTTACCTTGTTGGTGGTGGCGATGACGATGCGTCTAAGGATGTAGTGGTGTCGATTGTTGTTGGTTTTTATCGTCGGTGGTTGTGGTCACGTGATGCAGATGGCGGTGGTGGGTTTTGTTGGTAGTGTGTGCAAGCGACAATGGTGGTGGTTTTTCTTGTTATATTGCAGGCAGTGAAGGCCCTCTTTTTTATTATTGATGTTTGATGGTGTGGTGCAACAGGTAGTGTGCTAGTGGTAATTTTGTTGTTGTTGGTGATTGTGGTTGTGTGGTGCAGGAAGCAATTGTGTGGTGGTTGTTTTTTTGTTATTAATGTTGTTGGTGGTTGTAGTAGTGTGGTGTAGGCGGTGGTTATGTGGTGGTTGTATTTTTTTATTGTTGTCGTGACTGCTTGTGACCAAATTTGTGTTAACTGTGATTTGGTTATAGATCGTAATCGTAGTTCACTCTTCACGGGTCACTGTCATTTTGTGTAGGTCATAAATTAATATAAACGGGTCACGGATTAATATTGACAGGTAGGTCACGTTCTGTGGAGACACAGATCAAATTTATAGGTCATATTTTATGTTACAAGTCATGTAACCATTTAGGTTAAAAATCATATTTAATGTCGCTTGTTAAAAAATAAAAAAGTACAGTGGAGTGGTCCTTAAGGTCACAGTTCACTGGTCACATGTTTGAGTTCACGAGTCACTATTATTTTATATAGTCTCAAATCAATATAACGGATCACAAATCAATATTAAGAGGTCACATGTCAAGTTTTGTTGAGTCACATATCAAATTTACAGGTCACATTTTATATTATGAGTCACGGGTAATCACGAGTCAAAAGTCGAACTTCATATGTTATAATGTGTACATGTCACAGATCTAATAAAAGTGGTCAGATGTCATTGAAAAAGAAATAAAAGAAAAAACTGTGACCTGTAAATTTTTCGAATTTGTGACCAATGAATAAAATATATAAAAATTTTTATTAGATTTGTAACCTATAAATCCTTTATTTGTTACCAAAAATAATTTTTATTCAATTAATTTAATAATTTGTGACTAAATTGTACAGATTAATTCAATAGTGTGTGACCAAAATTTATTTCTTAATTTTGAAATTGATCATATGCATAGGTCACAGATTTAATAGAACTGGTCACAGGTCATAGATTTAATGAAATCAGTCACAGATCATTGCCTTAAAAAAAAAAAAGGTATGACATCAGTTATTGAAACGATCGTCGAAGCCATCGTCTGGACGTCGCCGAAATTGTCACCGGATTGGTTGTCAGAATTGGAACTGTCGTACGGAGGTGGGGTGTGGGTCGCTGAAATTTTTGCCTGAGTCGGAGCAGTCGTCGAATGTGTTGCCGGAGAAGTTGTCAGAGGTGGATATGTGTCGCCGGAGCCGGAGAAGTAGCCGGAGGTGGGATGGGGTGGAGAGAGAGAGAATGATTTGAATTTAAATTTTAAAATTTGACGGGGTGGGGTGGGGAATTAATTATATTATATTTTTATTAAATATTTAATAATTTCATTTACCACCTGATTTTAGAAATAATTTAAGAAATCTGTTAAGTTTGAAATATGATTTTTATATGTAGGATTTATGTGGTCTTCCCTCTATAGAGGGTATCTCCAAAGATCTCGTTGTAAACTTTTGATGTAGGATAAAAATTCTTTTGGTTGGGCTGTAGTGTATTATACTCTTGGTTTAGTTGTAGAGTATTATACTATTATATAAGAACCCCTTTGGCTCCCATTTTGAGGAAATGAAAATGTGTGGAATAGTGATTTTTTGAAAAATAAGTAGTTAAAAAAGAAGGAAATTTTTTTATTTATGTGTAATATTATTTTATGAAAGATTATGTGGTTAAAAATAAGAGAGAGAAAAATGAAATGTAATAAAATTAAAATTAATGGTGGCCAAACATGGGCTAAATAATTATTTGTATTTTATTACCCCTCAACTACGTATATTTAGTAAGTTAACGATTGAATTTTTTAATTATTATAATTTATTAATATCATCAATGAATTTTTCGTAAGTAATATGTATTAATCATCATCCACAGAATTTTTGTTGGCGAAGAGGTTGATTTCTTTAAAACAAAAAAAAAATTAATTACCCGTCACCTACTTATATTTCTTAGGAGAATAATCAATTTTTTTAATTGTTAAAATTGATTAATATAGCAACAACAAATTTCGTTGATAATATGAATTAGTTTTCATCCACAAAAAAATCCATATGCGAAAGGTTGACACAGATTTTAGAGAAAAAAATATTTAATTACGCCACCTACGAAAATGTTGTTGGTAAATGGTACGTATATTAAACAACATCAACAACATTAGGTACTAAATATTTGTTGGTAAAAAGATACTACTTTTACCAATGAAAATTTCGTTTGTAATTTTCATAGTTAAAAGTCTAATACTTATAAACGGATAATGTGTTTCTGATTACCAACTAATTGTATCGTAAGAGAAAAGCTTATTTTTAGTAGTGATATTACATCAAATAATTTGTCATACATCTATTGCCCAACTAAAATCAAGGCTATCAGATGATGAAGCTTTCCATTAGATCCAAATCAAGTGATGGACAATCATTTACATAACTACCTTCATGAGTTTGGGGTATCGAATTATGATTTGAGATCTCTTCTTCCAAAGATTGCATTACATTTCTTAACATTGCGTTGTCCACACCCTCCAGCGGCAACTCCTCAAGTAATGACTCTAGAATGGAACTATCAATATCTGAAAACTCTGTTAAGTTGTGGAGTCTAATTATTATCAAACTCTAATTATTGCCATTTTACTTAACTGTTCGTGGATTGACCTCCGCAGTAAATTAGGCGGGGTAGGTAGTCCCCCTCCTCCGTGCCCTCAGATGAAAATTTCAATTGATGATTGTTTAGGAATTTATATTCTTGTAAAATTCTATGAAGGAATAGTGGTCCTTGTAAAATTCAATTTTACCCTAATTTATCTTATAAATTGGGATAGTCTTTAGACTTTATGAAAAATCATCAAATAGAGAGAGATAGTTAGAGGAGATATGATTGATATTTTCTCTTGTAGGGGGGGGGGAGTTCACTTTAGAGAGAAATATTACACAGCTACCATGTGATATTGTTCCATGATGTTCCCACTGTTCATGCACATATACCTATTAATTATGAATATACCTGATGGATGATCTTACATTGGATCAAAGAAATCTTACGTTTATTTTGCAACTGCTATTCATGTGCATCTGGGATTGTTTAAAAATGAAGTGTTACTTTCTTATTTTATAATCAAGGATTTAAGGTCCATTTTACATAGTTTTGAGATCTAAAAATTACTGTTGTACTCTTTCAATTAATTTTAAAATATTATTTCTTCTTGTTAGAAAAGTTTTTGGAAGAAGATGTCTAATGTGGCCGAGGCCGACCCTGAGAATTTTTAGGCCCTAAGTGACTGATTATTACATAGGCCTTTAAGCTTAAAACTTTTTACAAACGTAAAAATACTTAAATATTTAAATAAATAATATGTTCATATTTTAAACAAAGACTTGATATAATTCAAAAGATAGAGTAGAAAATAATCATCTCTAATTATTCGAAAAACCAGGATAACATAATATTTAAAA